>NC_133661.1:162326968-162636230 GCF_037893015.1 Macrotis lagotis
TCTCTCTCTCTCTCTCTTTTTTCTCTCCCCCCACCTTCCCCATTCTCCTGACTCTTTCTCACTCTAGGAAAAAAAATATTAGATATGAGATAATCGACTAAGAAATTCATATATCATTTGCTTGCTTGGATAATCACAATCATAGCTTATATTTGATTAGTGTTTTGCAATGTGAAAAGAACTTTCCCTAGAACAACCCAGTGAAATAGATAATACAAATATTGTAATCTTCATTTTACCAATGAGGTAACTGAAATAGTAAAGTGTCTTACCCAAAGTTATAAAGCTAGTTAGTAAGCAGAAACTCAGCAGGGAATTAAAGTTCAAATCTAATGCTTTCTTCTGTGATTCCACAATTTCTCTCTTGGAAAATTCAATATATTCAGTAATGATGATTCACTCTAGCCAATTTTCTCAGATCAATCCAAATTCATCTTTCAGCATATTAACTCTCCACATGAATGAGATAATTAAAATGCCTTCCACAAACAGATTTCCATTTAACCTCATCTCCAGATTCATCATCATCCGGTTTGGCAGAAGGAAATACTTTGTGATAAGTTATTATTTTGTTATTTGTAAATATAAGATGTTTATAGGAAATATGTATTCGGAGCTATGTCACAGAACAGGCCTCTGCACCAAAATAGTTTATTATTTAGAATATGCTCATTTTTTAAAAGGAACCTAACAGGTATTTATTTACATATACAATCTACATTTGTGTAAAATTATTTGATTATATACTAAACCAGCTTCCTTGAATGTTACAGCTTATATATGTCATACTGTAAATCCATAGCTACCATTGTTTAACTTTCTCATTAGCCAATCTCTTTGAATGGATTTAAAGCAGAGTATATGTTATAATACTATGTGACTGAGCTCAGGGATTTTTATCCCTAGCTTTGTAATTGAATAACATCTGAATTGCCACCCTTTTCATCTTGCATATCATGTTTACTCACTGATGTGTTCCCCCTTCCCCTCAACTTCATACCATGTCACCCTATCCTCTATCACACACACACATACACACACACACACACACACACACACACACACACACACACACAATTTGTAGTGGGAAATAGTTGATCTTTTCCCCCCCTGCCTCATTTCTTCCTGGTGTGTGGGGATTTTGTGGGGAAGTATGGGGATGGAGAAGAATGTTCCTTTGTCAGCAACATCAACAGAAGTTTCTCTAAAGGCTGGATCAGAATAGGAAGGATGCCTAAAGAGATACCACCATGTCAACTGCTTTGACCAATCCTTCAGAATCCCAAACTGGGAAGAAATTATGCTCTTGGCTGCAACAACTGAAGTCTCAGAGTTTATCCATCATAGCTGGGAGTAATTTCCTTCAAATAAATCTACTACTACCCTTCAAATCACCTGTATTTTAGTAAAATTAAAAATATATAATGTTTTTATATATAGATATATCTAAAAAAAGAAAGGTGTGTTTTGAAAGGGGGAAGAATTATGTGAGTAAATACAGTAATTTTCTATGTGGTAAAATTAACTATTTTTGTTTATGACTAATTTATTTTTATTATTATGAAAAATAAATAATTAAAATATCAGTTTTGATCAATGTATTTGTTCTTTTTCCTCTGGCATAGTACAAGTTCAGTTTGTTACTTTGAGTATACACTTGAAAGAGGGATTGATCCCCAAAGGGAATCAACCATTCTGGTTGAAGGATTGATTTTCTTTTTTCCCAAAATGAATGGTCACATATCTTCATAAACTAGAGAATACCAAAAGATAAATAGTTTTGAGATAACTGGAGTTTGGTATCACCAGACTTGAATATACCCACCATGTTATCCTGAGATTTCTCCCTAATCTAGATGATAGCAAATTATTTGACAAAGTCAGAGAAGATTATGGTTTCTGGAAGTTTAAACTATGACCTAAATGGTAGTAAAGTGATTTCACAGTTGCTTGAATAATGGTACTCAAAGAACATTGATTAATGACTCTGGAAGAGTCAACCTGGAAGATAGAGCCCTAACCAGCAATTTTGGCACCATGGGCAAAATAACCTCAAATCAACTTCTAAGTACAAATTCAGTTCCAGAGCTAGTGGAGACTTTAGGACTATAATTCCACTTCTGGGAAGTATAAAGGGATCAGGTAGATGAAGAATACCTATTGATTGCTTATAATTTTAAGTTTAATTCTGAGGTCCACTAAATTAGTTCAATTGTTTCTGTGCTGATGTTTAAATGTCAGTGCCCTCAAAATTACAGTGTCTTAAAGCAAAGTTTTCTTCAAACCTTCCCTCTCCCCTTCCCAGTTATATCTCTGCTGAGACTATATAGCTAGGCTCTTTTACCCATTTTGGGCCAACATTTTGTCAAAGACTTGGATGGAGACATCCCTATCAAATTTATGGACAGCAAACCTGAGAGGAATGTCTAATGAAAGAATCAATATTCAAAACTATCTTGGAAGGTTGTAATGCCAGATCAAAATCATCAAGATGAACAGTAATATAAAATCCTATACTTAGGGGCAGTTAGGTGGCACGGTGGATAGAGCATCAGCCCTGAAGTCAGAAGGACCTGAGTTCAAATCCAGCCTCAGGCACTTGATAATTATCTAGTTCTCTGTGACCTTAGGCAAGTCATTTAACCCCATTGCCTTGCAAAAACAAAATAAAATCCTATACTTGGGTTTAAAACTCAAATTTACTCAAAAAGCTAGTGCTCTCCCTATTACTTCCTTTTTTAAAAAAATATTTTCAACAAGTTTTCACTTTCTCTCCAGTCCTTTCCCTACCACAATACACTCAGTGAACAAGAAAAGATAAAGAAAATTTTTGTTACAAATATACACAGTGAAGCACAATAAATTCACAAATTGACCACATCCAAAAATCTATTTTTTACTCTATATCTTGAGTCCATGTCTTTTCTGAGAGGAAGTGGGGAGCATGTGTCATGCTTTGTCCTCTGGATTTATGCTTTGCCATTGAATTAATCAGTATTTTAAAGCATTTTTTATAATGTTCTTGTTAGAATATCTGTATTGGTATCCTAGTTTAACTCACTTCATTTTGCATTAGTTCATATAGGTCTTCCTACTTTTCTCTGAAACCATTGATTTCATCATTTTTTTGTGGTATGAAAATATCCCAATGCATTTGTATACAATAATGTACTCAGTCATTTCCTAGTTGATGAGCAACATTTGTACCACCACAAAGAAAGATACTATGAATATTTTTATACTTTCTTTGATCTTTTTGAATTATAGGCTTAGTAGTGGCAGAGTCAAAAGGTAGTCACAGTTTAGTAATTTGGAGGATATAATTCCAAATAGCTTTCCAGAAAGACTGGACCAATTCACAACTCCACCAGTGTATAAATAATCTTGTTTTCCTGTAACCCTTCCCTCAATTGTCATTTTCTATTTTAAAAAAATATCTTTGTCAATTTGATGATTAAATGGAAATTAAAAGTTGTTTAATTTATATTTCTCTAGTTATTAGTGATTTGGGACATTTCTTCATATGACTATTCGTAATTTGGGTATCCTATTTTGAGAACCTGTTCATTTACTTTGACCACTTTTTTTAATCTAACGATTTTAGTTCTTATATATTTGAAAACACCAAGTTATGTGTCCTTTGACCCAGCTATGCCACTGCTAGATCAATACATTTCCCAAAGAGATTAAAAAAAAAAGTCCTTAAATGCAGAAATAGTCAGTAGTTCTTTTTGTGGTGATAAAAATTAAGACAATAAGATTATGTCCATAAGTTGGGAAATGGTTAAACCAACTGAGGTACTACAAATGTGAAAGAATACTCATGTGCTGTAAGAAATGAGGAAACGGGGAGGCTAGGTGGCATAGTGGATAAAGCACTGGCCTTGGAGCCAGGAGTACGTGGGTTAAAATCCGGTCTCAGACACTTAATAATTACCTAGCTGTGTGGCCTTGGGCAAGCCACTTAACCCCATTTGCCTTGCAAAAACATAAAAAACAAACAAACACAAAAAGAAATGAGGAAACAAATGATTTCAGATATAGAAAGACAAGCATAAAGCAAAATAAAATAAGTAGAACAGAAAAACAATTTAAAATTTAGCAAAAGTTTTTGAAGAAGAATGAAATAAGAAGAACTAGGAGAATAATTTATACAATGACAACATTGTAAAATTAAAAATTTAAAAATTGGGAGAGCTTTAATCGATACAATCCATTATTCTAGAGGAGCAATGATGAGGCCACATCTTACAGATTGGTAATTGATTTGGTGTGTAGAATGAGACATATGTTGGGTTTTTTGCCATTGAGAGAATTTGTTTTACTTGATTAAGCATATATGTTACAATTTATTTTCTCTTTTTCTTTTGATTGGATTGATGATAAGAAAAAATAATAAATTTCAATTAATTAAAAAATTTTGATCAATAGTATAATATTCTGGTTGACTGCAGTGACTCAATAATAATTTAATAATAGTTCATATTTGTACAATGCTTTAAGGTTTGTAATGGCTTTACATTTAACATCTCATTTGATCCTCACAGCAAATCTGTGAAGTAGGTACTGTTGTTTCCCCCAACTTAAAGATGAAAGATCAAGTGACTTTTTTAGATCCCACTTCTAATAATTGACTAAGAGATATCAGTTTTTCCTGATCCTAGGTCTGGCCTTCTTCTAGCTACTATGCTACACTTTATATTAAAGAGATGAAAGAATCAGAATAAACTTGGTTTTTCAAATATTGTTCTAAAGGCATAATCCAACACACACAAAAGGATTGAGAATCACACTCTAGTTTCCTGAGGTATAGAATAACATTCATATCATATAATAATATATATCAGATAATAATATATCCCAAGAAATATTAACCAGAACTTATTTGGGTCATCTCCCTTCCCCAAAATGTTATTAAAGATTTGATATTGGTAACAGAGGTAAAGGTCAGTTATCAAAGTAACTAGATGAAAGTAACCTAAGTTACACAATAAGAAATTAAGACTATGATTACAGTAAGAATCTCTTTGTCATATATTGATTGGCATGGCTGACTTTTTTCTCTTCTTCATCCTATTTTTTTTAAAAAAATCTCCATTATAAGGGATGATTCATTGGAAAGGGAAGGGAGAAAATATAGGTGAAATTGAGGTCTAAATTTTTTTTAAAAAATAATGAATAGTTCATCTTTTTATAAAAAATGAAATTAAGAACCCAGGTCCTTTTGAAAACTATAGCAACATTGGGTATACAATTCACAGTACTTAATGACCATAGGAATCTAGTATTTGATAAACGACAGATAAAACATAGCTTTTGAGACAAGAACTCACTATTGACCAAAACTGCAGAGAAAGTTGGAAGGTAGTTTTGCAGAAATTAGGTACAGAAAAACATTCATATCATATACTAAGATAATGCCAAAATGGCAACATGATTTAGATATAAAGGATGATACTATAAGCAAATTTTGGGAACATGGAATAGTTTACCTGTCAGCTCTATGGAGAAGGAAAGAATTTAGGACCCAAAAAGAGAACATTACAGAATGTAAAATGAATAATTTTGATTATATTAAATTTAAAATATTTTGTATAAACAAAACCAATGAAGCCAAGATTAGAAGGAAAAGAGAAAATGGGGATGGGGGGAAGGGGAGGAATGGAGGGAGGATAAGGTCTCATTTCACAAATCTATATAGAAAACTGACTAAAATTTATAAGAATGAGTCATTACACAATTGATAAATGGCCAAATGCAAACAGGAAGTTTTCAGATAAAGAATTCAAAACTATCTTTAGGGGTGGCTAGGTGGCGCAGTGCATAGAGTATTGGCTCTGGAGTCAGGAGTACCTGAGTTCAAATCTAACCTCAGATATTTAATAATTACCTAGCTGTGTGGCCTTGGGCAAGCCACTTAACCCCATTGCCTTGCAAAAACTAAAAACAAAAATATCTTTAGCAATATAAAAAAATGTTCAAAATCTTTATTGATTAGAGAAATGCAAATTAAACAACTCCAAGGTAATACTTCATACCTATCAGATTGGCTAATAAACAGAAAAAAGGAAAAATGAAAAATATTGAATGGAATGTGGGAAAATTGGAATATTAATGCATTATTGTTTGTGAAGTGATCCAACCATTCTGGAGAACAATTTGAAATTATGCCCAAAGAGCAATAAAAATTGTGTATACTCTTTAACCTAGCAATACTACTACAAGCTCTGTATCCCCCAAAAAAGGAAAAGAACATATATGGATGGAAATATTCATAACAGTTCTTTTGTGGTGGCAAAGAATTAGAAATTGAGGGAATGTTCCTCACTAGGATTGGTTGAATGAATGTTATATCACTGTGATAGAATACTACTGTGCTATTAAAAATGATGAGAAAAACTTGGTATTACATGAACTGAAACAAAAAGAAGTGATCAGAACTACGAGAACATTGTACACAGTAATAGTAATATTGTGCAATGGTAAA
Source organism: Macrotis lagotis (assembly GCF_037893015.1). NCBI lineage: Eukaryota > Metazoa > Chordata > Mammalia > Peramelemorphia > Peramelidae > Macrotis > Macrotis lagotis. The sequence continues at coordinate 162,333,456 of NC_133661.1, forward strand.
CTGAGAGTGATATAGTTATTCATAGAAATATAACGATTCAAGACAATTCCAAAGAATTTATCATGAAAAAATGCTATCTCTACCTCCAGAGAAAGAACTGATGGGGAGTCTGAATGAAGATTGAAACATACCAAGTTCTTTTTTTTTTAACTTAATTTTTCTTGGACTTTTTCTTTGCAGGAGTGGTATTCTGTTTTGTTTTGTTTTGAGATTTTTTGCAACATAACTCATATGGAAATATGCTTTGCCTGACTATACATTTATAACATATCAAATTGCTTGCCTTCTCAATGAGGATGGTTGGAAGGAAGGGACAGAGAATTTTTAACTCAAATTTTTATAAAAAATGAATAGTATAATTTCTTTTACATATAATTGAAATAATATTTTTAAAAGATAAGTATTGCAATTCTTATGGAATATGCCAAATGTGCCTAAATTAGGCCATTACCCCTAAGATGAAATTTCTTTAAAAATGAAAAAGTGTATATCAGCATATACTGGAGAAAAAAGCTCTGATAAATATGTTAGAATTCAGGACTGTCCAACCTTATTTTTCTTTTGTCCAACCTTATTTTTAAAAAGTTTTTATTGATATGCTCAAAGGGCAACAAAAATGTGCATACCCTTTGATCCAGCAATACCAATACTGGGTCTATAGCCTGAAGAGATTATGAAAAAGGGGTTAAAAAAAACCACTTGTATAAAAATATTCATAGTGGCCCTGTTTGTGGTGGCAAAGAATTGGAAATTGGGTAAATGTCCTTCAGTTGGGGAATGGCAAACTGTGGTATATGTATGTCATGGAACGCTATTGTTCTATTAGAAATCAGGAGGGATGGGAATTGAGGGAAGCCTGGAAAGATTTGCATGAACTGATGCTGAGTGAGATGAGCAGAACCAGAAAAACACTGTACACCCTAACAGCAACATAGGGGTAATGATCAACCTTGATGGACTTGCTCATTCCATCAGGGCAACAATCAGGGACAATTTGGGGCTGTCTGCCATGGAGAATGCCATCTGTATCCAGAGAAAGAACTGTGGAGTTTGAACAAAGACCAAAGACTATTACCTTTAATTTAGGGGAAAAAAAACTTTATCTTATTATGTAATTCTTCTATCTATTATACTTTATTTTTCTTCCTTAAGGATATGATTTCTCTCATCACAACTTATATCAATGTATATACCATGGAAACAATGTAAAGACTAACAGACTACCTTCTGTTGGGGGAGGGGGGAAGAAGATTGGGGGTAAAATTGTAAAACTCAAAAGAAAGAAAATTTTAAAGAAAAAAGTTTTTATTGAAACAAAAGACAATATATTTTTGATTTGCCATTTTACTGAGAGCTCTGTGGTAGCTCAGCTCCCTTTACTAATGCATTTAGTAAATAAAATTGCACTGCAAGCTTCAGGTGAGGAAACCAAGACTCTGAATAGGTATCTTGCCTCAAATTATATAACTTATTTACTAACCAGTAGGGTCAGTATTTGAACCCAGATCTTTTTTACCACAATTCCAAGCACTTTATTGTGACTTCAAAAACATTGACAACAATAGCCAAAACTCAATACTAACTTGAAAACTCTGACAATGATAAATGAGCTACCACTAAATACTTTTTTTAAAAGGCAAAAGAAGAAACAATGCCTGAAAAGAAGAAAGAAGCCAGGATATTACAAGACAGGATTAAACTTGGAAACAGTATAGAGGAGCTGAAAACATCAAGGGAAACCATAATTGATGCAGTAGGACACAGAGCATCAATTCCAAAGATATGCAAAGCTGAAGCATTGCTAAATTACACAAACAGATGTTAATAATGCAAAAGAAACTGACAGACCTAGAAAAGAGATCAAAGAGATCTAGGCTTTGAATAATAAGGCTTCTAGGGAAAACAGAAAAGGCCAACAATGTGAAGACCATCATCAGGGAACTAGCTCATGGTTATATATTCTTTAACTGTTTACAAAACACTTTGTTAATAATAATCCTGTGGGGTATTTAGTGTAAGTATGTTATCATCCCTGTTTTACAGATTAAGAAACTGAGACTCAGAGAAATTTTATCTTTCCTGGGGCCATACAGATTGCTAAATAAGAAAGCCAGAATTTAAACCAAGGTTTTCTACGGCTAAGTCTGAGGCTCCTTCTTTCCAGTATACAATATCCTCATTCTACAATTCAACAACCAAATTATCTGGATAATCTTGGCATGAATATAAAGTGGGATCATAGAGTCCCACCACTCAGAAAATTCTCAAAGAACCCAAGACACCTATTAGTAAAATTTTTTAAACTTTAAAGACAAATAGAAGATTTGATATGCTGCCAAAAAGAAGGAAGAGAGGATATTAAAAGATGGGAGGATAAGCATATCTTCAAACCTTCCCCCTCAAACTTTAGAGAAACAAAGATCTGGGAGAATACAATTCATTTCTTAAATTAAATTTTATTTAATTAACAGAAATTGATTTTCTCTCTCTCTCACTCCAACATCAGTTCAAATGGAAAAGAAAAAGAAAGGCCAAAAAAGCATATTCAAACAAAGCAAATCCTCTCACTAGCTGTATCCAAAGACACATTTCTCTGTACACCATCTCTGTCTAAACCTGGGCTACCTCTTTAACAGGTTTGGATTTCCTGGAAACTAAGGGAATTCAATTTAAGCATCTATTACAGGGCAACCCGGTAGAGTATAGTGGACAAAGGGATGCATAAGAATTAGAATGGCCTAGTTTCAAGTCTTAAGTATATCATGTTCTTTGTGCCCCTGGGCAAGTCATTAAACTCATTTTCCCAAGTTGTCTAAAGCCTTAAAATAATCTCATTCTGATTTCAAAAACTTGAACTTGATCAAGTGCTTTCCTTATGGTGAAACCATGCTTTCTCTTAGCTCTATCATACCTTGCTCATATTAGAGATGGAGGGTAGAGACTGGGAAGAACCTGAATCTATGATCTCATCAATATAACTTTACCAACTCGGTTAACTTAAGCCAATTAGTAATTCTTCTGAAACTTATGATTTGTAAAGAGGAATAAGAATTTCTGAGAGAAGAGAGTAAATAAATGTGTTAAATGTCTCTCTGTAGCCAAAAGAACAACAATGAAATAAAACTTCTTAAAAAAAACTATCTAATTTTAACAAGATCTAAATTTAGACAAATTTGATACTTTTGTCCAAGTAACTAAAGCATCTAAGTGATATGATGGATAGGGTTAGGGTCAGGAAGAACTGAGTTCAAATGCTTCCCCAGATTTTTATTTGTGACTTAGTAGAAGTCCTTATCCTCTCTTAACCTCAGCCTCCTCATCTTGAAATGGAGGTAGTTATAGCACCTACCTTATGGGATTGTTGAAAGGATCAATTAGAGAACAACTAAAGCCCTTTGAAAATCATAATGCTCTATATTAATTTTGTTAATAATGTTACATTTTTAATGTACCTGTTAGTTTTCTTCTGTTTTTTTTTAAATGTTTCTTCAGAAAGTCTACCATGTGGAAAAGGAATTAGATTTGTTGTGATTGACCCAAGAAGACAGAATTAGGTCAGTGTCCCAGAGAGGAAGAGTTTGGTTAGATATATGGAAAAACTTCCTAATAAAGTCATTCAAAAGTGCAATGAGCTTTCTCAGGTGAGAATGAATGGGTTTTCCTTCCCTATAAATCATTAAACACAAGGTAGAAAACCATTTGTTGAAGATGCTGTGGTGGAATTTTCAGATAGGGACTCAATTTGATGATCTCTTAAGTCCCATCCAACTCTAACTTTCTGTAATTATGTGGCAAAACAAGAATATCACAATGGGGAACAGAACTACAATTTAACAAGTATTGGAGGGGCAGCTAGGTGGTGCAGTGGATAGAGTCCCAGCCCTGGAGTCAGTAATACCGGAGTTCAAATTTGACCTCAGACACTTAATTTAACCCTATTTCCTTGCAAAAAACCTAAAAAAAAATAAGTATTGGAACCACTGTATAACAACATGAAGACAAATAAACTTGGATCTCTACAATATATACTACCATAAGTTCCAAATGGGATAGTGTTTCCCTATTTTTTTAAGCCTATGGCTAAAAACTCAAAACCTGAATAGTATATTTATTCTAGTTGTGAATATCACACTTCTGACAACTAAAGAATAAGGGATTTTATCTGAGACAAGATTGATATCTTAAAATATATAAGAAGAACAAAACTTTATACAATATAAATTAAGTAGCAAAATAAAAGCAATAGAATGGAGCAAAATGTACAAAATATACAAAACAAAGATAACTAATAAAAACATACCATCTATTATAAGTAAAAATTGATTAAAAAATTATCATATTACACTAAATGGTTAAAGTAAATTGATAAATTATACTGGGGGGATTTTATCCAAAATTTTTAAAGATAAATTGAAGTATAAAGATGCATTTAGTAATGAAGGAAAAATAAGATAAAAAGCATTGTTGGTGGGGTTATGGGAAAATATATTGATATCAATTTCATTTTCTAGAAGTCTATCAGCTTGTACTGACAGTCACAATAATATTTACACCACTTGACCCAATAATTCCACTTTATGAAATATATATCAAATATTTAACAAAAAAGAAAATCAATTCATTCATTCAATCACTTGTAATACAGAAAAATATAAACAACTAACATGTATCACAAAGGAAAATGACTAAATAAACTATAGTATGGTAGTGTAGCTGAAATGTGGGAATGACAACCATTCTCTCTAGGATCATAACTTTCTTCTCTTCCTTGTCTGGGTTTGGCCTGCTTATCCCAACTGAACTCACTTGAATGGATCAGGATAGCATACTTGGACATCTTTATGTTTCAAAATCTCTCAAGATCTCTATTGATAGCCCTATTGTATAGGTGGATGTGGTGTGGTGGTGGTGGTTGTATAGGGAAAGGAAGAGAAGAGTTGAGATACATTCCAACTACTTACTTTATCTCCTAAGGCTCTAACTATGTATTTCCTATTTATTTAAAAAATCAGTAACAAGAGCACAAACAACTCATAAATCTATATTACATTCTCCCACTGTCACTATAAGTGAGAATGGGTATACTCAAAATCTTAACAGGGAGGTATGTGATAACTCCTAACTTTGAATGTTAGGTCTTGATGTCCTTGGTTTCTTTATAGAATAGTCTATGCCTACAGGTAATAGAAGAAGCAAAACTTCTCTTGCTATCTGTTCTCCTTCTAGTTGTCATAGCTTTCCTATTGGTTGAAGTCTTTTCTCTAATATTCTCAAATTGCTGAAACAATACCAAACCCTTTTTGTACACAGTTAACATAATGGGATAAAAGTAGTGATAAGCTATTTAAAGAATAAACAGTTCCCTCATATCAAAACGTAGCCACTGGATACTTGAGTTTGGTTCTGCCTATGAGAAATCATTATTCAGACTCAGGAAAGCAAGGGTGGAAATAAAACAAAAATTTATTAAAAGAAGTTACAACACATAAGAAAATGGTAGGTAAAGTTAAGAAGATGCTAAGGAAAAGCCACATGGATTTGGCAGGTCAGCCAGGCTCAACTGAAGTTTGGAGAGAGAGAGAGAGAGCGAGAGAGCAAGAGAGTGAGAGAGAGAGAGAGAAAGAGAGAGAGAGAGAGAGAGAGAGAGAGAGAGAGAGAGAGAGAGAGAGAGAGAGAGAGAGAGAGGCAGGCAACCATAAGGCTTGGGTTAACCAGGCTATATGGTGAAGTCCATGAAGCTCCACATAGTTTAATGAAGAGCTAAAGGAAGGCCCATCCTTTTGCATGGAGCCCAGAAGAAGCCAGGGAGCTCGAAGGGATGGCTTTTCATGTTAAATACACCTCCATTGTAGGCTGGACAGAGGTGGTGCTTGGGGTGTGGTCTTTCACCCCAGAGTCAGATAACTTGCAATGGCAATCTATGTGCTGGTCCTTCCTGTCTCAAGTTACTTGAGGTCCAATTCTAATATGTCATTTCCTGTCTGCCATTGTCCAGGCCAAAGTTAAGTCTTAGGTGGAAATGGAGGATAAGATACAACAGGGTCAAGGGGAGACAGGATACAATCAATAGTGGTCCAAGGTAGGCAGAATCTCAAGAATAGGGACCTCCACATATTTGAAAGATTTTGTTTCTCCTAGTCCACAATTCTCTACATCACTTCCTCTGCATCAAGAGTGCTGTGAAGTTCCTCAGATCTACTGAGATAGTCATTGAGCTATACTGCCATCTCAGTCATGTAATCTTTCTCTGGCTATGCCTTCAAATAGCTGGGGATTTTGTTTCTTCAAATTAACTTTCAACAAAGTTACATCTCTTTTCTAATCAGCACAACTCATTGTAAAATAGGCATAAAACCTGTTCCTATTCTTCTGTTTTTCTCCCTGGAACTAAAGAAGGAATTGAAAGACAACAAAGGTGAGCCTCTGTGAGCTTTCTCCTCTCAGGCTATAGATAATGCTAGAGAACAAGATTATCTTTGTCCAACCAATCAGCTCTCATTGAGGCATTGCTCTCTTCCAATCATCATAGCTCCCTGTAAAACTGCTATCTCAGATTAGCACTTCTTACTTCAATCATGTGTCATCTGTAAATACCTTCTTTTTCTGCCTTTGGACCCCAATTCTTCCTGCCTTGCACTTTCCTACTTCTATCATCATCTCTTCTAATACCTCATTTCAGAGTTTTTTCAATTGACCTATCTCTAACTTTCCATGTCAAGTTCACCTTTCCCTCAGACATTATTCCAAGAGACATGATCTAATCACTCAATATTCTCTCAACAGTTATTTTTTTTATAGTTTATTAGCTAAAAGCCTTAAAACTTATATGAAATGAACTGATGAACCACAATCCACTATGACCACCTTTCTCTCAGATAAGCCTCTGAAATTTCAAACTTATCCTCTAAGTACATTTATCTGAAAGACAGTTTTCTCTCCATTCCTCAAAATAGCCTATGCATCTCCTAAAGTCTTATCTGAAACTGTTTCTTCTTCTTCTTCCTTTTCTTCTTCTTAAGTTGATATTATCTGTGTTCCTGACACAAGAATATTTTTTAACTATCTCTCAAGCACTCAAAATGACCACATAGAAAAGGCTGGATAGTGCTTTACTATCATCAATTAGTACCTAACTAATAAAATCAGAATTGTTGAGTGGAAAATGTTCATAAAATCATGTTGAAGGGGAAAAAAGAAAATCTTAAAAGAATGTGCAGTGCCCAGATAACTATTATATATTAGCCCCAATTTGACTGTTTTCTCTCTCATCTAACATATGTTTGACTCCCTCACTGAATCATCCATATAAACACAAAGGATCATAGTGATTAAAGTTAATGATCATATTTTTCCAAAAAAGCAAAAATAGGACAGAATCTTAGAGTCTATGGTCTCTCCTCCCTCCAGTTTTATCACAAGTTCTAGATAATTCTGGACTCATCCCTCATCTTTTGAAAAACCTTCATCCTTCATACATGTCAACATTTCACTCAGAGCTCATAATGTAGTAAAATAAAACAACCTAATTAGAAATACATGGTAATATCAAACCATAGCAAACACCACCCTCTTTGCAAAGTCAAATTAATAAAGAGGGAAAAGGGAAGCAGAGAATTTATATGCCTTCTTATAAATTATTCTCTTCCATCCCTGTCAAAAATCACAAATCACAGTTCTCACTGTCCATACCTCCCTGGTTGAAAACTATATTTTCTGTTCATTTTCCTGCATTTTCAAAGATGAGAGAAATTTGGGAAGTTTTCTGACTTCATAAAAATGTCTCCCACCACAGGAACTAGGTTACATTGTATAAACTTTGGTAAATCTCCTGCATGTAACTATTGGATATATGTGACATGTGACATTAGGATCTACTATTGAAATAATTTCTTCGACAATCCTAGAAACTCTAGTTCTCCTCAGCCCACTCTCAGCTTAAGCTTTCTTAATACAGAAGGCAAAAAGTCTCATAGTGTTTCCAGATATAAGCAAGGAAGAGGGCAGAGCCAAGATGAAATAGTAGCAAGAAAGTACAGCCTACTTCCCCTGCAAATCTCTTCCAAAGGATCTACAAAATGCATCAAACTAAATTCTGACAGAGAAAACTAAGGAGAGACAGAGAGAGAGAGAGAGAGAGAGAGAGAGAGAGAGAGAGAGAGAGAGAGAGAGAGAGAGAGAGAGAGAGACAGAGAGAGAGAGACAGAGAGACAGAGAGACAGAGAGACAGAGAGACAGAGAGACAGAGAGACAGAGAAACAGAGAGAGAGAAAGAAGAGGAGTCATTTTTCCAGCCTGGTCAGCAGAGGTAAACATATGTCTGCAGACACAAGGAATTAGCTCTAGCTAGAAGCTCACCATGAGGAACACTCTAGTGATGAGGAATTGAAAGAGGTTGGAGACTGTGCATGAAACAGGAAGAGATCTGAGGGAATCCTTGAAGTAATACAGAGGATAGAATAAGTTTTATGTGGCAGCTCTATCTTTCACTACTCAGCTCTTTGTCACCGATTCTGGGTAGACTCAGGAAGGGACCTATCCATGGAGGGGACAGAGGTGAGAGGTTGCAGATGAGGGTCCTAGCTGTGTAATAAGTGAGAAACAAGTTCAAAAGTTAGCAGGAACTATGTGATTCTGACCTCTGTAGTAGAGCAAGGACTTAGTTATTGCCTACAGTGTAAACTAAAGCCTGCAATAGAATAAACAGGGCAAGAAACTCAGGCCAAAGGAAAATCAGGAGTTTCGTAACTGAACTTGCAAAGCCTTCCAGTAGGAAGCTAATGACCACAGCACTTTACTAGAACTTCCAAATGGACAAGTCAACAGATGCCTGTCACCTACCAGACATGGGACAAGAATTTTCACTTTAGATTAGATTTTACTCTGATCAGGTTATTTTGGGAGCACTATAAATTTTCAGGTCCCCAGTCTGAAATATCCCTGAGATCCTAGAATAACACATTACTCAATACCACAAGAAGAAGCCAAAGAATGAAAACTCAACATTGACATTCCAGAAACATAAAGTCTAGCATTCCAAAATGTCTATAAACTAAACCTTAAATAATAATATCCCTCTAAAATGAAAACTTCTGGGAACCAAGATGACAGAATAAACAGTAAACTTCCCTAATTCTCTCATATTCATCTCCAATAACCATAAAATAGCGTATCAAAACAAATTCTAAATTAGCAGAACCAGCAAAAGCATGAGGTAAAACAATCTTTTAGTCAGGAAATTTAGAAGATTGACAGGAAAGCTCTGCCCCACTCAGGTAAAAGGTGAGCACATCCAGAAAGGGAAGCATCCCAGCAAGCCAACAGCAAGTCCCACATCAGCAAATTAGTGGGTGATCCTGATCCTGATGCCCCCCAACCCCACCACCCAGTGCAGTGGAATAGACAAAACAACACCAGGATCCCTATGTGCTTTACCATAGCCCTGGGCAAACAGTCAGTGGTCAGACCACCAAGTAGCCCCTATGATGATGTTTTGTCCTTCATTCTTAAAGAAGATCATAATATCAGGGAGGTGGTGTCATGAAAAGCCCATGATTTGGATTTGAGTAAGGGTATACCAAGTCACCAGCCTCACTTTCTCTTCCAGTGTCATCTGGGTCTAGTGATCAGATATAAATCAGGACAACTGGAGATGGTCCTGGATTCAAGGCAATCAGGGTTCAGTGACTTGTCCAAAGTCATATAGGTAATAAGTGGCAAATATCTAAGGCCTAGATTCAAACTCCCATCTTTCTCAGTCTCCAAAGCCAATGCTTTATGCATTGTGCCACCCAGCTGCCCCGAAGTGTAGCCCCTGGAGATTCAGGAACATCCTGCCAGCCTCAACTCACTCCAGACACTAGTGCAAGGACCCCAGCTTAGCACCCAGCAAGCACCAGATCCCTACAGCCTTCAGCAGCACCATCCATTCCCACTTCACCCTCTCAGCACAGCACCAGACATAAGGGTCCTCAGTGGGCTTTAAGTCTTCATCAGTACAGTACCAGGCAAAATACCAGGGCCTATAGCCCCTGGCACAAGAACTCTGATACAGTAAGCCTTTAAAATTTAAAAGAAAAGATCAAAAAAGATGAGAAGTAACATCAGAATAATTTGACCAAAGAAAATTATTATGGTGACAGGAAGATCAAGACAAAAACTCATTTGAGAATAACAATGCCAAAACACCTATGGGCAAAACTCCAAACAAAAATGATAAGCGGTCTCAAGCCCAGAAAGAAATCATGAAAGAGTTCAAAAAGGACTTTTAAAATCAATGAGCAAGGTAAAAGAAAAATTGGGAAAAGAAATGAGAGTGATACATGAGAAATATGAAAAAAAAGAATCAAAAGACTTAAAAAGGAAAACAACTGCTTAAAAAGTAGATTTGGTCAAATAGAAAAGGAAATACAAAAACTCACTGAGGAATTTTTAAAATTTCCTTTATGTTTTATGAGGTTTTTTCCCCTTTCATGAATTTTTTTTCCTTTTTTTGTTCTGAGTCTTTTTCACAATATGATTAATATGGAAATAAATTTAGCATAGCCATACATATATAACCTACATTAGATTGCCATCTGTCAAGGGGAGGGAGGGAGAAGGAAAGGAAGGAAAAATGAGGAATCTTACAAAAAATGATTGTTGAAAACTATCTTTTCATGTATTATGTAAATATTTAATAAATATATTAAATTTTTTAAAAAGAAACAACTCTTTAGAAAGTGCAATTGGTCAAATGAAAAAGGAAGTAAAAAAGTTAATAGAAGAAAACAATTCCTTAAAAGTTAGAAGTGGAAGTTAATGAGTCTATGAGTCATCAAGAATCAGTCAAACAAATTCAAAAGAAGAAAAAATAGAAGAAAATAAAACACCTCATTGGAAAAACAACAAATCTAGAAGATAGAGACAATATCAGATCTTTAGACTTCCTGAAAGTCAAAGTTAAAAGCAGGACCTGGATGGCACCTTTCAAGAAATTATCAAGGAAATCCACTAATCACCTCAGGAAAATTGACCCCCAAAATAAAAAAAAAATCCAAGAAAAATCATAGTCAAATTTCAGGACTATCAAGTGAAGGAAAAAATACTGCAAGTGGCCAGAAAAAAAAATGGAGTTGCAATTACTTTTACATAGCATTTAGCAGCTGCAACATTAAAGAATTGAAGGTCATGCAACATAATATTCTGTATGGCAAAAAATTTAGGACTACAATCAAGAATCACCTACTCTGAAATTAAACATAATGCATCAAGGTGGGGGGACAATGGTCATTAAATGAAATAGGTGGATTTCAAGCTTTTATAAAAAGATCAGAATTCAATTAAAATTTTCTCTCCAATATCAAGACCTAAGAGAAGTCTAAAAAAGGGAAAAGAAAAACAAAGGAAATCAACAAAGCTGAAAATGGTTTACTTCCATATATGGGAAGATGATACTTCTACTTCTTAAAAAGCTGTACCATTAATAGTACAGCTAGACGCAATATTCATAGAAAGAGGGTACAAGAATTGGAGGAAATGACATAAAAAAATTAAGAGATGAAAAAGAGTACACTTGGGTGCAGTAGGAAGGGAGACATAGAATGGGGTGAATCATTTCACATGAAGACACATGAAAAACTTATTACATCAAAGTAAAAGATGAAGGGTATGGTAATGGGCTTCACTTGAACTTTACTCTCATCAGTATCAGTTCAGAGGGAATAATATATCCAATCAATTAAATATAGAATTCTATCTTACCTGACAGGAGAGAAAATTAAGTAATGCAGTTTTGAATAGAAGAGAGGGTAGTCCAGGAGAAAACTTAGGAGAAAGCAAAACTGTCAAAGAGGGAAAGAATGAAAGGAGAGAGAGAGAGAGAGAGAGAGAGAGAGAGAGAGAGAGAGAGAGAGAGAGAGAGAGAGAGAGAGAAACAGCTAGTAATCATAACTATGAAAGTGAATGGAACGAATTCTACCATAAAACAGAAGTGGATAATAGAGTGACTCAAAAACCAGAATCCTATAATAAATTGTATATTTAAAAAATCACACTACAAGCAGAAAAATACATGCAGAGTAAAGGTAATGAGCTAGAACAGAATCTAATATGCTTTAGCTGAGGTTAAAAAAAAAGCAGGAGTCGCAATCCTGGTCTCTGACAAACAAAAGCAAATATATCTAATTCAAAGAGATAAGGAAGGAAACTACATCTTGTTAAAAGGTATCATAGGCAATGAAATTATATCAATATTAAACAAAAAAGCACCAAGCAGTATTAGTATCTAAATTCTTAAAGGAAAAGTTAAGTGAATAGACAGCAAAAAAGTATAGGAAAAGACAGGAAAAAATAGACAGCAAAACTATACTAGTGGGTATCTCAATTGTCCCCTAATAGAACTTGATAAATCCAATCAAAAAATAAGAAAGAAACTAAGGAATATTACATTGTAGAAAATTCAAAAAGTTAGATATGACAAACCTCTGGTGAAAGCTGAATGGAGATAGAAAGGAATGTATCTTTTCTCAGTAGCACATGGCCCCTAAACAAAAATTGATCATATGTTGGTGATGAAAACCTCAAAAACCAAATGTAGAAAAGTAGAAATATTAAATGTATTCTTTTCAGATCATAATTCAATAAAATTACATTCAACAAAGTGCAGTGGAAAGGTAGATTAAAAATTAATTGGAAACTAAATAATCTAATCTTAAAGAACAAATCATGGAAATATTCAACAATTTCATTAAAGAGAAAGATAACAATGAGGCAACATCTCAAAATTTATGGAATGCTGCAGTACTTAGAGGAAATTTTATATTTCTAAATTCTTATAGTGACAAAATAGAGAAAGAGATGGTTAATAGGGAAACTAAAAAACTAGGGGAAAAAATTGGAAAATCTCCAATTGAGGACCAAATTGAAAATCCTAAAAAAAAAAAAACCAAAGGTGAGAACAATAAAATTGAAAGTTAAAAAAACTATTGAGTTAACAAATAAAACTAGAAGCTGATTTTATGGGGAAAAAGCAGTAAGTTGGATAAGTCATTGGTTAATTTAATTTTTAAAAAAGAAAGAAGAAAACTAACATTTAGTATCAAAAATGAAAAGTTTCCACCAATGTAGAGGAAATTAAAGCACTCATTAGGAGATATTTTACCCAATCATATGCCAATAAATCTGACAATCTGAGTGAAAGTAAAGAATGTTTATAAATATATAAATTATGTAGAATAACAAATCAGGAAATTGAATTCCTAAATAAGCCCATTCTTAGAACAAGATATTGAACAAGCTATTAATGAACTCCCTAAGGAAGAATTCCCAGGACCAGATGGGTTCACAATTGAATTCTACCAAATATTTAAAGAATAATCAATTTCAATGCTATGTAATTCTATTTGGAAAAAAGAGGCAAAGGAGTCCTACAAATCTCTTTTCATAACACAGATATAATACTGATATCTAAACCAGGAAGAGCTAAAACAGATAAATAAAATTAGAAACTAATTTCTCTAATGAATATTAATGCAAAAAATTTGAACAAAATACTTGAAAGGAGGTTGCAGTAATTTATCACAAGAATTATACTCTTTGTCAGGAAAGATTTACATCAGGAATGCAGGTTTGGTTCGATATTAAGAGCACTATTAACATAATTAACCATATCAATATCAAAAGCAACTGAAATTGACAAAATACAGCATCCATTCATATTTCAAACACTAGAGAACAGAGAAATAAAGGGAACATTCCTTAAAAGGATAAGTATTACCTATCTAAAACCATCAGGAGCATTATCTGTATTGGAGATGAGTTAGAAACCTTCCCAATAAAAATCAGCAATGAAGCAAGGATCACCACTTTTATTAAATATAGTACTAGAAATGTTAGCTATAGCAATAAAAAAGAATTAATTAATTAAAGGAATTAACATTGAGGCAATGAGGAAACAAAATTATCACTCTTTGGAGATGATATGTTGTATATTTAAAGAAGCCTAGAAAATCAATTAAAAAACTACTTTGAAATAATTAACAACTTTAGCAAATTGGTAGGATAAAAGATAAATCCACATAAATCAACCAACAAAGACCAGCAGCAAGAGAGAAATTCCATTTAAAATAACTATAGGCAATATAAAATAATTGGGAGTCTACCTGCCAAGATAAACCCAGGAACTACTTGAACACAATTACAAAACACTTTTCACAAAATAAAATCAGATATAAAGAACTGGGAAAATATCAACTGCTTTTGAGTAGACAATATAAGAAAAAATCACAATTCTACCTAAGCTAATTTACTTATTCATACCATACAAATCAAACTACCAAAATTATAGAGTTAGAAGATAATAATAATAATAATAAAATTCATCTGGAAGACAAAAAATCAAATATATCAAGGGAATTAATAAAAAAAAATATATATACAAAGAAATTTGTTCTAGTACTACCAGATTTCAATCAGAACAAATCAAAACTATCTGGTACTAGCTAAGAAATAGAGTGGTGAATCAGTAGAATAGATTAGATATAAAAGAAACAGTAGTAAATTACCATAGTAATCAAATGTCTGATAAAACCAATGAGCCCAGCTTTGGGATAAGAACTGTCAGGGAAGATGGGAAAACAATAGGGCACAAACTAGTTATAGACTAACATCTCACAACCTGTATGAAGATAAGATCAAAATGGATGCCTGATTTAAATATAAAAGGTGACACCATAGCAAATTAGAAAAATTGTCTACCTCTCATGTCTATGGGGAGGGGAAGAAATCATGACCAAACAAGATAGAGATAGAGAATGAGAATGTTACAAGATATAAAATAGGTAATTTAAATTATATCAAATTAAAAGGCACAAACAAAAATGCTACCAAGATTAGAAAGTAAAAAAGCAAAGAAATAATCTTTACAGTTAATGTCTTTGATAAAGGCTTCATTTTTAAAATATGTAGAGAACTGAGTCAAATTTATAAGAACATAAGTCATCTCCCAATTGATAAATGTCAAAGGATATCAACAGGCAATTTTCAGATGAAAAAAATAAAAATTATCTGTAGTCATATGAAAAAATGTTTCAAATAACTTTTGATTGTAGAAATGCAAATTAAAACAGTTCAGAGATATGACTTCATACTTAACATATTAGATAATATGACAAAAAAAAGAAAATGATAAATGTTGGAGAGAGTGAGGGGAAACTGGCATTAAAGCACTGCTTATAGGGTTGTGAACTGATACAACAATTTTGGAACTATGCCCAAAAGCTAACCAAATTGTGTATACCCTTTAAACCAGCAATATCTCTATTAGGCTTTTATTCCAAAGAAATCATAAAAAAAGGGGGGAAAGGACCTACATGTGCAAAAATATTTATAGCAGCCCTTTTCATGGTAGCAATATTTTGGAAATTAAAGGAATGGCCATCAATTGGGGAATGACTGAACAAGTTGTGGTATATAAATGTAATATAATGCTATTCTACTATAAAAAATGATGAGTAGGCAGATTTCAGAAAAACCTGAAAAGACTTGTACAAATTGATTCAAGGTGAAAAGAGCAGAACTAAAAAAACAATGTTTCAGTGAATTGTGTGATATTCAACTGTGAATAATCCAGCTGTTCTCAGCAATACAATGATCCAAGACAAGTACACAGGACTTATGAAGAAAAATGCTTTCCATATCCAGATAAAGAACTGATGGATTCTGAATGTAGATCAAAGTATATTTTCTTCAATTACTTTATCCTTTTCATGATTATTTTTTCCTTTTGATCTGTTTCTTCTTCCACAACTGAGACTAACATGGAAATATGTATATATGTATATAAAGCCATAAAAGAGTGAGGGAAAATTTAGTCCTGGGTAAGAAATAAAGAGGTTGATCAGTGGAATGTTATTAAATATGAAATACATGAAATTAGCAAGCATTCTAGTGTTTAGTTATCAGGAAAAGAACTCACTAATAAAAAAAACTTTTAAAAAACCGAGTAGTCTCACAGAAACCAACTTAGACCTACATCTCACACCACATACTAAGACAAACTCAAAATCTCAAAATAGGTACATGATTTAGACATGAAGTGTGATATAAGCAAATTGTAGGAGAATGGAAGAAAATATGTCAGATCTATGGAGAAAGGAAGAGTTCATGAACACATAAGTGAAAGAGGGGTTCAGAGGACAGTTTTGATTATACAAAATTTAAAAGTTTTCATACAAATAAAACCAAGTTGGTTAAAATTAGAAGGGAAATAGGAAATTGGAAAAACTATTTGCAGCAAGTTTCTTTAATAAAAATCTCTAAGATGTATTGAGAAATTTATAAGCATAAGAGCCATTCCTTAAATTATGATGTTTCATGTTTGTCCTTCATTTTTGAAGAAGACCATGATATCAGGGAGGTGATTTTAGTGAGATATGCTATGCTAGGTCACCAGTCTCACTTTCGTCTCCAGAGCCATCTGGATCCAGAAGCCTGATATGAATCAGGATGACTGGAAATGGCCCTGGACTCAAGGCAAGCAGGGTTAAGTGTCTTGCCTAAGATCACACAGTAAGTGTCTGAAGCTGGAGTCCTCGTGACTCTAAGGCCAGTGATCTATCCAATTTTTCACCTATCTGTGGTAAAGAATTTGAGTAAGCAATTTTCAGAGAAAGAAATTCATGTTAGAAAAACTGCTCTAAATTCCAAATAATTAGATAAACACAAATTAAACCACTCTGAGGTACCATCTCATACTCATTATATTGTTAAAGATGACAAAAAAAAATGATATATTGAAGAGACTGTGGAAAAGCAATACATTCATTCATTATCTTCTCTTCTTCCTCCCCTTTATCTCTCTTCCCTTTCTTTTTTCTCCTTTCTTCCCTCAGCTTTGTTAAATTAAATCTAGTGCTTGACTACCTCTGTTCCTACCATCATTTCCTCTGGACCCTATGTCATGAACCTTGAACCATGAACTATGTTACCTTCTAAAGTAATATAGGAATGGGATGGAGGGTTTTAGGAGAAAAGATAATAAATTCCATTTTGGGTGTTTTGAGTTTAATATGTTGACTAGATTTCCAGTATGAAACATCTAAAAGGGAATTGGAGATATATGATTGAAAGTCAACAGAGAAAGTGGGATAGAATAGGTAGATTTGAAATTTGTCAGCATAAACATGAGTATTAAAACCATTGGGGGGGGGCGGCGGCTAGGTGGTGTAGTGGATAAAGCACCAG
Source organism: Macrotis lagotis (assembly GCF_037893015.1). Taxonomy (NCBI): domain Eukaryota; kingdom Metazoa; phylum Chordata; class Mammalia; order Peramelemorphia; family Peramelidae; genus Macrotis; species Macrotis lagotis. Next base: position 162,350,676 of record NC_133661.1, read on the forward strand.
CATTGGAGTCAGGAGTACCTGGGTTCAAATCTGGTCTCAACACTTAATAATTAACTAGCTGTGTGTCCTTGGGCAAGACACTTAACCCCACCTAAAAAAAAAACCATGGGAGAGGATGAAATCACTGAAAAAAAAGACTAGAAGAGAGCCCAGGCCAGAACTCTACAATGTGATCTGAATGAGGATCTTTAAATTTAATCTTAATTTAATTTAAATCTAATCTTAAAGAATAAGTGGGTCAAAGAACAAATCATGGAAATATTCAACAATTTCATTAAAGAGAAAGACAACAATGAGGCAACATCTCAAAATTTATGGAATGCTGCAGTACTTAGGGGAAATTTTACATTTCTAAACTCTTATAGTGACAGACTAGAGAAAGAGATGGTTAATAATATGGCAACTAAAAAACTAGAAAAAAATTGGAAATCTCTAATTGAGGACCAAATTGAAAAATCCTAAAAAAAATCAAAGGTGAGAACAGTAAAATTGAAAGTTAAAAAAACTATTGAGTTAACAAATAAAACTAGAAGCTGCTTTTGTGGGGGGAAAACAGTAAGTTGGATAAGTCATTGGTTAATTTAATTTTTAAAAAGAAAGAAGAAAACTAACATTTAGTATCAAAAAGGAAAAGTTTCCACCAATGAATAGGAAATTAAAGCACTCATTAAGAGATATTTTGCCCAATCATATGCCAATAAATCTGACAATCAGAGTGAAAGTAAAGAATGTTTATAAATATATAAATTATGTAGAATAACAAATCAGGAAATAGAATGCCTAAATAAGCCCATTTTTAGAAAAAGATATTGAACAAGCTATTAATGAACTCCAAGGAAAAATTCTGAGGATCCAGCAAAAAAGACTGAAAAGAAGCAATCAAATAGGTAGCATGTAGATAGATTCTCTCCTAGTTTCTCTAGAATGAATACATGAAGGCATCTGGGAATTTTTAGTTACAAAAGGAGGAGACTCTGGAGAAACATGGTAGCTAACTTTAAACAGCTGAGGTGCAGGCTGGACAATCGAGGGACTAAACAATCAATCAAACCTATTAAGTACCTTTCTGTGTTGCTCCAAAGGGAAGGACAAAAAGCAGGGATTCTAGGTAAAGGTATATAGAATTTGGCTAAACAGTGGAATATGTTCCTTTCACAAGGAATGAGATCCCTGTGACTGGAAGTTTTTCTAAAAGAGGATGGAGTGTCCTAAGGACCACTCAATAATTGGGGAATTAGGACATATATATATATATATATATATATATATATATATATATATATATATATATAAGACCAGCTAAGGTACGGCTTTGAAAATTTTAATTATATATTGCGAGTAGGTATATATGAAGGTGGGTGAAGTGTCCTCCATAAATAAAGCAATTACTTTAGCCAAAACATTCCACATCTCATCAGATCATTCTAAAACACTATCCATAATTCTCCCTGGATTCATATCATAATTTTTTTTGTCTGTTCCTTGTTTCAGTTCCTTTACAATTCCTTCTTGTTCTCTCTTGAAACTTCCCTAGTTATAATTATTGCTTCATACCTTGAATCTTTTCTCAGAATTACAACAATAGATTGATGCATAGAAAGAGTGCATTTCTATAGGACTTTAATATTTACCAAGTGTATTTGAGCACTTATTTTTTTCCTCATAATAAATCTGGAAGGTAGATACTATTATTCCCAATTTAGAGATGAGGAAACTGAGAAAGAAGTTAAGCCCAGGAATACACAGCCCTGATGTATAAAGAAACATTTAAACTCCGGTCTTTTTGACTTTAGATCCAATAGCTATTTGTAGAATAGGAAAAAGGGTTATGGGGCAGTTCACTTTGACCTCTCCTCTTCAGACAAGTACTACAAGGTTTAAGATAACTTGAGAGAGGTACAAAAATGCTTTTTTTGTTGTTAAAAAGACAACTAGGCCAACGTACTATTTCTCCTCTTCCCTTCCTTTCAGAATGTAGAAAGATGAAACCAGCTATGTATATTGCCCAAATTAGATACCACACAGAATAGTTACAGTATAGAAGTTCATAGAAGATAAAACTCAAAAACTCAAAAAAAAAAAAAGAACCAGTAGCCGAAACTCCTGTTTCAAATGTTTATTTACAAATGCCCATAGTTTAGGCAATGAGTAAAAGGAATTAGAAATCTGAAAGCAAGGAGAGAAATTTGACCTCATGGAGAATTGATGGGATGAAATTTGTGACTGGAATATGAATTTAAATGCCCATGCTTTGTTACAAAAAAAGTAATAGAAATGCAACAGATTGGGGGGGGGGGTAACATTGTATATTAAATAGAAATGCCTACTTTAGGAAAACTATAAACCCAAGGAGGAAGGCATGATAGATCAATAAAAAGAAGCAATAATTTTATCATCAGTATATAATAATGTTTGTCCTTCATTTTTGAAGACCACATCAGGGAGGTGATACCATCACAAACACATAAATTAGATTAGAGTGAAAGGGTGCTGTGCTAAATCAAAGCCTCACTATCTCCTCCAGAGCCATCTGGGTTCATTGGCCAGATATGAATCAAGATGACTGGAGATGTTCCTAAATACGAGAAAATAAGGGTTAAGAGACTTTCCCAAGGTCACATCGCTAGTAAGAATCAAGTATCTGAACTCCTGTCCTTCTGGCTCCAAGGCCAGTGCTCTATACACTGTGCCATCTAGCTGACTTTTCAGTGTATACAACAGACCAACTGAATAAAAAGAGAAAATAATTGCAGAGTTTGGACAACACATCACAAACTTGACACAGAGTAATGAAGAACTTTAATCATCTAGACATTTGCTGTTGCTCTTTGTCAAAACTTCTTGACTTGTCTTGACATCCTTCAAAAGGAGGAAGAGAAGGCAATGAATTAATGTATTGCTTTTCCACAATTTATATATTTATATATTCAAAACAAGAGGAAATTCTCTTCTGCATCTAATTCTCACTGATGGGAAGGAAATGACTGTTGAGATTGAAATGATGAGAAGGAGGGGTATAGTGAAAGATAGACAAGACTCAGAGTATATAGAGTGAGCCTTCTGTGGGGGAAGAAAGTAAAATGGATTATCTATTCCCATCCCCATCAATAATAGAGCCTAGCATTGTAACTCCCCTCTCCAAAAGATAACATTTATCCAATAATTGGAGAGTCATGTCGAAAAACTTTTGAGGAACATTTGAAGAAGCAGACACAGATACTCCAGACAGGAATGATACAGAGAAATAATTTTTTAGGGTGGAAGCTTTAAGGAGAATGACCCAGAGGAGAACTGATTATGGATCCAAGAGAGGTGTAACCTTGATATTAGAGAGTGGGACTACATAGAGGACTAAAAAGGATTTTTAGGCACTGTAGTTTTGGAGAAATGAGTTGCCTTGGCTCATGTGTTCCATTTGCCTTTTTTATTTTGTTCAGTCATTTCAGTTGTGTCCAATTTTTCTTGACCTCATTTGGGGTTTTCTTGACAAAGAGCCTCTAGTGGTTTGTCATTTCCCTATCCAGATCATCTTACAGATGAAGACACTAAGGCAAATAAGGTTAAGTGATTTGCCCAAGGTCACATAACTAGTGAGTGTCTAAGGTCAGGGGAGAAGATGAATCATCCTGACTCCATCCTATCTACTGCACCATCTAAGCTTGCCTCTGTTACCATTGCACTATAAATTTACTCCCACTTCTCCCACAGAAATCTTGTACTTTGGTAGGTAAATACATCCCTTTTGGGGGCAATGAGAAGAATGTTGGGTAGCTATTGTTCTTGCTGTGATATCTCAATAAAAACCTTTGCTAAGAATAAGTTGTAGCTACTGTTTGATAGGTATTGAAAAATCACACCAATGGGAGCTAGTGAACTAAAATAGAAGTATAGCTCCACAGGTTTGCCCCAAGGGGAACCAACCTGAAAACCTCTGAGTTGAGGGACCATCCTAAAGGGATCTAGCAGAGGGAAAGATAGGCTATTCTATTTTTACTATTTTCCTTTCCTTTTCTTTGTCAAAGAAAATGACCTTTGTGCTGGAAATGATAAAAGTAGTTTAATTAACCACTTTAATTAACCAAAACAAAGTGCTATTGAAAGCCACACTGCTATGTACATAAATACATAAACACTTAGAATACATTATTCTAATAAGTATATCTATATTCATTTTTTAAAGTTGATAACTGGTGGAGGTTAACATAAGGTAAAGAAATAGCAAGAGAGTACTTAGTTACTTTCGATAAATTCATGTCATCTGACCCTGATGGAGAATCTTAAAAATTTGTGTTTGCCTTCTTGTCATTCAACCTTTTAATTGATGGTTTAGACAAAGGCATAGATGTTATGCTCATAAGATCTGCAACTGATATTAGTCTGGGAGAGATAACAAACACCAGATGATAGAGTCAATATTAAAAAAAAACATCTTGAGAATTGGGCTGAATCTAATAAGTTTTATACTTAGATACAAAAACTTAAGCAAGTACAAAATGGGGGCAGTAGTTTTAAATAGTTGTTTGTCTATAAAAGATATTTGGGGATCATGAGTCCATAAGCTTAATATAAGACAATAGTGTGATGTGGAAACCTAAAATGCCTGTGATCTTTGCATAAAAAGAGGCATTAATTCCCCTGTTACTCTGCTCTCCTAGACCCCATCAGCAATACTGTATTTAGTTTCTGGCATCAGATTTTAAAAAGGATAAGTTGGATTGGCCTAAAGTATGGCAGTCCTGATGATAAAAAGGCTTTGAGTTCTTGTTCTGTAAGGATTAGTTAAAAGAATTGAAGGATTTTAATCTGGAGAAGAGGAGACACAGGTGATATATGAGACAAATGGTAACACATATTTGAAAGGCTGTCATATGGATGAATGATTTGACTTGTTCCATTTAGCCCCAGAAGGCAGGACCAGGAGCAAAAGGAAGACATCACAATGAAACAAAACTTTTTTTAATCATCTAGAGCCTTAAGAAATGACAGGTTTCTTTTTTTCTTACACAACTTTAAACAAAGGCCCCCTGATTACTTATCAGATTTGTTATAATCAGGAGTATGCTAGTTTAACAATCAGCTCTCCAGAAAAAAAAAATTATTGTGTGAGTGATCCAAATCTAAATTTAATCTTAATTATTAACATTGTTGAGTTTTCTTAAGTCTACACAATCAACAATACAATAAATCAAGTCCTATTTATAACATTTGCCAATTCTCAAGGTATAAATATTTGCACTGAAAATTTAACAATTTGTTCTCCTGAGTCAGTGGGAGCCAGTTTCCCTCATCCCATTGCTTATAACAAATTTCAGATATGGGTTAGAAGAGATAACCATTAAAGTCCTCTCCAACTCTCAACTTCTGTGATTATTATCTTTCCCTCCTCTGATAAAATAAAGTTAAAAATGTCCCAAGGGTATTGGTAGTGGCTCTTGGGACCAGAATCATTTCTTTCCCATTTACTATCCCACTTATCTAACCTTCCTCATTCAGTTTGACTCTTGGCCATTGGGACATGACTAATTAACTTCCAAAAGAGATTTTGAGAGGAAATTTCTATAATAAATAGGAGGTTGAGCTTCATGAATTGTAAATCCTTTTCAGCACTAAGATTCTGTCATTTTCAGAAGTTATATTTCCTTGAAGATTAACCTAGTAGAGAAAATTCCTCACTGTCAAAGACAGAGGTAGGGTCAAGTGATAATAACATGCACAGGCAGTTTTGCATCATTGTGTCTTAAGGGAAAGTTAAAAAAAATTGCATTCCTCTATTTTCTACCTATTTTAGTCAATTGTGTGACTAAAAGGATGGAATCTTCTGTAAAATACAATTTGCAATAACCTGCCTATTCCTTTTTTTGTATTTTCATGAGAAATGAAAAATTCCTTCAATACATTCATAGATTATTCTAAGAAATATTTTATAAAGATGAGAAAGTAGGAAAGTAGGCATGGCTTGCTATTGACTTTTTACCTTTGGTGTGACAGGCTAATAAAAAAAAGTCCTTGATTACTTCCAAACATTTTGGTGTGCTCTCTTCTTTTAGATCTCTTGAGAATTGATCCCTTAACACCCTCAAAATTGTATGGCTTCCAGCACAGACTTCTCTATAGACTAAATATAATCCAACTGATTCTTCGCATATTTGTCTTCTCCAATGTTATTTCTATTTCCTCATGTAGCACTTTGGAGACTTCTGATGTTAGAGCCCAGATGTAATGGATTTACCTTGTCTGAGAAATTAAAAAAAATCGTTGCAGAATCTTTCAGAGTTTTTTTCCCCCACTTTTCATCCTTTTTCCCCCAATTTCATCCTGAAATAACTCCCAGCTTCTCTGACTACTTGGATTCCTTGCCAAACTTTACATAAAGTTTTTCCCTTAGCTATTTCTCACCATTTTACAAGGTAGTTCCATACAGAATCTTCTATGATAATACTCTGTAAGATTTATGAACAAATTTATATTCTAAACCAGGGTTGCTTTTATATGCCATATTTCTCTTCTTAGTAAGGAGGTGGAGGTTTTTTTGGTTGAAGTGGTCTTTTGGCTCATTTGGTCTCCCTGACTTGAGTGTTTCTTGACTCTGCTATCCTCCATTTAGCTGTCAATGTCATTTTCCCAAAGTACAGGTTTGATCATGTCATCAATTCCCATTTGATTAACTCCAACATGTCCCTCTCACCTACAGTTTCAAATATGAGATCCTCTGACTTTTAAAGCCCATCATAACCTGACATATTCCTAACCTCCCTGTCTTCTTACACATTACATCCTTCCATATACTCTGATTGATTCTGATCTTCTTGCTGATTCTCAGACAAGACCCTCCACCTGCAAGCATTTTCACTAGTTATCTCCCTATGCCTGAAATCTCTCCCTTCTCATTGTCTCCTGACTTCCTTGGCTTCCTTCAAGTCTCATTTAAAGTTCTATCTTCTATAAGATTTTCCTAATCTTGCTTAATCTTAGTTCCTTTGCTGCTATCTATTTTGTTCATAGTTTTTGCAGGTGTCTCCCTATTAGAATGTGATTTCCTGCTGAACAAGGAGTGTCTTTTACCTTTCACTGTATCCCTGCACTTAGGTCTGATACTTAGTGGGCAATTAATAAGTGCTTGTTGATGGAGTAAGAAAGCCTAAAAGGAAAGAAATTTGTTTCCACTTTGTTATTTGCAGACCTTGCACCTCTAGAAACTATATCTGCTAAATCAATTCTATTTCCTGTTCTTGGTTCTCAACCTTCCTTGTAAACCCCAGGAATTATCTCCTATCCGAATAGAAAGGGGGAAAGAAAAAAATGGCAACTAGACTTGAGGCAGTAAATTACTTCAGCTAGCAAATAATTCTTGAGTCAATTCTGTGTTTTTGTCCTATGACTGGAATTTCTACATTTATAAAATCTTTCACATATGTCCCTTTCTTTCCATTCATCCTCATCTCCTATGACCTGGACTATTAAAATAACAATATTGATCTCTGTCTTATGTTTCTCCCCACTTCTAATCTATCTTTCACTCAGGTGCCAAAGTGATTTTTCTAAAAGACAGGTCTGACCACAACTTCTGGGACTCTCTACTACCTCCAGAGTCAAATGTGAAATCCTCTGTTAGGGACTTAAAGTCCTTCATCATTCATTAACAAACAAGGATGGAGGATGTTTCATCATAGAGAAGAGTATGAGTTTAGGCACAAAAGTAGGAAGTCACAAAATATCTACATAAGAAAAACCAAGTGACACCCAGTTTTTTAGCTCTTCGTTCTTCTAGGTTAGATCCATAGTTTATCCTTATTCTCACAATTGGTATGCACCCTGTTTGGATTAATCTACCTTTGCTGTTGTTTAGTAATTCAGTCATGTCCGACTCTTCTTGACCCCATGAACCATATTGTTCATGGGACTTTCTTGGAAAAGATACTAGAATGGTTTGCCATTTCTCTCCTCAGTGGATTAAGACAGAGGTTAAGTGACATGCCCAGGGCAAAGCAGCCAGTAAGTGTTTAAGCCTATAATTGAACTCAGGACTTCCTGACTCCAGTCCCAGTGTTCCATACACAGTCACTAGTTTCTACCCTACCTTTGGTAAAATATGGGTGAAGCTTTTGATGCATGTGTAAATTGGATCTAAATGCACTAATGTTGCACAAAGTCACCTTCCTCAGTCTTTCTTCCAAAGTCATCATGATCCAATATGGCAAGACAGAGTCAAGACAATTGGTGATGGCTCTAGTTGCAGTGGATGACCTTGGCATCTTTGAAGTCTAACCAAGTGCTAAGTGCTCCACCACACCTGCTTCAAGTGGTTTCATGGCCATTGGAATGACATACGCTCATCTGCCCATTCCCCTAGTGGAAGATTTCACAAGCTTGGGGTAGACACCCACCCACAACTCACTGATGAGTTTGAGACTCCCTTGGTTGCCCTTAATCTGGTTTAACCACCTGCCTAAATGATTTATTGGGGTGTGGTACAAGAAGCTACAGTTTCTTGAAGCCCTCAGGTGAGAGTTAGGTGACTTAGTGGAAAGGTGGAAAGCAGTCCTGAAAAGGGCTCGGCACCCTTCACTCTAAAAGTACTAGTCTTCCTTGAACACATCCTACACCTTTGTATGCAGTGGAAGATCATCATCTACCTGAGAGTCAGTGTGGTTTCAGAAACTGTTGAGGAACAAGTCTATATGGTGCTTGCTGCCTGACAACTCCAGGAAAAATGCCAGGAACAGAACAGAGGTCTGTATACAATATCTGTAGATCTGATCAAGGTATTTGATATTGTCAATTTTGAGGCTTTATGGAAAATTATGTCAAAATTTGGTTGCCCAGAGAAGTTCATCAGTATTGTTCATCAATTCCATGAAGACATGCTTGCCTGGAGAGTGGATAGTGGATGATGCTCTCCAGATTTCCCAGTCACCAATGGAATGAAACAAGGATGTGTCCATGATATTTTCTTTTTTTTAGGTGTTTTTTTAGGTTTTTTGGCAAGGCAAATGGGGTTAAGTGGTTTGCCCAAGGCCACACAGCTAGGTAATTATTAAGTATCTGAGACCGGATTTGAACCCAGGTACTCCTGACTCCAGGGCTGGTGCTTTATCCACTGTGCCACCTAGCTGCCCCTGTCCATGATATGTTCAACCATATTATTATCAAACACCTTCAATGAGGAAAAACATGGTCTAAAGGTCATCTACTCTACTGATCTGCAGATTCTTCAACTTAAAAAAGCTACAAACCAAACCAAAGTAGAGGGAATGTTGGCACATGATCTGTTTGAAGATGAACATGCACTCAATGCAGCTTCTGAAACTGAGATACAATAAAGTATGCATTGATTCTCTGTTGCTTGTACTAATTTTGGTTATAACAATTAACACAGGTGCTCCATCAGCTAGCACCACATCATCCATATGTGGAACCATCAATTACAGCAAATGAAAAGTTTGAAGTACTGTGGACAAGTTCACTTACCTTGGCAGTGTTCTCTCCAGGGAGGTTGACACATGCATTGACATTAAGGATGACACATGCATTACCAGAGCTAGCTCAGTACTTGGGAGGCTCCAAAAGAAAGTTTGGGAAAGAAGAGGTATTACAATGACTACAAAACTGAAGGTCTACAGAGCCATTGTGCTGACCTCATTACTATATGCCTGTGAAACTTGCAAAGTCTACTGATACCACATCAGGAAACTGAATCACTTCCATTTAAATTGTCTTTGGAAAATTCTGAAGATTATCTAGCAGGAAAAGATAAAAGACACTGATGTCCTTTCTTGAGTTAAACTGCCTAGCTCCAACATTACTACATTGAGTATAATTATGATGAACTGGTTATAGAATACCAGAAGCATGCTTGCCAAAAAAGAGTATTCTATGGAGAATTCACACAGGACAAGAATTCACAAAGGGGTCAGAAGAAGTGATACCAGAGATAACTGGAGGTATCTCTGAAAAATTTTGGAATTTATTGTGCAATATGGTAAATACTGACATAGGACCACCCAGAATGACTTGCCCTCATCAGTGAGGGTGCTATACACTATGAGGAAGGCAGAATTGAAGCAGTTCAAAAGAAACATGACATATGAAAATTTTGAATACCTACCCAGGTGTTCACATGAACTATTTGTGCCTGATCTATGGTAGAGCATTCTGAGTTTGTATTTGACTGATCAGCCACAGTCAGATACACTGTAATTTGTCTCAAACATAATGACCTAAACCTCACCCATAAAATTAAAGACATGATAAGTGAAAGTGTAGAATTATTGAGTCTCCTGACTACTATAATACAGACTAGGAGCATGGGAGACCAGGAGCCCTTATCATAATAAGAATTATATATACATAGACATGTGTGTGAGTATGTATGTGAATATAGATAACTAGATAGATAGATAGATAGATAGATAGAATTGGATAGACTGATGGATGGATGGATGGATGAATGACATGGTATAGTGAATAGAAAACCAGCCTGGTATCCAGGAAGACCTGAGTTAAAGTCTTGTATCTGGCACATGCTGGCTGTGGGAAAGGTCACTTAACCTCTCAGTATTCCTTGGCAACTCCTTAAGCTAGAAGTTTCAGATTAACTTTGGTAGAAGGAGTTTGCTCTTTGGAGTTCACCACACTAAGGAAATCGTGTCTTTTGCACACAAAAAAAGGAGGGGGGGAGGGTGGATAAAAAGTATGGAATATTGTAATACCTACCTCACACAGTTGTTACATAGATCAAATGAAATAAGTAATTTCTTGTTCAAACAGTTGATTTTATTGATGTAGGGAAATCCAGGTACAAAGATTCCTTTTGACAAAACAGATTTGCTACTTTTCTGCAGTGTATAATCTTAGAGAGTAGGCTGGACACTTAGAAGTCAAGTGACTTGCCCAAGGTCATATAACAAGTATGCTTTAAGGGTAGGACTTGAACCCATTTCTGCATAACTCCCAGTCCCAACCCCATACACTATACAACCCTGCCTCTTCATGTAGGGGAAGGACTTTGAAGATCTTAAAACAGCATATAAATGTTAGGCACTGTTGTTATTAGCATTATTAATTATAAAAATAGCTAGGTAATACAGCCAGAAGCTTGACTTGTCATGGATCACTAGATCTGCTTTTATCATTTAGACCCTAAACACCCATTTCCTTCAGGATAAGGAATGGTAAGCAGATAAGAAGAGCTGTTGCATGAAATGATCATGAATCCCTATTCCAAAGATGACAATCAGACCTGGGAAAATCCAAAAGGATCGGCTCTGAGGTGTGCTTGCTAATGACTGAATCCCAGAAGAGACAATTATGAACCCAGCATTTTCATTTGCATGACCACCATTATCACTAAGCTTTGACCCAGAATATAAGTGACTAAAACCTCTCAGTAATTATAAGCTGAAAACTATTGAGAGCCTTTCTGAATACCTGATGTAAGGTTACACTTTATATAATTCCATTGACATTTGGATTTTTTTTACTTGTAATTTGAATGCAAGAAGTAGAATATATTAGCAGGAAATAGGCCCCAGGCAATAACACAGAAACCTTCGGAAGGAAACCCTTCAGGAGCTAAAGACAAGTTCTTGGACAAAGACCAAGGAAAAAAACCATACTTACTAGGAGGTCTGGCAGTTTCCCTATGCCATCTACCTCAATAAAGAGAATCTAAGTTAGATTCAAATGCAATTGATAGATTTCTTCAATCAATTGGTCTGACCCTAGGGGAGATTAATTCATAGAAATTTATTACATTTAGAGGTCAGAAAGTTCAACTCTATGCTCTAGGACAGGACCTGAAGAATTCAACTCCTGAAATGTTGGCTATTTGTACTTTTTTTCCCCTTTTAAAAAATAATAGGAAATTTTATTCTCACTGGAGAAAGTGAATGCAGTGGTCATATAGACTGCTTTAGGTTTGATATTCTTAAAGAGTTAGGCAGCTGGGTGATGCAATAGTTGGGTACCAGACCTAGAGTTAGGAAGACTCCTCTTCCTCATTTCAAATCTGGTCTCAGGCATACTAGTTGCATGATCTTGAGCAAGTCACTTGACCCTGTTTGCCTCAATTTCTTCAGCTATAAAATTAGCTAGAGAAGGAAATGGCATTTCACTCCAGGATCTTTGCCAAGAAAGATCCAAATGAGATCACAAAATGTCAGCTATGACTAAAAAATGATTGCCCTGAATTCTAAAAGTTTACACTTTAATAGACAGAATACACACAACTCTGTACTAACAAGATACAAAATAAATTGGAGATAATCAATAGAAGGAAGGCATTTGCATAAAGTGAGATCAGAAAAATCTTCTTGTAGAAGACTGGATTTTAGCTGAGACTTCCCTGAAGAAGCCAGGGACTCCAGTTAGCAGAGATGAGAAAGGACAAAATTTTAGGCATGAGAGACAGACAGTGAAAAAATGCCTATAGAAGGAGGGTAAACTCAAATGACAGAGTAAGGTAGAAACTTGATTGAACTCTCCCAAATTCATCTCCCAACTATTATAAAATAAGTAAGTCAAAATGAATTCTAAAGAAGCAGGACCATAAAAAAGACAGAGTGAAAGAATTTTCCAGCCTAAGACAACTTTAGAAGATTGGCAGGAAAGGTCTATCTCATTAGGATAAAAACAGAGCATGGTCTAGTGCAGGCTATGTCCTATACCCCCAGTATAAACCAGCAATGAGGCCACAAAGAACTTGGAATCATGCCCCCTTCACTCTAGGAGCAGAACCCAACTCTAGCAGAACTCCTAAAAGAACTCCAAAAGAATTTTGAAAATCAAATAAGACAGGTAGAAGTAAATGAGAAAGAAATGAGAGTAATGCAAGAAAATCATAAAAAAAAGAATCAACAATTTAGTGAAGGAATCTAAAAAATGGAAAAAGATGTTTTAAAAAAATCACTGAATTGGGGCGGCTAGGTGGCACCATGGATAGAGCACCAGCCCTGGAGTCAGGAGTACCTGAGTTCAAATCTGGCCTCAGACACTTAATGATTGCCTAGCTGTGGGGCCTTGGGCAAGCTACTTAACCCCATTTGCCTTGCAAAAACCTAAAAAAAAAATCACTGAAGAAAGTAATTCCTTATAAAGTAGAATCAGCCAAATGGAAAAGGAAATATAAAAGTTCTCTGAAGAAAATAATTCCTTAAAAATCAAAATATGGCAAGTGGAAGCTAATGACTCCATAAAACATCAAGAGTCAATCAAACAATTAAAAGAATGAAAAAAATAGAAGAAAATGTGAAACACTTCATTAGAAAAACAACTGACCTGAAAAACAGATGGTGGAGATAAAAGGTAAGATAATTTAGGAATTATTGGACTACCTGAAAGTCATGATCAAGCAAAGAAGTTGGACATTATATTTCAAAAATTATCAAGGAAAGTTTATCTGAAAATGCCTGGAATAGAAAGATAAAATATCTATTTGGAGGAACAGCAAGGAAACCAATCTCATGGTCTCAAAGTTCAGGTAGAAGATGATAGAAAGGTAGGTGGATATTAGGTTATAAAAGGCTTTAAAAATCAGATAGAGATTTAGTTTGATCCCAGAAGTGATAGGGAATCCCTGGAGTTTGTTAAATGAAGAAGAAAAGGAAGATAAATTTGATAAATATGTGAAGAAAAGTATTGTGGTGACAAAAAAACTTGTATAGAGAAATCAGACATCACATTCTCTCCAATTTTTAGTCTGATAGGGCATTAAGAGTGACTTACCTAGAACTAATTGGAAACTGAATAACCTCATCTTAAAGAATGAGTGGATCAAACAACAAATTATAGAAAGAATTAATTATTTTATCCTAGATAATGACAATAATAAAACAACATACCAAAAGCTTTTGACAAAATACAGCACCTATTCCTACTAAAAACACTAGAGCATGTAGGAATAAATGGACCGTTCCTTAGAATAATAAGCAGTATCTATCTGAAACCTTCAACAAGCATTATACTCAATGGGGAGAGGCTAGAGGCATTCCCAATAAGATCAGGGGTGAAACAAGGATACCATTATCACCACTACTATTCAATATCATATTAGAAATGTTAGCTTCAACAATTAGAGAAGAAAAAGAAATTGAAGGAATTAGAATTGGGAAGAGACAAAACTCCCACTCTTTGCAGATGACATGATGGTACACCTAGAGAATACCAAGAAATCATCCAAAAAACTACTGGAAACAATTAGAAATTTTAGCAAAGTTGCAGGAAATAAAATAAACCCTCATAAACCCTCAACTTTTCTACATATGACTAGCAAGATACAACAGGAAGAGTTAGAAAGAGAAATCCCATTCAAAGTAACCACAGACATAAAATACCTAGGAGTCTATTTGGCAAGGCAGACTCAGAAACTTTTTGAAAACCATCACAAAACACTCCTCACACAAATTAAATCAGATTTAAATAACTGGGAAAACATCAACTGCTCATGGATAGGTCGAGCTAATATAATAAAAATGGCAATTCTACCAAAACTAAACTACTTGTTTAGTGCCCCACCAATCAAAATTCCAAAAAATTACTTTAGTGAGTCAGAAAAAGTTGTAAGTAGATTCATATGGAGAAAGAAAAAAGTCAAGAATTTCCAGGGATTCAATGAAAAAAAAATGCAAAAGAATAGCCCTACCTGATCTAAAATTATATTATAAAGCATCAGTCATCAAAACTGTCTGGTATTGGCTAAGAAACAGAGTGGTGGACCAGTGGAATAGACTAGGTGCAATAGCAGGAAACAATTATAGTAATCTGCTGTTTGATAAACCCAAAGAGTTCAGCTATTGGGATAAAAACTCTCTCTTTGGTAACAACTATTGGGAAAATTGGAAGTTAGTTTGGAAGAAACTTAGATTAGACCAACCCCTCACACCCTGTACCAAGATAAGATCCAAATGGATACAGGATTTAGACATAAAAAACAATATTATAAGCAAACTAGAAGATGAAGGACTAGTTTACCTGTCAGATCTATGGAAAGGGAAGCAGATTATGACTAAGGAAGAGATAGAAAACATCGCTAAAAACAAACTAGATGATTTTTATTACATTAAATTGAAAAACTTTTTCACAGACAAAACCACTGTAACTAAGATCAAAAGAAATGTATTAAGTTGGAAAACAATTTTTACAACTGGTATTTCTGACAAAGGACTCATTTCTAAAATATACAGAGAACTGAGTCAAATTTTCAAAATAATAAACCATTCCCCAATTGACAAATGGTCAAAGGCTATGCAAAGGCAATTTACAGTTGAGGAAATCAAAGTGATCCATATGCATATGTAAAATTGCTCTAAATCATTACTTCTTAGAAAAATGCAAATCAAAGCATCTCTGAGGTACCACCTCACACCTCTCAGACTGGCCAATATGACCAATGTTGGAAGGGTTGTGGGAAATCTGGGACACTAATGCATTGTTAGTGGAGCTGTGAACTCATACAACCTTTCTGGAGAGCAGTCTGGAACTATGCCCAAAGGGCAACAAAAATGTGCATACTCTTTGATCCAGCAATACCACTACTGGGTCTATATCCTGAAGAGATGATGAAAAAGGGTAAAAACATCACTTGTATAAAAATATTCATAGCAGCCCTGTTTGTGGTGGCAAAGAATTGGAAATCAAATAAATGTCCTTCAAATGGGGAATGGTTTAGCAAACTGTGGTAAATGTATATCATGGAACACCATTGTTCTATTAGAAACCAGGAGGAATGGGAATTCAGGGAAGCCTGGATTTGCATGAACTGATGCTGAGTGAGATAAGCAGAACCAGAAAAACATTGTACACACTAACAGTAGCATGGGGGGTGATGATCATCCTTGATGGACTTGCTCAGTCCATAAGTGAAACAATCAGGGACAATTTGGGGCTCTCTGCAATGGAGAACACCATCTGTATCCAGAGAAAGGACTGGAGTTTGAACAAAGACCAAGGACTATTACCTTTAATTTAGGGAAAAAACTAATAGCTTATGGTCTGATCTTGCTATCTCTTATACTTTATGTTTCTTCCTTAAGGATATGCTTTCTCTCTCATCACATTTCAACTGAGATCAATGTATACCATGAAAACAATGTAAAGACTAACAGAATGCCTTCTGTGGGGGTTGGGAGGAGGGAAGCAAGAATGGGAGGAAAATTGTAAAACTCAAAACGAGTAAAATCTTTAAGTACAAAAAAAAAAGAGTGATTTACCTAGGTTCACACAGAAAGCATGTGTTAGAGATCGTATTTCAAGTCATCTTCTTGACTCAGAGGACAGTTTCTAACTACTCTTTCTAACTACTCTAGCTACTCAATGAATTACTTTCATAACTGTTGTAGAATTGACAATAGTTTTTCCCTGAGTTACCACTTACTTAAATTGAGAAGAAATAGACTTGATCATGTGGGAAATAACCTCTATTTTGGGTACCACTACTTTCCCCCTTGCTAAATTTTGTCTTTCCCTAATTTCTTTCACTTCATGCACTGGGGAATATGATAAAGAAGTAAAAGACTTAGAATTTACATTGCTGTATGAATGAAAGAAATCCTTTTTAATTTTCAGTAAGATCAAAGACTCTCTCATGCTTTAATAATCCCACATTTTTCATTAAACAAAAATTACTCATTTCCAGTTTTTTTGTTCCCCTTTCAGTTTCTTCCCCCCCCCCCCGCCCCAATCATTCAACTGCTATTCCTTGAGGACATACGAGTCTATAGATGAGGTCTCTTTCTCCAGGAACAGATATATGCATATGAAAAGATAAATAAACAGCACCAAGAGAGCACACACAGAAAGCCAAATAAGAGAAACAGACTTGTTGTCTTTTAGATGTGAGGAAGACAGATCTGAGAGCTAGGCTTAGTAGGTTAGGTTTCTAGATTAGGTGCTTTAACAGATGGGTAGGATCTGAATAGAAAAAGGTAACGGGTGGCATTTCAGGTTAGATACTCTGAGGAAATTTTGAAGAGATCAATCTGGTTAATAGGCAGGATTCTTGTGAGTGTTCTGGAGAGGCTGACCAATGAAGGTCAAGTCCTAGGAACATACCAGCACTTGATCCTCCTGGTAGGTTATAAAGAGCTTGTATTCTTGCTAAGTGGCTAGACCACCTTTTCCCCCCCCATCATGCATTTTTCTCAATGACATTCTTTCCTGGCTTGTTGTATAGCTTCAAGTCATGAAATATTATAATTTCCAAAGAATTAAGGTTGGATTATCATTAAAGGAAACAAAAAAAGTATTATTTACCCATAGAACATTAAAAATGAGGAATTATCATCATTATATTTACATACTTACATCTTACATGCATACCTATATCTTACATACATGCATCTTCCACATAAATAATATAGATGATATCATCAGAGATATGTATTGTTATATAAAAGATGGAGCAGAGACTTAGTAGGAATGAAGGACAATTTAACAGAAAGCCTACATGCTCTACATACAAATCGCACCATTTTGAGTGAACCCCTTTGGTAAATTTTTGAAAGGCACAAAAAACAATCATATGAGAGAGTCAGGAAGAGAGGAGTTATGATCTGAATCAGTGGCCTACATCATATAGACATCTTTGAGATCATAGTTCTATTGGATTATTCTTGCTAATTAGAGAAAGTTGGGTGATACAACATGCACAAAACTTAAAGAAATATCATGCAAGTGCTAGCAACAATTTATATAGTTAATATTATTTTGTTGATCCATTTAAAATTTGTGCTATATACTGTATCTATAGGTCTATTGTATCCTCTGTATAAGAAAGAAAAATAGAATTAAGAATTCTTTGGTTAGTGCATTGGACTTGGAATAAAGAAGATGAGATCAAATTCCATCTCAGATACTGTATGACCTTGGAAAAGCACTTCCCTTTGTTTACCTCAGTTTTTCTTTTTTAATTGAAAAATAAGAATAAAAAGAGTATATACCTCATAGGATTGTTGTATCAAAATAGATATTTGTAAAAAGAGCCTTCTATAGGGTCTGGCACTATATAAATTCCCTCCCCACTCTCAACTAGGTGCCAAGTTTAATTGTTTCTAGTTACTGAAATAGTTTAAGTCCTCATGGCATTCCATAGATTTTGCCTACCTGGGGCAAAATGGAATATTTCCTAATCTAGTATTAACTCTTCCTTGAAGGCAAGACTAGGATTGGATTAGGGTAGAGAAAAGTGAATAGAAGAGCAGACATATATACCCCAGAGATGTATAGGCAAAGTCTATTAACAACCTCAAGTCACCTAATTGTAGTAGAACATTGGAGACCAGTGTCTGCTGGCAAAAGAAAGTATAGGAGATATAAGATAACTTTGGAGATTTTTTTCCCCCAGCTCTGGAGTGCTGTTATTCTATGGTTCAATTTAGTAAAAGATGTTAAGATTGTTCATTATTTTTCTTTTTCAGTATAGCAAGTTACAGACTGGCAAAAAAAAAAAAATGCAATGAGAAAGAGACTGAAAGAACCCTTAGAAAGCTCATTGCCACATACTGACCTAGAGATTCTTTGGTTGATTTGATGAAATTATCACAGCCAGACAAGATTCAAAATTCTTAACAAATCATAGCAATTCAAATATAGAAAGCCACCAAACTCAGTTCTGCATTTCAACATCCTCAGAAATGTATGGCCAACTTTGAGAAGATTCAGAGGATACCAATGAAAGTGGCTAATAAGAAGCCTAGAAAACAGAATTTATGAGCAAGTGGGGAGATCGTAGGATTTAAAGTGAGGTTAGATGATCTAATCACTCTCACTTTAAACATATAGAAACATATAGATGGCTTTCCCAAGCATAAAATAAATAAGCAGCAAACCTGGAATTAAAATTCAAGTCCCCAGGGGTGGTGAGGTGGCGCAGTAGATAGAGCACTGGCCCTGGAGTCAGGAGTACCTGAGTTAAAATCCGACCTCAGACACTTAATAATTACCTAGCTGTGTGGCCTTGGGCAAGCCACTTAACCCCATTGCCTTGCAAAACCCTAAAAAAAAAAAAAAAAAAAAAAAAAATTCAAGTCCCTGGAATCAAAACCCTATATTCTTTCTATTAATAGACAATGCCTTCTCTATACAACACCTTATAATTGCATGGTTTGAAGGGAATAAAGACTGAACCAAGATGGATGAGTCTTCCACAGAGAAAATAATGCAGTAGTAGTCACTTTCTTTCTATTCCAGGCAAGTCAAGAAGTGAATTTTTATTGAAAGATGAGTAATGGAAAGAGATTTCTAGTTAGCAAGTGCTGTTAATGCTATGTCCTAAGACTCTTGTTAGAGGTCCTTTAAAAAGGTCATAGATATCCATGACTCTAGATTAATGCATGACTGTATAACCCTATATCAATGTCTATCAGTTTAATGTAATCACTCAGTTCCTAATTATTCAATGCTTCCTGATTAGACCCACTAGATGGCGGTCGTGAATCTCCTGCAGTTTTAAGTAAATTTACTTTTCTAATAAAAGTTGAGGGACAGAAACCTGGTACTTGAATGACAAAATGTGACTTTAGAATTATAGAGGTTATAGAGAAGTACAAGGAATATGATTATAGCTTTGAAAAAGCTTTTTGTTAAATTTACTTTTTAAAAAATACGAAGTCCTGTGTTCAAAATGGAAGAAATGATCTTTGAAATGCTCTTTTTGGTTTTCTTTCACAGATCTAGTAGCACCACCTCTTCTGTTGCTCAGCCCTGATCAACACCCTTCTGCTCAGCGTGTCTGCTCTTGGCCAGCTGAGGAGGCAAGGACAGTTTGCTCTGAAACCCGCCTAGCTTCTAGAATCCCAATCTAGTCATTCATTTGACTAATTAAGTTCTTAGTTTCAATAGAAAGGAAGATTTAGTGATTAATTAGTCCCACTGTGAAGTCAATAAGAGCCAAGGCCAAGACTGGGCCAGAAAGCAAAAACAGACAAAAAAGAATGTTCTGAGGGCCACAAGCTGGTGGGTACCAAGAGAGGTTGAACAGATGCCATCTTGTCCTTGGTTTAGTTTAAGGTAAGTTTAAACTGCAGTCCTGGGAAGAACTGAAGGTCACACTTATTGGGATAAGCAACTGGAACTATAAGTGAACTTTTTTTACCTGGGACAATTGATATAAAATATGCCTGGGTGGGGGTGTGGGGTGGTGATTAAGGAAGGACTAAAGGAATGACAGGAAGAAAGCAACATCAACTTTTCAGCTGAGTCCATTCTTCCTAAAGTGGTAGTAAGTTTAGGTTTTTTCCCTTTGTTAAAGAACATGAATGTTGTCAAAAATCCAGTAAATTTTGACTTCTTGAGACCAACCATTTCCATCCTAGAAATAGTTATAGCTTGGGTATGTATGAGTAGAGACATCTCATTTAAAATAACTGCCTGAAAATCAATTAATTTGTTAGAAATAGAAAACCTCTTCACAAAAATATGAACAGCCCAACATTCTGAGAAGATGAATAACCTAGTTTCCTTGACAGGTAGTTTTCTGTAATAAAATATGTGATGAATCAAATGGGACTGTTGAACAACTTTGAAAGATACAATGATAAATGTAAGAGGTCATGGTAAATCTCATGGCTACAATTCTGGCACTAACTGCATTATGTGATTCTCTGGTATGGAATCAATTTGTGGCTTGACAAGGGCCTCTAAAATGCTCTTGTAATGATCTGTGTATTGATTTTAAGACGAAGTCATGTGGGAAACAACCAGCTGCAGAGATACTCCTATTGTTGTTGCTAGACACACAGGAGATATTCAGCCAATACTTGCTGATTGATGGGTCCAAAGCAGCCATGGTGGACAGTGACAGCATTAGAGAGTTGAATCAAGAATTGGAAATTAAGGGAGGTACCTTATTGCTAGGACAAGCTCCTATCTCCCTCCTGCCACTCTCTTTATGGGAATTTCACTATAGGATCTTACAGTTACATTAAACTATTGTCATAGACATAGTTCTAAATGTCTACTTTGCAAGCAAAGATTCCTTTGGGAAATAGTAAATGAATAGATTCCTCATCACATCAAAACAACACCTTTGTATCTCTTCCCTCCTCTTTGTCATCCTATGATAATAAGAGCAGTTAAAAGAGAAAGATTTTCCAGTTCATTGGAAGCAACTTCAGAGGGCAAAAATACAACAATAGGTGCAATTTTTCAGTGATTTTATTATTTTTCTCATTTCTGCTATCTCATACTTAATGGAATTTAAATTTAAACCATCCTGAGACAAATCAATATCCCCAAATGAGATAATAAATGTAAAGCTCTTTGCAAATCTTAAGACACTATATAAATATTAGCTATTATTACAATAGTTCTTGTACATTTAATGTTCAGTGGACTATTGTATAGATGGATAAAATTATTACTTTTTTATTGAATAAGTGTTAGGATATAAGCTTATCTTCTGTGGTCTCATAGAAAGCATATTCAGGGTAACTCCAGGCTGCAAATAAGATGATGAGAATGACATGCATTGCATCCTGTTCCACTTGATTCTATTTTTTTCTTCTGAATCTCTAAATATTTGAAAGCTTTTCATTCTGATGTAATTTTGATGCCCAGTATTCATTATGGCAATTCATATTAAAATATTATTCTTAGTTTTTATGGATCAGCATTATGTCTGGGCAATTATGGGCAACAGTTTTGTCTGTCATGATGTTCTCTTCTTATAGCTCATTTGTTGAAATCTCAAGATATTGAAAATTCATATTTATAATACTAATGTCTGTCATCTATTAGTTTATAAAGTATAAATACTTCTTGTGTATAACTCTGATCATTTTATCATGTCTTGACTTGTGTTTGATGGATGCTAAATTTTTGCAAAATGCAGTAATATGCCAAACCATTTCAACCATTTCTTGGTGAAAAATTTATATCAATCAATTAGTCTAGGCTCCTTTAGGATGATCATTCTGCAATTTCAGGTTGGCAATGGTACAATAACAAATTCCATTTCAGGAAACAAATTCTCATGACTTATTTATTTAATGATTCTCTGTCCATAAACTGTTTGAGATTATTTGGATGCTGACTATGGAAGACTTTTGGTTGCATTTTTAGATATTAGCCATTTCCACATTCCATCCAGAGATAATTCAATATCAGTCACATTAAAAAAGTCATATGTTGCTATTTTGATTATTTAATGAATAAGAAATGTAAAATATTTTGTGAACATTAAAAGCACTATGTGAATGCCAGCTATTGTCATCATTGGTATTATCATTGTGGGGGGGCAGCTAGGTGGCAGAGTGGATAGGTCAATGCACCTAGGTTAGGAATATGAGTAAAAATCTGCCCTCAAACACTTACCAGCTTTGTGACTCTGGGCAAGTCACTTAACCCTGCTTGCTTCAGTCTCCTCATCTGTAAAAGGAGTTGGAGAAGGAAATGGCAATGCATTTCAATATCTTCACCAAAATAATTCCAAATGAGGTCATTTGGTTGGACATGAGTGAAACTACTGATTAATAATCATTTATTATTATAATTATTATCATCTTATTCTTATCTGATGGGGTTCATATAGAAACTCCTAGGATAAATGGATATCATGCTACTATTATTTTATAGTTACTCTTCTACAGACTATCCCACAGATGAATGAAATGATTATTTCCTAGTTAAATAAAAATGTTAGGATATCAGCTTATACTCTGTAGATTCACTGAACACATCTTTAGAACAATTCCAATCACAGACAAGGTGAGTAAGGAAGATACTTCCTCTTCCCATACACTTTTGATCTCCTCAGTAAGTTAGGTATCCATACTTTGAAAACTTTTCATTCTACTTAGTTAGAAATTATGCATATTTGGGATGGTGACATCTATTGAAAGCTTATTAGTATTCACATTAGCATTAACCTCTCCCCTTCTATTTTGCTTCCTTTCATAAGATCATAGCTTATTAGAGTCAACAGAGACTTTGGAAATCATTGAGATCTAAATTCCTTATTTTACATTTGAGGAAACTTCTCTGTGAAGCTCAAAGGGTACTTTTTGGAATTTGGAGTTAGAGAACCCAAGTTCAAATACTGACACTGAAAGTACCCACCACCCTTGTGATCTTGGAAAAACTATTTTGTCTCAGTTTATGCATCTGCAAAAATAAGGGATATCAACCAGTTGTTATCCAAAGTCCTTGCTAGTTTCAGATCTGTACTTTATGATCCTAAATGAAATGACTTACCTAAATTCACAAATAGCACAAAAAATAGGAAACCCAATTCTCTGATTCCAAGACTAACATATTTTAAAACCAAAGCTCTGTTTTAGGTACTCTTTTTTTTTCACTTGTTTGCTTTTTGTTTTTTGTTTTTTAACAAGGCAGTGGGGTTAAGTGATTTTGCTCAAGGTCACACAACTAGATAATTATGAAGTGTGTGAGGTAAAATTTGAACTTAGGTCCTCCTGACTCCAGGGCCAATGCTCTATCCACTGTGCCAACTAGCTGTCCCCTGCTTTTCTTTTTTTGCTCTACTATACTATCCCCTCAATCTCCTTAGCTCTCCTGGGTTCAATTTTCATCTCTAGAAAGATTAGTCCTATATTTATGCATGCAGCTCTAATCTTTTGACCTACAAAGTCACACATTACCTTTTGCAACGGATTTCCCAAAGGCATCTCAAATTTAACATGCCCAAAACAGAACTCATCATCTTCTTCCCCTTCCTCCACTCCATGCCTCCACAGCCATCTCCTCTTCCAAACTCCCCTATTGAGGTTGAGGGTATAACCACCACCCTATGGGACAGAGGCTCCCAACTTCAATATCAGCTTCTTACACTCTCAATTCACAGATCCAATCCATTGGGAAATCTTGGCATTTCCTTCACCTCTTGTGTATGCTGCTTCTCTCTATTCATTCAGTCACAACCCTAGCTTAGACCCTCCTCACCTCTTGTCTAGATTACTACAAAAGTCATCTAAATGGTTGCTTTCCTACTCAAATCCAGCCTCCACCCAGCTGTCAAAATTGTTTTTTTTTTTCCTGAAGCATGATGAGTCTGACTAGGTCACTACTTTTGCTTCTAGGATCAAATATCAAGTCCTCTCTCTGTCTGGCATTTACTATATTTCATGATCTACCCCTACCTTGATTCCAGTCTTCATATACTCATTGCCTTCCTTGCCCTCTACAATCCAGCTACATTGCTATATTTTCTGTTCTTCACACACTACATTGGTCTCCCCATCTCAGTTCTTTTGTACTACCTGTCCTCATGCCTGAAGTGATCTGCCTCCACTTCTACCACTTGGTTGCCCTGGTTTCCATTAAAATTCAAGCACCATCTTCTTCCTACCAGCTTCTATTAACTTCCCTATTAAAGTGACTCTCTTCCTATTCTGTACAGCCCTTATACATACCCAGCTATTTACATGGTATCTCCCTGTCTCTCTCCTCAAGGGCAAAAACTCTTTTTGCTTTTCTTTAGATCCCCAGCATTTAGCTCAGTAAGTACATAAGTGCTTAATAAGTGATAGTTAACTAACTGATTACAGCACATTACAGAAGTTATTAAATTGATAAGTGACTATTCCATGCTGATTAAAAATCCTTTTAAATAAACTATGTTTTCCTCCGGTTCCAGTCAATGGGAAAAATTCACTTGATGAGCTCTTTTCGGAGTCTGTTTTCCTGCCTTACAGGAGGTGGAGCTGTTGCATTCTCAGATGTAGACTTCTGTGATCAGGAGTTTTCTTGTGCCTTTCCTTTGTTTTTATTTTATTTTCCTCTGGCTTTTTTTTTTCTGCTCATAAATTATGTAGTCAGGAGAGAAGATTAGCTTGTCAAAACAAAATAAAAAGAAATCATTCAAGATCACTTCCATTTCTTGAAATCTGTTCCTTTTGTTTGTATAGACAGTGGTTTCCTATGCATTATCTTATTGCAGCCTCCCAACAGCCCTGAGTGGGAGGTATAGAAGATATAATTCTCCCCATTTTATAGATTAGGAAACTGAGATGCAGCGATTCTATTTCATGATTTGTACACAATGACTTAACTAACAATTAATAGAACCTGGACTTGGAATCAGGTCATCTGCTTAGAGTCCACAAGGTGCTTTGTTTCCTTAATAGGGATCTGGGAATGCTAGAGGAAGCAGGAGGAAAGGAGCACTAGTTTAGATTGGTTTGTATTCATTGATAGCACATTTCATTAAAAGTCTCCATGTTGTTGTTGTTGTTGTTGTTGCGAGGCAATGGGATTAAGTGACTTGCCCAAGGTCACACAGCTAGGTAATTATTAAGTGTCTGAGGCCGGGTTTGAACTCAGGTACTCCTGACTCCAGGGCCTATCCAGCTCTATCCACTGCACCACCTAATTGCCCCTCCATGTTGCTTTAAAGTTTGATTTTTAAGGTTCTATTCTGAGAGTGACAAAATTTTTTTAATAAGAAAAAATCTTTGAATGTACATATACATTCAGCTGGGTGGTACAGCAGATAGCACCCTGAGACTGGAGTCAGGGAGACCTGAATCCGTACCCAACTGAGACACTTAACTGTGATTCTGGGCAAGTTACCTCACCCTCTTTGCCTCCATTTCCTCATCTGTTAAAAGGAGCTGGAGAAGGAAATGGTAAACCATTCCAGTCTCTTTGCCAAGAAAACATCAATTGGGGGTTGTGAATCGTCAGACACTACTGAACCAATTGAACAACAACAAAACAAATCCTCCATTTTGAAGCAAGAAGGAACCTTAGAGATCATCATTTCCAAACTCTAATTTTATAGAGGAGGAAATAAGCCCCAAGAAATTAAATAAATTATACAAGATCACACAATTAGTAATTCCTCTGTTAAAATTCTGAGATAGGATTCAAATTCAGGTCTTCCTGATCTCAAGCACGACACCATTCACTATTTCAGTCATGTCAAACTCAAATCGAAACTGGAACATGACAGATATACATCCCATGGGCTGAATATTGAGTTTAAAAACGCATTTATATATTTATTTTTTTTCTGTGTAAATCAATACATTTTTATCTAGTTTGGACCACACTTGGACCAACTATAACCTGCAGTGTTTGACGTCTCTGCATCATACCATCCTATCTCATATTCTTACTCTCTTGGTCCTGTTACTCACAGTTGTTCCATGGAACATTTGCTCTCCTAAGCATCACAGATATAGCTTGATTTCTCATAATATCTATTCATGTCTCTATTATTTCATAAAGCTGTCCAAACCCTTTTAGAATCTATTCATTTTCCTATACCAACCCTTCTAGAGAAGTTTCACAAATATAGATACGAGAGATCTTAGTGACCTCTCGAACTCTTAATGACATTTTGAGTTATTAAATCATATTTATGGATATGCATAAATACATATACGTGTGTGCATTTATATATAAAACATACAAATGGCATGTATATATATTTACATGTGTGTGTATAGATGCACACTAGGGTAACCTAAGACTTTCAGATCAGTCTATATATATATTTTTTTTAATTTCATAATAATCACTTTCTTTTTTCTGTCTTAGACTTACTAGATCAAATAATTGTTAAAGTGTTTCAGCTCTTAGCACTTTATCCCTGCTCACTTTATCCATACCCCTCATTATTCTCTGATGTTATCCCCTTTCAGTATTTGTCTTTCATATCAAAGAATACTCATTTTATCCTGTTCTTACTTGACTAGTTTTCCTAATTCTAATGTTATTTTTCTGAGATATAAAGTCCAGAACTGTATATAATATTCCAGGTGAAGATATATAAGATTTTTTTCTTTTATATAAGATTAAGGTACTTTTTTCTTTTTTCTTTTTTTTGTTTTTTAATTCTCTGCTTAATAAATAGTACATAGTATTTTTTTTGCTTTTGTTGATGTTCCCAGGAAACAATATTCAATAATTTCACAGTACTTTCCTTGGTTATGTTAGAAAAGTCATAAGAATGGGTGGAATGAAATTTTGTAACTTAAAAAATATACATGTGCATATGGATGAAAATAAATACATTTTTTTTAGGTTTTTTGCAAGGCAAACGAGGTTAAGTGGCTTGCCCAAGGCCACACAGCTAGGTAATTATTAAGTGTCTGAGACCAGATTTGAACCCAGGTACTCCTGATTCCAGGGCCAGTGCTTTATCCACTGTGCCACCTAACCGCCCCTAAAAATTTTTTTAAAAAAAGAAATGTCATGATGGAAGATGTGCAGCAGAAGTAACAATGACACTGAGTAAATTCTGTCAGTAGATGATGATTTCATTGACTGACCATTGATTTGTGGAGAAATTTTCTACTCTTGCAGAGCTTCTGAACATTAGGTATTGTATCCACTTGAATGAGTCCCTTATTTAAATAGTGGCTTTGGTATTCTTTCATAATCACCCAAAATAAAATTGCTAAATAGCTAAAAAGAAGTCTTAAGAATCCTTCATTTTAACCAAATAGAGTTTGATTTTTTTTAAACCTTTTCTGATCACTTTCATAGATGACCAAAACTGTCTAATTTCTATCAACTTGATTCTTAACTGCCCAGAACAAAGCAGGGACTAAAAGAAGGTTGAGCAAGGGTCTGATTGGATAAAACCAGACTAACTCTTTCTTACAAATAAGAAAAATACTATCACCCCAAAACAGATGAGAAAATAAGTCAGCTCTCTGACAATCAGGGAGAGTCAAGTGGAACCTGCTCTGTATGTTCTCCTGTGTTCTGTAGAATGCATAACTCCTACTATTATGACTAACAGCATTTGATCTCAAATTCAGAATTAAACTCAAGTGTTTATTTAGTCAGTAATGTTTAGTCAGTAATGCCTACTGTGGGAAATTTTTCTTAATAAGTTAAAAACCTAGCTCCTCTTACTTTTTTTCATGGATTGTTTATAGTTCTGCAGGATTTGGGGGACATTGGAGACAACATGTATTTTCCATTTTTTTTTTTGCATAATAGCTGTCGAAGTATTTGAATGCAACTATTAAACCCCTCATTTATTCTTCTCTTTTCCCAGATTTAAATGCCATATTTTCATGCTCATCGTCAATCTCTTCATTCTTCCTTCTTTGGATATCTTCTAGTTTGTCAACAACCTTTTTTTTAAGTGTAGTCTGCAAAATATGACCCAAATATTCTAGATGTGGAATGACCAGGTCTAACTATAATCTGAGTCTTAGCACTAAACTTCTCTTAATGCAACCTAAGATTGTGTTAGTATTTCTGGCAGTGGCACTACATTGCCGATTTATAATGGAACATGTAGTCAATTATAATCCCCAAATCTTTTGCTCTTGGAATGTTGTCAAGTCAGGTTACTCTTGGCTAATAGTTACCATTTTAATTATTTTAACCCAAACAGAAGATTATTTAATTCCTCTGTTAAACTATAGCCTGTTGGTGCTAATTTAATCAACATCCATCTTGTTATCTATAATTTTACCTACCACTTTCCACTTTTGTTGTTCACTTGTTTTTCAGCTGTGTCTGACTCCTCATGACCTCTTTTGGGTTTTGTTTCATTTTTTGCTTTAGATACTGGAGTGGTTAGCTATTGAAGAAACTGAGGTAAGCAAGGTTTAAGTGACTTTTCCAGGGTCACAAAGCTGTAAATATCAGATTTAAACTCAGGAAGATGAGTCTTTTTGACTGTAGGCCCAGCACTGTATCCACTGTTCCATCTAACTTCCCACTTTAGGTTATTAAAAATGTTGATAAGTATGCCTGCAATGATCTTAGTCATTGATATATTATTTTTTTTAAACTGAATAGCCAAGGATTGTGTACAGAGTCCTATGGCACTATACTAGAGTGCGCTTCTAGTTTGATACAAATCCATTAATGAATGTTGTTTGACCTCATTATTTACTTCCTGGAATATAGCTTTGAAAAATCAAAACATCTACTCCTCTCCAGACTTCTAGAACACAGTTTGCCATAACTTCTCAATAATACAAAACATTTGAAAATGTAACACTATACTGATGAGCTTTTCCATAATTAATTAGCCTTGTCTTTAGGAAATAAATGCTATCAACAAAATCGTATTGAAAGATTTTCAATCTTTGTAGAACATGAGTTGTGTTGCCATAGTGCATAAGATCTCAATGGTACCCCCATGTTATAATTACAGAAGAGGTTTGGCCTACTCAGAAATTATGAACATTGGCTCTGAGATACCATTTTCCAGTTCCCTTTATATCCTTGAATGGTAACTTTGGGGCCTGAATAATTTGAAAGTGATTTTTGTTTTGTTTTGTTTTGTTTTTGTTTTTTGCAAGGCAATAGGATTAAGTCACACAGCTAGGTAATTATTAAGTGTCTGAGACTGGATTTAAACTCAGGTCCACTTGCACTATCCACCTAGATGCACCTCTATGTTCTTGTAATTCTTAATTTAGCTTTCATTTCAACTATTTTTATGTCTTCTATTCTACCTGTAGGACAATTCTATGCCTCAGAAGACTCACTGCCAGCTGGGTCTACATGTACATCCTTTCAGTAATGGGCTTAGAGTAAAAAAGACTCAAGTCTAAATACAGCCTCAGACATTTTCTAGCTATTTTCCCTAAGCAATCTATTTCCTCATATGTAAAATGGGACAAAAATAGCACCCACCTTACCTCACAGCGTTGTTGTAAGGATCAAATAAGATAATTTTTGCAAAGTGTTTTGGGAACCTTGTAGCATTAGTTATCATTACTATTATGTATATGTGTGAGAAGTCAGGGAAGTGATGCCATGACAAGCAAGTATACACACACACACACACACACACACACACACACACACACACAGACACACACTTAAATATACATATATTTATTTTGTGTCAGCCCTATCCGACTCTTCATGACCCCATGGGAGAGGCAGTTCTTGACAAAGAGTGATTTGCCATTTCCTTCTCAAGCTCATTGTACCAGGTGAGAAAACTGAGGCAAGTTAAAGTGACTTGTCCAAAGTCGAACTCAGATCTTCCCTACTACAGATCTACCATTCTATCTCCTGTGACACCTAGCCCCCACATATATGTGAGTGTTTATATGCATATATATTATAAATATACAACCTTACATATAAATGTTATTATGATATACATATCTATAGTGCTAATAATAATAATAATACTTTTTAGAGCCCTCACTTGGTGCCAGATGTTATTCTAATTGTAATTCTGATTTCATATGATCCTTACAACAAGTCTCCAATTGAGTTTCCCCAAAGTGCAGGTCTGATCATAATACTCCACTACTCAACAAAATCCACTGGTTCCCTATTATCTACCAAATTAAGTATAAAAGTTTCCCTTTCATAACTTCCTTCCTTCCTTTCTTTCTTCTCGGACTTCTTGAATCATTGCTTCCCTCAGTCAAGTGACTGAGGGTGGATTTGAAAATGACTCCAGAGTCAGTGATCTACCCACTATGTAACTTAACTGCGCCAGTTGGGGGGGAGTCCTTTTCATAGATCATGAGATCAGGGAGATGATGCTATGACAAGCAAGTGAAATGGATTTAAGTGAGGAGGTGCTGGGTTAACTCACCTGTCTCGCTCTCTCATCTGGAGCCATCTGGGTCCAGTGGCCAGATATGGATCAGGACAACTGGAGATGTTTCTGTATTCCTGGATGCAGGTTAATCAGAGTTAAGTGACTTTGCCCAAGGTCACACAGTAAATGTCAAATGTCTGAGATCAGATTTGAACTCAGGTCCTCAGATGTGTAAGCCTGTCATAGTTTAAACACTACATAAGTAATAGGTGACAGGAACAGTGGGAATGGCATGATATCACCATTACATTAGTGGACTGCTCCATCAGAGATCTGCTTTACCCATCCATGTCTGTACACTGATCATATATGTTTTACTTGTATGCCTCTCCACTAATGCTTTCCCAATGGAAAAGTACAATATTCCAATTTAAAGCATATATCTTTGTGAAAGAGTCACCCCTAATGTTCAACTATGACTTTTCTGACAATGTTTTTTTTTGAACCAATTATATCACCCATCAAAGAGAGTTGATAACTTGGTGAGAAAAGCATGGAGTCAGGAAGACCCAAGTTCAAATCCAGTCCCAGATACAATACTGGCTTTGTGACCTCAGGCAATTCACTTAGCCTCAATTTAACTAACTCATTTTCCTCAACCATGAAATGGGGATAATAGCCATATCTAGTTCTCAGGGTTGTTGTTTTAAAGATCAAATCAGAAAATATTCATAAATTCTTGGAACAGCAACTGGCATAGATAGGTGCTCTAGAAATGTTTATTTCATTCCTTCCTAGATTAATAATGGTAAACACTTTGATGGAACTTAAGAACCATAGCTTCTTGATCATTATGGACCCATCAAGCTTGAATCTAAGGTCATTTTTATTGACATTTCCTATATTAATGCAGGAAGCATAGATGTGGGAAGGAATGCCAAAGCTGTCACATACATACCCTTTCTAGTTTGAAGAACATTTTCCTTGATTAGGCAAATATGAGTAGCATCATTTTGCCTGACCTCTGCCCTATTTTAATATCTTTCCATTTATTTTTTAAGCAGCAAGTCTATCCCTTTCCTGTTCAGCTTATTTCCCCAACTCTTTTGTTGTCTTGTTCATTTCTCTTTACCTTCAACTTATTTTGGAGATTAGAATGACATTGTGTCTAGCATTTTGAACTAATCTTTTGTTTTCACTCTTACTCCTTTTCCATTTGTTCTTTTTAAAATCTGAGCTCACAGGCATATGTTTAGATGTCTTTTATTTTTCTTTCTCATCAGGACTATTTGTATTTATATAATCTGAATTTTATTTTGTAGAATCTTCCATCTATTGCAAAGATACATTGCTTTTTAGAGCATCTGGTCATGGTAAAATATCTGCTTTCTCTGGCCTATTTAAAATCTTTTTCCTTCAAGTGCATATCCTACTATGCCCAGTGTTAGTTTTTCTCCCAAGGGGTCTGTTATTTTCTCCTAACCAACAATCTCTTTCAACAAATTCATCAGAATTAAGTCAAGAGTAGAAATTATCCTCACTGTGTCCTGCACCATCTGAGAGATAAATCTTCAGCAAGACAAGTCAAGAATTTATCAAATACTCTAGTTTTAATATGAGACTTCTAGCAGACATAAGGCTTGCTGGAATCCCTTATCACTACTATGTCTTGACTCAGCTTTGAAATCTATACTAGAAAGGCACCGTGCATGTCTTCAATCTGTCTTTGATAAACAATCTGGTTTGGCTGCTGCTGCCTCATTGTTTGAGCCTGTTTCTTAATTTATCCATTTGAGACTTAGATTTCTAAAACTGTAGCCTTTGCTAAAATATAAACTAACTCCAATTCCCTAGAACAACCATATGTTTAACAATTATTCCAATATTCCCAGCTCTAGTTTCTGGATCACCTAGTTTATGATGATTTCTTTCTTTTCTTTAATCCTGTACTTTGGCTATCATAAATAACAGGTAAAACATCTTGTGTTGTTGAACTTAACTGTTATTTACTCATTCTGTTACTTAGACTTTTCATGTGTTTCCTCAATCAAATCATAAACTCCTTTAGTGCAGGTACTGTGGTTCACACCCCCTTTTCATTCCATATAATTTGTAATATGGACATACCTCCTCCATACTTCTCTTGGGATTATTGATTGAGCAAATCATATTCTATATGTTAATAAGGCAAGATATCTTTGATTTACAACTGTGATTCCCCAAATGAGTTACTTGAATTAAATTGAGGTTGCAGCATTATGAGTAGAGTCAGACCATCACAATTCTGACCTTGTGGATTGTTAAGTCATCACAAGTTTGAGGGATACTGCATCAAAACCATATTCTTTTCTCAGACATGTGGACTAGGTTCCAGCCTGAGTGAATCTTGTCTCTAACAAAAGGAGAACCCTTTTTCAAAATCATTGGGGGTTTTTTATATTCCTCACATTGATATTCAGGGATAATTTTACTCATTGCTTTCATCCAGGATCTTCCTCAAAAGGGGAAAGGAGTAAAAAGTAATCACTGTATAATACACATCTAATATGTGATAGATAATTTATTCCTATGCATAAGAAAAATGCTAAATATAAAAAATGCAAAACATTCATTAATGGAAAGACAAAGGATTCAGTAACTTAATTTATGACTACTGTCAGGAGTCTGATACCCAAGCTTCCTCAAAATATAAAGCAGTGTGCCGAGCTTCTCTTTAAGCATTTTATATTTCTTTCACTTTGACTTATCACTGTCCAAATAAATGGTACTTACTGGTAAAACCACTAGACTTGATCCAATTCTCTTTTAGGTAGTTATTCTTTCTAATGCAGAAGTTTTTCTTATCACTAGGCTATTCCTACTACTACAACAATAAATTGTTCTGTTATTGAAACTTGGATCCCTCAAATTCACATCCCTTCTAAGCCTAGACTTATCCATTTGTTTTCTTAGAATCAGGAAAAAACAAATACAAAAGGAGGCATCCCAAAGTCAGGTTCAGAGTTGGCCAGATAGGACACATGTTTTAAATACTATGTAATTATGGCCACATGGAGGCTGAGGTGAAAGGAATCGGTTCCAAATAGTCTTAGCTGGTGAAGAAGAGTGTGATATAGCCAGATGGTTCTTTTTGTACAATCATGGATCACCAGGACCTCTGGCTCCATAATTAATACATGAACTCTTTACTATTTCACAATGTAGGCCCTTAGTGACATATGGCCAAAACTGGGCCCCCCCCCAACGTTTTTACATGCTCACAATCAAAATCTAACTTCCTCCTTGGAAGGCAGGAAGCAAAACTATATTCCATATAGTAAAATGGTTAGAATTGAAGAGTGTTCTTGGCTTCTATAAAAAGTACATATGATTAAGAACATGACCTACTGATTAAGTTCCTGAATCCTTTGAGTTTTTTTTCTTTTGAGGGAGATCCTGGATGAGAATAATAAGTAAAATAATCCCTGAATATCATTGTGAGGAGTCTAAGTGGTAGGCAGGGGCTAGGAAGTTCTTCTGAGTCTTTACTCTTCACCTTGATGGATTTCTCTTCCTTCCTAGTCAACCAAAAGAAACTCTGTTCTGTTTCCTCTTCTGTGCAAAAGAGCAATGGGGAACACAGAAGTTCCTCAACAGCCTCTCATACAGAGATAGCCAAGCAGAGGAATAATTACTGCCCCCCCCTTTTCTTCCCCTCTCTGTTTTAGGGATTAAACCAAAGATGTGCATGACTTGCCTTCCTCTTTACAGGAATAGTTACATGTTCAATATTTAGGTTTACAGTTAAGAATTCGATTTTCATTACTTGTGAGTGGTATTTGATAGATTTATATGTTTATACTGAGTTCAGAATTTCCCCTGGTAATCTATATACTTCATATGCCTCTGTTTTGTATATTATTATTGGTTTATATGTTTGTTACTGAGTTAATAATTTTAACTAATAGTCCATGTGCTTGATCATTCATATTAAATTTCTCTTCAACTTGAGCAAAACTGTATTTTTATTTTGTGAATTTCAGTTCCCAAAACTCAAATGTATACTACCTAGAGGACTAAAAGTTCTGGCCCCCAAAGGATTTAAAGTAGCAACAGGCTCAATAAGAGTGGCAGAGGAAATGGAAAGAATCTCCCCTAAATGTTTTTCCCTCTATACCTGTTAACATTTAAGATATTCAGGGAGAGCTCTGGTTGCCACAGTGGAATGAGAGAAGACATTGACTAGTAGAAGTCATTTGACAGGAAGCCAAAAGAGCAAGAAACAGCATAGCCAACCATCCAGGGATAGAAGGAATGCTAAACAGACCACATCAGTACAATGATTCAAATCCACATATGTTCAAGAAACATGCAGAAAGAACAAGTTTGAGCAGATGTGTGATACAGGTTTAGTTCCAGAATCATAGAGCATAAGAAAAGAAATATATCAGCCTTAATCAGTCATCCACTATTTCGGTGACAGCATGGAACCTTCAAGGCTGTTTCCCATGACTTTAGAAGAAATCATTTATTTGCATATGTGCCCCAAGATGGATGTTAACTGGATTTCTGAGTTATATAGCTGTTCATTCACCAATAGCTCTTGGACTCCAGTCTCTGTAGTTGTATTGATAACATAACTGCCAATAATTTCTACTTAATTACCTTTTTTCTGACAAAATTCTTTGAAATATAATCTGAAATCATTGGAAAGTATTTATTTTCATATTTCTATTAATTTCCAAAGTATCTTTGAGATAATTTTGTTGCTGCACTGGTATATGTGTGCAGACCCCCCACACACACACACACTCACATATATGTCTATATATGTATTTCTGTGGCTGACTTCTAAGATAATTTTGCTGATTCTTTTATTTTTTTACATTTTTTACAAGAAGTGAAATCAAACTCTTTTTTGTCTAATCTGAAAGCAATTCTCTCTAGCTGTATATCCATTATTTTATTTGCTATCAAAAGAGCACTTTGCCTAAAAGATGAGATGAACAAGCCTGCAAAATGTTTACAATTCTTTGGGAAATTGTAGTCTATCATCTATTTATATCTGAAAGCTATTGTTATAAAATATTGCATGCATTTTTGCATTACACCCAACTTACGCTTCTGAAGCTTATAGTTGTGAATTTACTACTAAAACTTATGCTGATTTTTTTTCCCCTTCACTGATTGTGAGCAATAACAAGAAAGAGTAAGAATGAGACAGATTATAGCATGGCCATCTAGTCCAACCCCCCCCTTTTTTTTTACTAATGTGGAAACTGAGACATGGGTAAGTTGAGTGAATTGCCCAAGGTTACCCACAGTATAGGTACTAGAGGCAGGACCTGAACTCTGATTTTTATGACTAAACCCAGTACAATTTCCATATCATACTTTTAGGGAGTAGCTTATGAATGATCTCCTTTCCACAAAAAGTTCTTATTTAACAATGGCTAAAGGGGCAGCTAAGTGGCACAGTGGATAGAGCACTGGAGTCAGGAGGACCTGAGTTCAAATCCAGCCTCAGACACTTAATAATTACCTAGCTGTGTAGCCTTGGGCAAGCCACTTAAGCCCATTGCCTTACCCAAAAAAAACACTAAAAAAAATGGCTAAGAAACATTAAGAATTATTAAGAATTATCTCTGAGACATAATGATTCATTGTGGGACTTTAGGTTACTATCATTTTTGCAAGAAAATTTTGTCTTCTGCTAATTTGTGGTTTATACACATTTAGGAGAGGAGTTAAAAAAAAGTTTTCCTCCCACTTCTGGGTAGGAACTTAAGTTCTGGAAGGAGACTCCATGTAAAGAAATACAAAAGTTTGAAAAGTAACCTGAGTTACACAGATAGTATATACCAGAGGGAGCTTTCAAACTCTAAGAATGAAAAGCCATGGACCTCACCTATGATGAGGCAAAACATGGAGTATGCTAACTGAAAAAGAAAAATGGAAAAAATGGGGAAGCTCAAAAACCAATGCTTCTTCTTTGTTAGAAGAATTTAAAAGCCTACGAATAAGGAAAAAATCACTCTTGGTAGAGGCAGGCTAGTTCCACAGATGGCATGCTGGACATGAGTCAAGAAGACTTGGGTTCAAATTCGGGCTTTGATATTCACTTATTTTGATAACTTTAATAGTTAATCTTATAAAAGTCATTTAAACTCTCCATCTTAGTTTCTTCATCAGAAAAATGAGGGAGAAGTTAGAATAGACAACTATTAGGATGCAATGGTTTTGGAATCAGAAGAAATCCCATCTCTAGTATTTACTACCTATGAAACCATCAGTAAACCATCTAAGTTCTTTGGAGCTCAATCCTTTATATGTAAAATGATCAATTTAATTTAATGACTACCAAGATCCTTTCTAGCTCTAAATATAAGATCCTATCATCCTATTAAGTTTCTTGTCAGAAATTCTCCATAATGATGGAATCATAGACCTGGTTAAAAAAAATTTTAAAAACATAAAAGCAATTCTCATAAAACATGCAAATTAAAGCAATCCTGAGATTCTATTTTATACCCATCAAATTGGAAAAAATGAAGCAAAAAAAAAAAAAGGAAAATGACAAATAATAGATAGGTTATGGTGGGGGAAGCTATGCCTGAAAACATTTCCAAAATCGAGAAGTAATTTATAATTATACACAAAAATCTATTTTAAGTGCATGCCTTTTGACACACTATTAAATGGGTCACTTCTAGACCTAAATGCAGAAGAAACTGAAAAAAATAGAAAAAGGCCTTCTATGTAGAATATTTGTAGCATCTCATTTTGTGATGACAAAAAAAAAAACCCTGGAAATTAAAAGGATGCCCATCAATTAAGGAAAGGTTGAACCAATTGTGTTATATAAATGTGATGAATTATGTATATGAATTTGATGAATTATTCTGAAAGAAAGGAGGAAATAGATGATTTAAAAGAGACATGGCATGAGTTATATGAAGAACCAAAAATATTTTATGCCATAATATCAATATTGTAAAAACAAACAATTTTGAAAACTTTCATAAACTCATAAAAAATGAAATTATCAAAACTAGGAAAACAATTTATAAAACAATAACAATGACTTGGAAAACCATAAGAACTATGACAAGAACTGATGATGAAGTATGCTGTCCATCTCTTAATGTAAAGATGATGAATTCAATGTACAGAATGAGAGTTTTTTTTAATAGTGCCAATAAGGGAATCTGTTTTCTTGACTATGCATATTTGTAAAAGGAATTCATCTTTTTCTTTTTCTACTGGGGTAATAAATAAGAAGGAGAATAGATTTCTGCTAATTACAAAAAGTGAAAGTTTCATTTAAAAAGGTAATATATGTGAATATGATTTGGTAGCTCATTTATTCAATAGTAGTTGTTGCATTTAACTAGCTCATAAAGATTTCCAAATCACACTATATATGTTATCTCATTTGATGAAAGGCACTCTGATATAGTGGAAAGAAGGTATTGAAATTAAGAAGATTTGGGGTTAAATCTCACTTCACAAATATATATGTTGTCTATTGAGCAATTTGCTTAATCCTAGGGCAATTACTAACTTCTCAATAACTCCCACTCATCTAAAGCTGAAAGCTACTGTCAAATTGCTTACCTGAACAGGAATTATTGCACCAAGAGTTCCCTATATTGATGATAACATCATCTAACTATACATGTATGTGTGTGTTGTGTGTGTGTGTTGCATGTGTGTGTGTATATATATATATTTTTGTATGTAGGTATAGGTACACATTTACATGGACATGTGTAAGAGATGCATGTGCATGAGTGTACATGTGTTCATACAAACACAAACAACCATGAGATTGGAATTATCCTAATTTTACAGATGAGCCATCTCAAACTCAAAGGGGTTACATGACTTGATCCCCTCCTTCAAGGTCTTCAAGCAAATACTGAATCATCACTCGGGTATTTTATAATGAAGATTCATTTTGTATATGAACTGGACTTCACAGTCACTGAAGTCTCTTCCAAGTCTCAAATTCTATAGCTCTATATCTATTTAGTATAAGAGTCAAGGGAAGATTCAAGTCCAAGTATGTCCATCCTTAAATTCAACCTTCTTCTAATCCTGCCTCAGATATCTTCAAACTATAGGACTTTGGGCAAGTCACTTAATCTCTCAGACTCAGCTTCCTCATTTGCAAAATGGAATAATAATAGTACCTATTTCATATGGTTGAGTTAGGGACCAAGTGAGTTGACATATATACAGCATTTTACAAATCTTAGCGTATTCTATAAATGTTAATTATTCTTATTCTTATTTCTATCACACCAGGGTTTAGTAATTTATGTATTGACCTTTTGAGTAGTCTGGAGAAGCCTATGGACTTCTTCTCAGAATAATATTTTTAAATGCATAAAACATGTAGCATCAAAAAGGAAACCAATACTATTGAAATAGAGTTATTGACATCTTTTTAAAAGTAATCCCAAGCACCCCAGGTTAAAACTCCTTAACAGTTTCTTATTTTATTCACCAAATGAGATATTATTTGTAAAACCCTTAGCACAGTGAATGCGTTTAATATATGTTAAGTAAGTAAAGTAAGTTAAATAAATACTCCCTTTTCTGCTCTCTTACTCATTTATCCAACAGTGATTGAGTATCTATGGTCTGTACTTGGTGCTGAAGGGGATAATACAAAGATGAGTAAGGCACATTCTTATACTCAAGGACTTTGAAATCTAGTGAGGGAGAAAATGCATGTGAGCATACAACTATTATACAAGGCAATATAATTTACTGGCCATAAGAGAGGTACAAAATGCTGATGTTTGT
The DNA here is from genome assembly GCF_037893015.1 of Macrotis lagotis. Taxonomy (NCBI): domain Eukaryota; kingdom Metazoa; phylum Chordata; class Mammalia; order Peramelemorphia; family Peramelidae; genus Macrotis; species Macrotis lagotis. The sequence goes on from NC_133661.1 coordinate 162,389,905, forward strand.
AAGGAGTAAAAATAACTCTGCCTTTGTCTGCACAAGTCAGAAAGAATGTGAATATGTGTCACTGTATTCTTCCCAGTGGAAGCATTCTGTCAAGGCCATCTTCATGGGTAGGTGGTGAGGGGGATGGCTTTTGTAGTTTCATTTCTCTTATAGCTGTGATGTCGGAATTCACCATTGTTCTCTCCATACTTCCTTAGGAATCTTTCCCCACCTGTTTTGTTTCTCTTCCCCTATCTCCTCATCCTTCTTATAGACAGGGCCCCTAGTTTTCCTTTATGAAAAAGTGTATTTCCTCGGAACCTTCTGCTCAAAAATTTCCTCTTTAGAGAATCTGTCACATTTGCCAGGAAAAGCCACCCTTAAGTTACTACATCTATTATTATTAGCATACATACCAGAGTATATATGTATATATGCATAGATATAAACAATATATAAATATGTATATATGAAGTATTAATTATACAGTACCTGCTCAGATATTCTCCATATCACTGAATTGTGTCAATAGATGGGATTCTCTCCAGGTGTAGTAAAGGAATTCACTAAACAAGCTTGCTCTTGTGTCCTTCACTACCTTTTCCTTATTGTGCTGCCTTTCTTGAGGTTTAAAAGAATTATCCTCAAAATGGATGTGTACCATCTCAGAAATATCCTTGTGGTTTCAATAGATCTGAAGGCCCAAAATGATTCAACAAATTGTGGCAAGAGATGGTATTCTTTGGAGAAAATGATCAATAGGAGAGTGACAAAGAAGGATTTGAACAGTGAAGAGCAAAAGTGAAATAGAGACTTGCCTATGCAGTGGTTCCACAAACTGTTCTATGCTTTGATGAGGTTTCATTGATCGCTTCCCAGGACAAAATATAACAGTTGAGAGAAATTAAATTCTTGAATCTTATTTTAAGTAGAAAATTTTACTTCCATACCAATAAATGTAATCGTAGAAGGCCCTAAAAACTGTCATAAATTGATAAGAAGTATAAAACAATTCTGAATCATTTCTTAATTTAAAAGCATTGGTCATAAGATAAAGTCAGATAATACAACAAGGAAAATATTATGTTATTGGTTGAAAGAATCAAAAGCACCTCTGGAACTATGTACAAAAATATAAGTCGATTCAAATCTAGTGGTAAGTTTCAGTTCAAAGGATTCTAGTTTGAGAATATATGATTTATTCTTGGTCAATCCCATTGACCATGTCATCAAAAAGAATAACCTAGTAGTAGGCAGTGAATCTAGCCAGGATCACAAAAAGTAGACAAGTAGGAGATGATACATTCAGCCAAGAATGTTTGTAATCCAGGGAAAATCTGCTTCAGGGAGCAGGATTGTCTTCGTAGAGAGAAGAGCTATGGACTATCTATAAAGGTACTAATCCTCAAAATTCAGAAGGAAGCTAAGCCTAAAGGGAAATTGATAATCTATACAAAGAGAAAAAAAGGACTTCTGACAACAAGGAGTTGAGAATTATTTCTTTGCTTCATGTGTTTTCTATAAATGAGCTTAATTAACCTTTATATTTGCATTTGTGATCTTTCTACCTATTGACTCTATATTTGTGGGATAGAATGCCCCAGATTTTGGGAGAGAATGCTTTTCTAATTACTATTCTTGATACACCATTTTTGTAAATACTTTTGCTAAAAAAAAGTTTAGTTCTGATTGCTAGTGAAAAGTTTAACATTGGGACTCATAAGCAATAGGACTAAAAACATAATTCAGAGAGTAGTAATAATCTGCCTTCTAGAAACCCTGTCTGCCAATATGAGCTGGAGTTGAGGAAAGAGCTCCAGAAAGAGTCCTACATAAATTGATTTGTTAATATATTCTGTGTGTTTTGTGTTTTGGTATTTCTGTTTTGTATAGGAAATAAAATGCTATCCCATACTTGATTTATATTGTATAATGAGTTCTTTTCTACCCATCCCCACCTTTTAAGGAACTAGACCTGACACAAAATCTAAATTTTAAATAACTTGGGCATACCATAGCATACCAGACTAACAGACTGACTTCTGTGGGGGGTGGGGGGAAGGAAGCAAGATTGGGAGGAAAATGTAAAATTCAAAATAAATAAAATTTTTTAAAAGGAAAAAAAAAAGAAAAAGGGGAATCTAGGTGGCACAGTGGATAGAGCACCGGCCCTGGAGTCAGGAGTACCTGAGTTCAAATCAGACCTCAGACACTTAATAATTACCTAGCTGTGTGGCCTTGGGCAAGCCACTTAACCCCATTGCCTTGCAAAAACTTCAAAAAGAAAAGAAAAGAAAAAAAGAAAAATCTTCACCTATCTAGGTCTTAGAGTAAAGAATCTAACCCAAACTCTCTCACTTCAAATCCAGAGTTCTTTCTTCTGCTCTATATATCCCACCTGCCTCTCCTGCCTGAGAGGACAAAACAATAATTCTCTGCCATTAACATTGTGTTTTCCATATGGAAAAAGGTAGGCAGGTCCAAAGCACAGTAAACTGACTAAGAATTCAGGTTTAAGTGAGATGACTGGAAATTAAGGTTCCAAACAATGGACATAAGGGAAGGGGCAATGGGAAAAACACACTGGGAAGTGGGGAGGCAGAAGGTCATAAAAAACACAAACTTAGTCAATGTTATGGGTTTTGGTTTTTTTTGAAGACCAGTCCTATACTTGTTTCTTCCCTAAAGAAAGTGGTAGGCTCCCTACATTAGTATTAATTATGGGATTAGAAAAGGCTATGGTGATGTGGTAGAATCAATTAGCACTCACATTTCTACTATAATTTCCTTCACACATTCATCTGTTAGATGTCTGGCACCTCAGGTGTGAAATATAGTCTGTTACAAACACACACTGGGAGATCTGTTCTTACCTGCTTGGAAGAATTGTCAGTTAAGAAGAGATCTTCTAAATTGAGTTATCTCTTCCAAATATCTCTCCTGTATTTGAGTTGCCTCCAAGATTGAGGGGTAGAGAGAAGAGGAAAATGGCCAATAGATATTCCCTACATTTTAAAAATGTCTTCACTAAACTAAAGATACAACCCTCTTTTCTATATTTACCCCTACATTTCCAAATCTCTAGATGTAGTTATCTACTGAAAAATGCTCTCCACTTCTCTACCCATTCACTCTTCAACTTCTGTCATTCTGGATTCCTTTCCAATCATTCTATTCAAACTACTTTCTCTAAGGTCACTAATGATCCACTTATTGCAAAATCGAATGTTATTTTTCAGTGTTTATCTTCCTCTCTCAAGCATTTGACTTTATTGATCACTCTCCTTCCCAACACTTATTCTTCCCTTGGCATCTGGGAATCTGAACTCTTCCAGTAACTCTCCTGCCTCTCCCAGTGTTCTTTGTTTCCTTTTCTGCTTCCTCATCTTTCTCCTGACCTCATAAAAAATGAATATGCTGATTTTGTGTGCTCTTACATTCTCTTTCTTAGCTCTCTCATTTCCCCTTGTGAATAGTCCTAAATGGATGATTCCTAGTTCTGTTTCTCCAGCTAGTCCCTGCTCAAATCTCTAATCCTACTTCCAACTGCATCCAAGATTATCTCCACCTGGAAAAAGTCTTGCAACTTGTTTTGAGAACCATGAAACTCTCTTGCATTGAGAACACTTCTCCACAGGCAAATGTTATTATCCATTGTAGAAGTAAAAACCTTGACATTAGAGGTAGGTCCCTCAGCATGGGGACAATAATCTAGAGTTCTTCAATTTGGGAAAAGAGGTCACATGAGTCAAAAATACATGTAGAGTATAGCCTAAAATGTTATTTAGTTAACAAAATGAGAACAAGAGTAGAAGAATGAATAAAAATGAAAATTGATATGGCATGCAAGAAAAATAACTCAATTCCAACATTCAAATAAATTACTGAAAAAGAAAATTGAACAATGAAAGAATAGCCATAAATATTGACTATGATAATTTCATTCAGAAGTTTAACTACTATAAATCCTTGTCAAAACAAGGAAAGCAAAAGAACTTAAAAACTGTCTGTTTTAAAAAAATGATTTAAGAATTTTTAATTAAAACAATTAATTTTAGAGTTTTAATTCAGTCTGATTAATAATAATTTAATAACATTTAATTTAATAAAAATATTTTGTTTGTAGAATTTTAATTTAAAATATTTTAATGATTATAAAAATTAATGATTATTATATAGTACTTTAAGGTTTCCAAGTATGTGTGTGTACATATATATATATATGTACACACACACACACACACAAGTAGCATGGAGTAGAAGGTAGACATCTGACCTCAGTCAAATCTGAGTTCAAATCAAGTCCTGACTCTGGGCAAGTCTTAACCTCCAATTGTTCTAGCAATTAATTTAATTTGCAGGTCACTTACAGAGTTATCTTGATAGCTTCCTCATGAGGGAGCTCCCTACATACATGAGCTCCCTCATGGGTTCATATTTTTTAAATCTAACTGATGTCTATAAGAAAATACCCGAATTGATTTTTGGAATTATCTGAATGTTCCTTAACACAATACCAGGTAAATAGCAGGCGCTTATTAAATGCTAGATGACTAACTTCCAAAGAAGTAGCTTATGACCCATCCATGCCTGTCTATTCTGTGCAACTCTTGACCATGTCTTCCTCATGAATTCACTACAGGGGATTCTCCCAATATGTTGAAGACCTTTATTGCTTTCTCTCGATGTCACAAGCACCCAACACTGAACTGTCCAGTTATCAGCTGTCACTCTTGCCACATTTTTTTTTCCTAATCACATATTTATCTGATAGTTTCACTTTGGTTCTGAGTCCTTCATTGATTATGTGTTTCAGTTTATTCATACCTACCCTGCAACTTTTTCGTAATCTTCTGAGTAACATGTATTTTCAATTCTTTGGAAACTAGTACTAATAATCAAGGAACACAGGTAAATTATTAGTATTACAAAGATGAACAAAGAGTAAAATAAAAAAAATTATAGTGTTTTAAAATGAATCCAACCTGTCCTGCTCCTATTTAATCTAGGCAAGATTTATAGGTTATCTATCCAGGTGCATGTCATAACTAGGTAATAGATGTGTCAATATTTACCATCTATCCATTTGGTTTTTCCTGTGTGGATAATCAGGTCAAATTCTTGAGTGGTTACAGATCTCCTCAAGAAGGTTCATAAAGCATTAATTAATTTCTTTAAATTTTTTTTGGACTCAACAAATTTTCTATACAACCATATAATGATCTTCAAACAGCTCCTTTCCCTTCCTCCTGATCAGTATTTTTTCCATTCATTTTTTCAGAATTTCTTCCTTAAAAGTTTGCTTTATGAACTGATTTCCTTCCTACATATTCTTATTTCCAACACTTGAAATTTACTCAAGTAAATGTCAGACCATGCCTACACTGAGGTAATCTCTAAGGTCCCTCCTACCACTAAATCTATGATCTTGAATGACTAATTATATGCTAATTAATTTCTTTGAATCATTTATGCTCCAAAATAAGCTTCAGTTTGTTTGATTATGCTCTAAAGGAAGGTTCTTCCCTCTTTGGGCTTTGGTTGTATCTTCACATTTGCAGACAGGAGAGGTTTTTTTTCCCATCTTATACTCAAATATTGGTTTATATGTTTACTTATTTGTTTGGTTTTGTTTTTCCCTAAGGTCCCCCAAGATAAAATTATAAAGGTTAAGAAAATCTCTCATCATTCCTTTTCGTTTCAAGGGTTATTATGGACATCTCAATATCATTGAACCATAGAATTTCAGAGCTGGAAAAAGCCTTGCTGGCCATTTAGACCAATTAATATGTGAACAAGAATGCCCTGAATCACATACTTAAATTGGCATCCATCCCTATGGAGGACTTTGTAGACCTATAGTGATGGACAGCCCCTTAACTTAATAAATAGCCCATTCTACCCTTAGAGAGTCTAGCTGTTTTGATATTTAATTCTACCTGATCTTAAATTGTCTTCTTTGAAACATCCTCCTCTTCCTCCTACTTCTGTCATTTGACAAGTCTAATCTTTGTTTTCCCTATCTTATCTATAAAAAGATCTACTATAGGGGTAGTTAGTTTGCACAGTAAATAAAGCACTAGCCCCAGAGTTAGGAGGACCTGAGTTCAAATTCGACCTCATATACTTAATACTTACTTAGCTGTGTGACCTTGGGAAGTCACTTAACATCCCCCTCCCTTTGCCTTACCAAAAAACAAAAAACAAACAAAAATCCATTATCTCATCCTCTTTAAGACCCATCCTGGGTGCCCTCCTCTACCAATGTCAATCCTAAAAGGGACAGCTCATAATAGAACACAGTACTCCAGATATATCTGAACAAAATATAGTGTGGCAAGGTCATTACCCCCTTCTTAGATATTGGGTCTCCCTTAAAGGACCCTAGGTTCATACTAACTTTCTTGGTTGCCCTCTATGACTAAAATACTTTGATCTTTTCCAGAAGAATTGCTTTTCTAGTCTAACCTAGCCTACCTCTTATATTTGTAAAGTTGATTAACCTTATTTCATGTGGCCTGAGAGTCTGTTAACCATAATTTCCTTAGGCTAAAAATGAAATGAGAAAGTGAGTTTATAAATGAAGTTTAATTCTCTAGAATCTTACCAAAATGCCATGGGTGGATGGCATTCTTGCAAATGATGCCATTGATACAAAATTTGGGGGGCATTTTATACAAAATGAGCAAAGAATCATAAAACTTTTGGTGGCCAACCAATGAGATTTCACATAGATTACATGGTTTTACAATATTATTCTCTCAAATCTTATAATATTTGATAAAAATTCCTATTGTTAAGAATTCCAGCTTATGCTGGAGAGTCAATGTTTACAAATTACAGTAGAATTTTCTTTCTGCTCAACCTAGATATCTATCTTGAATTTTATTGATCAAGTAAGGAATTTATTGGTGCTAACAATGAGATGACCAAATAGCAGTGACAAAGGTGAAGTCAGTATTGTAGGAGACAGGCCTTATATAGGAGACTGACATTTTATAACTATTAGTTAAAGGTTAAAAGACTAACTTCTGATCAGAAATACATAGATCAAGAAATATTAATTCCATCTTAAAGAATAACAGATTAGACAAGTTTAGGCTATCAAGATCTTTTTTATGTCATGATTCTAACTTCCATCATATTAGGTTTCCCTCTCAACTTAATGTCATCTAAAAATTCAATAATTGTGGCTAAACAGTCTATACCTTTAACTAAATTACTGTTAACAGGCTTAAATAGGACAAGGCTAAGCATAGAATGCTGAAGCACTCCATTGAACACCTCATTCTTTTTCTTTGGAGGAGGGAGGAATTTGCAAGGAAATGGGGGTTAAGTAACTTGCCTAAGGTCACATAGCTAGTATTTGAGTTGAATTTGAACTCGGGTTCTCCTGATTCCAGGACCAGTGTTCTATCCATTGTACCACCTAGCTGGCCCTGGAGACCTCATTCTTAAATAGCTCTATTAGATTTTTAAACTTTCAAAGGTTTTATTATATAATAATAATAGTAATAGTCAACCTGTTAACTTCATAAGTAGCCCATTCTACCCTTAAAGGGTTCTAATTGCTATTGTTATGAATAATGCAATCATTTTAGTCTTCTGCTTCACTCAGTCTTTTGATTTTCCTAGTCTTTATTCTATAAGATCTTGTCTCAAAGTTTATAATAAAGGCTCAAAAAGGGAAAACCTAAAGACCCAGGGTTATTGTAATCTCTCCATAAGACTTGGTGCATTGGCTTCTGCCACAAGGAGGACAAAGTTGCCCTCAGAAGTTCAAATGTTTTCTCAACAAAAACTTCTGCCTGGAAATTTGGGCCATTAGTTGTACTTTTTTCTCTATATATTTCTTTCTTGCTAACAATTATCCAATTAAAGCACTGACCTTTGAAGAGACAATAGATTCTAGTAGAGTGCATTGAATATAGCAGGTTCTAAATAAATTGTCATTGAATTATTGAGCAAGGCATAATGGAAAGTCCATTGGATTCTATTCTCAATTCTGTCATCAATTAGAAATGTGATCTAGGTAAAGGGTGAACTGGAACCAGCTTTTACCAACTCAGGAACAAAATGTTAAATTTTCAATGTAAGCATTTATACCTTGGAAATTCAGCAAATTTGACAAATCACAGTTTAATTATTTTGTTTATTGTCTAGATTTAAGAATGTGCCAGGTAAGTCAGTAGTAATAAATCATCAATAATTTTGAAGTTAAAAGTGCATCCTGTGTACATTTTTTTTTCCAGTGAACTGTAAAACATTTATGAGCATATCACTGAATCTTGGTAGAATCTGTATCCTCTCTAGGTCAAATAATGAGGTTGAACTAAATGATCTCATAAGATCTCTTCCAGTGTTACCAGACAACTTTTTCATTAGTCAGTGGGGAAGGAAAGCCACAGCAAAATGGGTATTTTGTTTTATTGGCATGACTCAAAAGTCAGAGGATCTGGGTTCTAGCCCAGGCTCTGCTACTCACTAATTATGCAAGTCACTTCATTTCTGGATTTCAATTTCTCCATCTGTAAAATGAGGTAAGAGAATCTATGTCCACAGAATGAGAATTAGAAGGGACACAAGAGGCCCTCTCATCCAAGCTTTTCATTTTATTGTAAGAAATTAAGGACTAGAGAAAATAAAGTGATCTACCCTAGTTAATAGCAATCTTGGTCTTGTGTATCCAAACCTATTATAAAATGAAAACACCTCTCCCTGACTAGGTGCTTGACTTTGGATTGGTTGGGGATTAGGAGGAAGAGGTACTATTTAGATAGATTTTTATCAAAATGTGACACCATACTCTTTTCTATCCAAATTTTAATGTCTTTTTCAGACTGTTTCTCATGGGGAAGCCACCTAGAAATTCAGTTCTAATTGTTCAAGAATTGGGAAGTATTTCAATTTATTTCTTGATTATTTCTCAAAATGGGGGATATAATCTCTAAGGATGAGCTTTCTTCAGAGCAGCAACTATTTCTACAGATAAAGATTTTTCCTTAGAGAGCTAATGCAGATTTGTGTGACTAGAAGCTAACATGGAAGCTCTAGGGTGAAGGGAATCAGGGAATAATAGTTAGTAGCTTATATTTTAGAATTTTCAAAGTACCTAACATATATTGTTTCCTATGATTCATTTGGTTTTACAATCCTGTGAGAAAGGTTCGATTATTTTCTCCTATTTACAGCTGATGAATCTAAAGCTGAAAGGTTATATAATACAGTTATTTAGCCCTGGGAAATTCCAAAGAAGTCACATCCATGCTTGCTGCTGTTCATCCTTTCTTCTCCAAGAAACCCGATGATATCAAGAGAGTAATGTCCTTGGGAGTCTCTTTGCCAAGACAGACTCAGAATCTTTTTGAAAACAATTATAAAACAATTCCCACACAAAGTAAATCAGATTTAAATAACTGGGCTAATATCAACTGCTCATGGATAGGTAGAGCTAATATAATAAAAATGACAATTCTACCAAAACTAAACTATCTGTTTAGTGCCCTACCAATCAAAATTCCAAAAAAATTACTTTAATGAGTTAGAAAAAATTATAAGTAAATTCATATGGAGAAATAAAAAGTCAGGAATTTCCAGGACCTAAATGAAAAAAAAAAGTACAAAAGAAGGTGGCTTAGCCCTACCTGATCTAAAATTATATTATAAAGCATCAGTCATCAAAACTGTTTGGTATTGGCTAAGAAATAGAGTGGTGGACCAGTGAAAAAGACTAGGTGTAAAAGCAGGAGATGATTATAGTAATCTGCTGTTCAATAAACCCAAAGAGTCCAGCTATTGGGATAAAAACTCCCTCTTTGATAAAAAAATGCTGGGATAATTGGAAATTAGTATGGAAGAAACTTAGATTAGACCAACACCTAATACCCTGTACCAAGATAAGATTCAAATGGATACAGGATTTAGACATAAAAAACAATATTATAAGCAAACTAGAAGATAAAGGACTAGTTTACCTGTCAGATCTATGGAAAGGGAAACAGTTTATGACTAAGGAAGAGATGTAGAAAATCACCAAAAATCAATTAGATGATTTTGATTACATTAAATTAAAAAGCTTTTGCACAGATAAAACCACTGTAACCAAGATCAAAAGAAATGTAGTAAATTGGCAAACAATGTTTATAACTAATGATTCTGACAAAGGACTCATTTCTAAAATATACAGAAAACTGAGTCATATTTTTAACACAAAAAAATCCATTCCCCAATTGACAAGTGGTCAAAGGATATGCAAAGGCAATTGACAGATAAAGAGATCAAAGCAATCCACAGCCATATGAAAAATTGCTCTAAATCATTAATTATTAAAGAAATGCAAATTAAAGCTTCTCTGAGGTACCACCTCACACCTCTCAGATTGGCCAATATGACAAGAAAGGATAATGATCATTGTTGGAAGGGTTGTGGGAAATCTGGGACACTATTACACTGTTGGTGGAGCTGTGAATTCATCCATCCTTTCTGGAGAGCTACTTGGAACTACGTCCAAAGTACAACAAAAATGTGCATGCCCTTTGACCCAGCAATACCACTACTGGGTCTATATCCTGAAGAGATGATGAAAAAGGGTAAAAACATCACTTGTACAAAAATATTTATAGCAGCCCTATTTGTGGTGGCAAAGAATTGGAAATCAAGTAAATGTCCTTCAATTGGGGAATAGCTTAGCAAACTGTGGTATATGTATGTCATGGAACACTATTGTTCTATTAGAAACCAGGAGGGATGAGAATTCAAGGAAGCCTGGAAGGATTTGCATGAACTGATGCTGAGTGAGATGAGCAGAACCAGAAAAACACTGTACACCCTAACAGCAACATGGGGGTGATGTTCAACCTTGAAGGACTTGCTCATTCCATCAGCGCAACAATCGGGAACAATTTTGGGCTGTCTGCAAAGGAGAGTGCCATCTGTATCCAGATAAGGAGATGTGAAGTTTAAACAAAGTTCAAGGACTATTCCTTTTAATTTAGAAAAAAACATATATCTTATTGTCTGATGTTGTTACCTCTTAGACTTCTCTTCTTTAAGGATATGATTTCTCTCTCATCACACTCAATTTGGATCAAGGTACAAAATGGAAACAAAGTAAAGACTGACAGATTGCTTTCTGTGGGGGGGGGAGTAAGATGGGGGGAAAATTGTAAAACTCAAATAATATCTTTAATAAAAATAAATTTTAAAAAAAGAGAGAGTAATGTCTTGACTTGCAAGTCAATTAGTTTAAGTGAGGCAGGGCTTTCCAGTGACAAGACTAGGTCAGGTCAACTGGAGATGGTCTAAGACCATTTTAAGCTAAGGTCTTTTCCAAGTCTCAAGTTGTGTGAGACAACACCCATTTAGCAATTAAAAGATAGGTAAGAGTGGAGGCAAAAGATGGCCTAGTTTGCCTTCACAAAAGAATCAGTCTAGGAGGAAAAGATCCTGTATCTTGTATGTATAGATCTGCTTTCACAATCTCTGAGTTGCACCAAAATTGCAGTTTTATTCCAACATCATTGAAAGTACATTTAGATGAAATTGAAATCACTTAAAGACAATGGATGTGGTACAATTCTACCTGGCAAATGAGAAACTGCTTCCACAAGAAATTTCCAAATGCCATTTAATTTTTAAAGTAAAATACCTAATGAGCTCATAGCACATAACACTTAAGGCAAATGAACATTGAAGTAGTTTCAAGCAGAACCCGGTGATTTGTAGCTATTTCTTTCTCTAAGCCAGCTATTGCTTTTTCAAAATGGCCCCCTGATTTGCTGATGTCATAGCATGGGGAATTGAAAGACTCTTTACCTTGAACTGCAGTTTCATACACTTACTAAGATACCCTTTTTCTAAAATAGGATTTGATAGTAACATATATCAGCAGTAGAAGCAGCCTGGAACATGTGTTCCAACATTATAAATGTTGAACCTGGTAACCTGGTAACCAGAGCAGAAAATAAATAATTATTTGACTTTTTTTTTTAATCCAAACTTGTCCAGATCTATTTATGAAGAGTTGCTTCTTATAATGGACCTCAAAAGTAGAGTACTAAACACAAGAGTCCACAAAGGTATCCACAGATGAAGTTCAAGAAGTTTGTGAACTTGGATGGGAGGGGAGGAAAAATTACATCTCAATTTTTACTAATTTCTAACTGAACTTTAGATTTTTCTTCCATTTCGAATGTAGGCAAGAAAATAGCATTTGGAGAAAAGATTCATATGTTTCATCAAACTCCTTACTTGAAAATTTAAGAAGTCTTGGCTTAAAATATAGTATATGAGAAAAGTTATCTCCAAATGTTATTGATCATAGACCCTATGAGAAAAAAGAATGTGTGCCCCAATATGTGTTTTTTTGTTTGTAAATGATGTAGATTTAGAACTGTACAAGTAATGATATACTTTAAAAATTCACACAAAAAAGATAAAGTGATATTTAATCCTATATGCAATAAGGAATTTTTGGATCTTATTGATTAAGGGGGTGACATGGTCAGACTTTCCTTTCAGGATAATAACTTTGGTAATCACATAGAGGATAGGTTAGAGAAAGGAGAGAAATTTGAAACAAGTAGACCAATATTGGGAGAATATTGCAACACTTCAGGTAGAAAGTTATATCTTCTTAAATTAAGGTTGTGGTGACATGAAAAAGGAGAAGGATGTGTAAGGAAAATCATAATGGTTTGGCAATTGATTGGATAAAAGGTGTAAGGGAATGTGAGAAGTCAAAGATGACACTGAGGTTATAAATATGGGTAACTGGACATCCATAGATGGTGCCTTCTACTTAAAGTAGAAGTTAAAGAGATATGTAATATAATATTTTTTGGAATAAATACAATGTCATGATGTTTGGGATACAGTTAACAATCCATGACCATTAATTAATCCTGTGTAACTCACTCTCTCTGACCCCAAATTATTGATGCCTAATTTACAACCATAGTGTCTGCCCTCTAAGGACTGCCTGCCAGAGCAACAAGGTAATTTGGGGTATAGGATTGAATTTACCTAGTATCGCCTGTCCAACTTCTGATGGACCCTCACAAAAGAAGAGTATCAAAGCTTATGGAGCATATAGAGGGAACAGAGGAGGGGAATGCAGAGAAAGTAGTGAGTAATAAAGGTAAGACCCATCCCTTAACCCCTTATTTTGGAGACGATTACCTGACATCTTTTCCACTCATAGTAACAGGCATTCTCTTTCCTATGTATCTAAACAATCCTCCAGAACTACACCACTGTACAAGTAATAGCAGAGTAGTGATAAGAGGTAGAGAGGGAAACCACAGGGGATTAAGAGTTTAAAAATGGTATGTGAGTTCCAGGGTAAGGAGATTTGGGGTCTAGTGAAATGAGGCTGAGAGATTAGGAATGCATAAAGAAAGGTTAGGGGTAGAGAATGAAGAACAGGGATGGAATAAGATTTATCTTCTCACCGACTATTTAGCAATTTCAGTATTGCCTAAAGTCACTGCCAATAGTGTATGACTTTTAGCTTCAGAAGAACTAAAGATGAGTTTAGATGAAGCAAGTTCAGACTGTCTGGGAAACTTTACTAGAACTCTTTTTCTCTTTCCTCTTCTCCCTCAGCACTTCCACTGATTTTTCAAGTCATCACAAGCCCACCAAAATATCCCATTAAAAGTATATTTGTGTATAAATACACACATTTTATACATATATTACATAATATTATTATGTAATAATATAGGCAACATGAATGAATGTAGGCAACAAAATAGCATTTGGAGATAAAATTCATAGGTTTCATCAAACTCCTTACTTGAAAATTTAAGAAATCCTGGCTTAAAATATAGTATATCAGAAAAGTTATCTCCAAATGTTTTTGATCATACACCCTATGAGAAAAAAAGAACGTGTACCCCAATATGTGTGTTTTTGTTTCTAAACGATATATGTTATATATAACAATATTATATATATATATTATATCATATATTATATATAATATAAAAATGAGAATATTATATAAAATCAACTACTATATTAGACACAACAGCACAACTTCTGCTAACCCCAGGTCTGATCAAGTTATCCCCCTATTCAATAAACTCCAATAGCACTCTATTACTTTTAAGGCAAAATATAATCTCCTTTGTTTAACATTTAAAATTCTTTACAATTTGTACTAATCAACTTTTATAGTCTTCTTACATATGACTTATCTCTATGCCCTCTGAGGTCCAATCATAAAGATCTACTTGGTACCCCTCCCATAAGATGCTCCAACTCCCTTCTCTACCATGCTTATATACCAGCTCTCTCCTCATTTAAATTTCTTGAAAGTACTGATTTCCTTCAAAATTCAGTTCAAATGCTTTTTTTTTGGTGAAGGTCTATTATGGTCTCCCCAGTTGCTAGTTTCTTCCCTTCCAACATTATTTTTTTTATTTTTATATGTGTTTTGTAAATGTTGATACTTGTCAATGTTGTCTCTTCCTTTGTCAGGTAAGCCCCTTGAGTAGTGACCATCTTTCAGAAATGAATATATATATATATATATATATATGTATATATATACATATATATATATATGTATATATATAAAACAGCAAAAGGTATCGATAAAACCTTTTCAAGCTTCAAGATAGTAGTCTTTCTTCTCCCAGAAGCCACATTCTTTGTGGATTTCTCCCTTTCCTTGCCCTGCTCCTTCCTCATAAGACAGTCTCCTCAGAAGCATCTCTAAGATAACTTGGTGCCTCAAGGACATCTCCACAGTGTCATATTTCCCCTGAGGCCTCCACTTCTCCATGCAAGTGAATTTACCCTTAACAGTTGATGTACAGGCATCTCTTGGCTGTAATGGCACAGTGATTAGGATAATGATGGTCCTGTAATCAGGAAGATCCAGTTTCAAATCTGGCTTTAGGCACTTATTGCTGTATGACCCTGGGCAAATTGCTTAATCCTATTTGCCTCATTTTCCTCATCTGTAAAATGAACTAAAGAAGGAAATAGCAAACCACTCCACTATCTTAGCCAAGAAAACTCCAAAAGGGATTACAAAGAGTGAGACACAACTCAACCACAACAACAGCAAGAACAATAAATTGACTGCATTCTCCAGCACTAAGTTTTGATATCACCTACTAAGCCAGGCAAGGTCATATCCTTTCTCTGGAGTTCCAGTTTCCATGTCTACTAAACAAGTGGATTGACCGAAGTAATCCTTAAGATTCTTTCTGAATTCACCATTCAATAGATTGCATTATCTCCTCAGACTTCCCATTTAAATATTTTATTTATTGAAACACAAACCTGTCTGATTTTTACACACACACACACCCCACCACCACCACCACCACCACCAAAGGAAACATGTTGAAAGTACAGGCTAATAAAGTTAGAGAGACAGGTATAATCAAGGTGTCATTGCCCTTGCAATCTGATGTAGCATCATGAAAGAAAAATAAATCTTCTAATTAAAAGGGCTGCTTGCAAGTAAGATTAAATCTGTCTTGCTATTGTTTGAGAAAATGGAGATATTTTGCTTTCATAAAGGATACCTGCTGCTCTGAGACCAAAACACTAGCAGCAAGCAGGCTAATAATCAGCAGAACTAGTCTCATCTTCCTCAGCTTCCTCACCTTCCCAGCACTGCATTACAACACTGTACAGATTAGAATTGTACCTCCTTGCAGGTGCCTTTCAATGCACTGCTGACAGGTAATAGCTTTTTTCAGTTTCACGTAGAAATTAGGAGAGTATCACATGCCCACAAGAATAACATTCAGTCAAGATAGATGGCTGGAACTGCAGGCAGTAGAAGAAAAAGGATTGAAAGTGGCCCGGCTTGAGAGACTTATCATAGAAAAGAATTTGAAGATTCTACTTACCCACAAGTAATGAAACCCTCAGCTGGAGGGAAATCAAAAGGCCAGTTCTCTCTAGTTAGTGCAAAAAAGACAACCGAGATAATTATCTGAGTGATCCTCATTGAAATACTTAGACCTTTTGACCTAGAGATTACCCTACTAAGCACACATACCAAGGCAGCCAGAGACAAACAAAAGTCTAATAAATATCAAAATATTCGCAACAGTACTTAGGGTAGGAAAAAAGGAAATGGAAGGAGGAGGGAGGGAGGCAGGGAAAAACAAGGCACTAGGAAGAAGATTAAAGAATTTAGGAAAAAACATTATTGTGTGATTATAAAGAATATGAGAGATTCAAAATAATATGAGAATTTCCTTGTCTAAAATAGGAGCATCTAGGTTACAGGGCTTTTATAAGGGTGGAATTAGATAATATATTTAAAACATTTGGTAAAACTTTTTGTAAAATCTTAAAATGTTATATAAATGCTAGTTATGGGGGCGGCTAAGTGGCACAGTGGATAGAGCACTGGCCCTGGAGTCATGAGTACCTGAGTTCAAATCCGGTTTCAGACACTTAATAATTACCTAGCTGTGTGGCCTTGGGCAAGCCACTTAACCCCATCTGCCTTGCAAAAAACTTAAAAAAATAAATAAATGCTAGTTATAGTGTGTTCACAAAGAAACCTTTATGGGATTGTTAAAAGCCTTATCCAAAATTGTACAATGAATCAATAGCAGAACAAAGAGGAAATGGGAAGTCTGACTGCCTAACTTATTCACATGCATAGATGCTGTCTTCATCAATTCATTAGAATACTAACTGACTTTTTTCCCCCTTAAAATGTTTTAGTGAATAGCTGAAGGATGAACATACATGGTACCAGAGTTTGGAACATTTTTTCCCTTGTTTCTTATGATATAACTCATAACTTCTTGGTAAAAGATGAGAAAAAGTAAAGTATGTTGCCTATGATCCCAATTGGGAAATAGAAGGAACAGTTAGGTGGCACAGTGGAAACAGGAAGGGGTATGGAGACAGAAAGACCTGAGTTCAAATTCAGTCTCATAAACTTAGTAGCTATGTGACACTGGGGATTCATTGTACAACTTTGGGAAAGGCTTTTAACTATCCTGTAAAGCTTTCTCCATGAACAAATTATAGTTAGCACTTATATAACCCTTAAAGGATTTTATTTACCTGTTTCAAATATATTGTCTAATTTTATCCTTACAACAGCCCAGTGAATCAGATGCTGATATCATTTCATTTTAGAGGACATTTTCACATTCTTAGCCTCCGTGTGCCTCAATTTCCACATTTGTGAAATGAGAATAATAATAATAATAGCACCTACCTTCCAATGTGAATATTAAATGTTTGGAAAGTGATTAGCATAGTGTCTAATATATAATCAACACTATATAAATGTGAGCTATCATTTTTATTAGCAAGAGAAGATAAATCTCCATTAAGCTGAGCCTACATTCTAGTATTTTTTTTATTAAAAAAGAAAAACTTCAATTCAAGAACAGGAGGAAGAAGGCTATCCTAAATATACAGTAATCACCATTTATAAACAAGTGGTTTAATTTAGAAAAGCAACTGAGGGGATTTGTCTTCTGCTCATGCAAATCATAACTAAAATTCATATTTTATTTTATTTAGAAACCTCACTATTCATATAGTGATTAATCATTCTTATAAAAGTCTTCATGTTTAGAGGGGTTTTTTTTTTAGGTTTTTGCAAGGCAAATGGGGTTAAGTGGTTTGCCCAAGGCCACACAACTAGGTAATTATTAAGTGTCTGAGACTGGATTTGAACCCAGGTACTCCTGACTCCAGGGCCAGTGCTTTATCCACTGTGCCACCTAGCCACCCCAGATTTTTGTTTTTTAAACTTACTTCATGATCTTCAACAAGTACTTCTTTCTTTGTGCTTCAGTTTCCTTATTTTGTTAAAAAAAATTTTTTTAAGTGGATGCTATAGATGAGGACTGAAGCCCACACACAAGCACATTACTTTAGTGTTCTAAATCCAAGCATCTCTCTCTTCAATTGCCCACTGTAGACAAAACTCATATTTTCAAGCAGCATGTCTGTGTACATAAAAGGGAGAAACTATAGTCTGCTTGATTTCACACTGTCCTGTATTTCAAAAGAAACACTAGATTGAGAATCAAAGGAACTGGGTTCATATCCCATTACTGACACTTTCTATCTGTGTGGTGCTAGGCTAGTTATAGCATCAGAAATCTTAGAAGTCACCTAGTCCAAACCTCTCATTTTGTACCTGAGTAAACTGATATTCAGAAACTGAGATTAAGGAAGATAGATGGAACCATACTGACCATAAGTTAGATCTGGAGTCAGGAAGACTCATCTCCCCAATCAAATCCAGCCTCAGACACTTAAGGAGCTGTGTGACCCTGGGCAAGTCATTTGCTAGTTTGTCTCATTTTCCTCATATACAAAAAAGACCTGGAGAAGAAAATAGCAAACCATTCCAGTCTCTTTGCCAAGAAAAGCTCCAAAAAAGGGAGTCACATAAAGTATGACACAATTGATTGAAAAATAATTGGACATCAAAAGTGATTAACCCAATACCACACAAGTATTATGAGGTAAGTTTGAACCCAGGTGCTCTGACCTCCAGAACACAGAACCAGGTATCTTCTCAACATGCTACTCTGAATCTTAGTTCCCCCATTTAAAAAATATGGAAAAGATCTCAAAGGTCCTCCTAGCTCCCATCTCATAATCTAGTCATGTTTGTTCTATGCTTGTCTCTTTTAAGAAAAAAAATTCTTTAGTTATTTTTAATCAACCTACATTAAAGATATGGATCAGCACCAAGCTCTGCCTATCACATATAGACACTCTCCTCACCCAAGCCTTTACCTTTGGCTGAGCTCTTTCTCCTTATTCCTAACTCCTTGCTAGACATTTCCACCTAGAGATGTTACCTTAAGTGGACCATGTCACATCAAATTCAACTTGTACGATGCCAGAATCATCAGCATTCACCCTTCCTTCCCCCAATCAGTTCTTCCTCCTGACTTTCCCTTTTCTATTAATGGCACTACCATTCTCCTAGTCACCTAGAATTGAATCCTCTGTCATCTCTGACACTTCTATCTCCTTCTCCCTCGCTAACCCTAACTCAATCAGTCATCAAGTCCTGTCAAGTCTACCTCCGAAATTTCTTTCTTTAAAAAAACTATATTCATATATGTGTGTCTAATACACCTATATATACATACATATAATTTAACTTTTTATGGATAAGTACAAGTTTTCCAATGTATAAATAAGAATCTTAGAAAGGAAAAGCAAATGAAATAAAACAAAAATAAATTATGGGTGTACATAAAATTCTGTTATTTACAAATTGCTAACCTCCAAAAGAAGAGGATATTTATTGGATTTAATTTGGTAGTAACTGAATCATGAATGAAATAATCACTAGATAAGCATTTATTCAGTATTTTCTATGTGCCACACCCTTGTTTGGTTATTGGAGATAAAGACAAGTAATGAAAAAACAATCTCTTCTTCAAGAAATTTATTCTTTTTATTTGAAGAATTTTTAAATGTTTTTTTCTGTACATTCACCTTGGATTCTCACAATATTTCCTGCATACTTTGTCCATTCCTGGATCCCTACCTAGTTTAAAGCTCTCACCTAAACCATTGTATTGCCTCCTTTTGGTTGCTTTTCCCTGCCTCTGATCTCTTTATTCTCCATCCTACCCAGTTCTGTCAATTGTTTCCCTGAAATACAACTTTGATCTTGTCATGTCTTTTATCAAAAACTTTAGGGCTCCCTACTATATGGTAAACAAAATCCAAAATTACCTAGTCTGGTCTTCAAAATTCTCCACATGGCAGTCTCTACTTATTTTAAAGTACGTAATTTTTCTTCATGAACTTGCCTCTACAGCCAAGCTGATGCCATAATTCCTTTATTTTCCTGGCTCCTGGACTCCTCTGCTGCATTTTACATGCAGTTCTCTTTCTCTTAGATCATTCTTCCTAGAGCCTCCTCCCTATTTTTCAAGGTTCAAGTTATATGCTCCCTATAGAAACCTCTCCTGAATCCCTGAACCAAAACTGTTCTCTCCTTCCTTTTTATTCTTCTAGCCTGTTTTTATTGATTTAGAGTTAGAAGGAGGCTTAGTTCTCATGTAATCCAATGACCTTTACCAACACCTCTTAATTATAGTCTTACCTTTTTTAAATTATTTCCTATTTAACCCATAAATAGCTGTCTTTGTATATTTATTTTAATGTTATCCTTCCCATTAGATTGTAAGTTCCTTAAAGGAAGGAGGTCTTGTCTGCATGTTCTTTTATTCCCAAATATTGATACAGTATCCACAAAATGATATACTTAATAAACATTCAATCTTCTCACCTCTTAGGAGTCTTCTGAGGAAAGGGCTTTTGCAAACCTTAAAGCACTATAGAAATGGAAGTAATTATTACCTGTCCCTGTTGTCTATGTGACCATCTTAACATTCAATTCAGCTTCACTCATACGGATATGGTCAAGAACTGAAGAATTCCATTACCCTACCAGTTATATAATTTATATAAAAAAAATAAGATAGACTCACTTTGATTTTTATCCAACTAGGTTGTCCACTTGTTTTGACCCAGTACAGGAATATTCACAGTATGCAAGCTTGTAAATAATCAGCATTCAGAGAAAGCCTCCTGCTGCTTGCTCCTCTTCCTCTACTCAGCAGTACAAGGGACCAGAGGAAGGATGCCCAAAGGAGCAAGGAGCAATTAACAAGAGCTGGCTGGAAAGAGGAGTTCCTACAGATTTTACTCCAGAAGACATCACAGAAGTCAGAGATGTGTTGATTCACAGCTTTCCATGTGACAAAGAAATATTTTATTTTATTTTAAGCTGATCCCATAGGGCATCTCAAAGTTGGCTCTTGGAAAAGACAACAGCAGGAAATTGAAAACATCTCCAATGCTATTAAACAGCTTGGCTTCCTTAATATGTCTCTTTTGCAAAAGACTTCACTGGATATTCAATCAAGTCAAGTGTTTAGTGAAACACCAATCTAGGCAGTAGATTGTTGGATTCAAAGTCAGGAAGACCCAAGTTCAAATTCTGTCTCTGAAACTCCCTAGCGCAGTACAACCCTAGGCATGTCATTTGAATCTTTCTTAGCTTCAGTTTCCTCAAGTGTAAAATGAGGATAATGATAGGACCAATCCCCCCCCCAGGTTTGTAATAAATACCAAATAAAATATTATATATATGACATTTTGGAAAACTTGAAACCTATATGAAAACTAGCTCTTATTTGAAGATGAAAGGGGAAAAATACGCAATGACCAGAGTAATGTAAAATAAGATAGTAATACCAAGATATCAGAACCTTAAATTGATAAAGTGAATAATTGTGGTGAGAAAAAATAAAGTGAGCTTCCTTTCTTTCAGGAGAGAATTGGTGGATGATGGGAGCAGGATGTCAGATATTTTTAGCAAGTTGATTTGTTCTGCTTAAATGTATTTCTTTGCCTATAAATGGAAATTTCTACTGGGGGAGGGAATCCTTTGGCAAGTGATAGTGTTAAAAAAGGGGGAGGTGTCAATTCTAAACTTTAATGGTAGAGACTCACCAACAGAAATAAACTATAGAGATAGAGAGAGATTATCTATATGTGGATATTTATATCTATATTTTAATATATCTATCCATATTTATATTTATATCTTTGGATATAGATATATTTGTAAGCAGTTAGGATTGGATATGTAATTAGGAGAACTATAAAGAGAACTTAGAAAATAGATTCCTTTGAGCTTTTTTGTATTTTATAGATGATTAAACCTCCATTTCTTTAGTTTAGTTCTGAAGTTTCATCTCTCTACATTCTTGGTCTGGTATGGTCTAGAGAGCATTGGACAGCAAGCTGACAGAACTCATGTTTCTGATCTCTCCATTGGCTTGCTGAGTGACATTAAGCAAATCACTCAACCTCAATACCCATGTGTGAAAGAGAGATAAGTGACCTAGCTAAATTTCCAAGTAAATCATCCAGATGAAAGCAAGTTGAAACTCCCTAAAGAAAGGTTTTAAAAGTAATATAAAAATTCTTCATCTACTAGCTTTGTATATATTCCAAGGCTCTATTCTAAACCTTCTCTTCTCTCTGTATATTCTTATTTGGTGATCTCATCAGTTCTAAAAGGTACAATTATCATGGTTTTGCAGATGAGTCTCAAATTGATATATCCAACTTTAGTCTCTCTCCTGAGCTCCAGTTGTTTTGTTGCTGATAATGTATTTACCAAGAACCTATTGAACATTTTAAAATGGATATCCTATAAACAGGCAGCCAGATGGTGCAGTACATAGATTGCCAGCCCTGAAATGATGAATACTCATTTTTCTAAATTTAAATCTGGTCTCAGACATTTCCTAACTAGGTGACCCTGGGCAAGTCATTTAACTCTGCCTCAGTTCCTTAGTTGTAAAATGAGCAAAAGAAGAAAATGTCAAACCACTCTAGTATAAATGGAATCAGGAAGAGTGAGACAAAACTGAACAATATTCTATAAGTGTCTCAAACAGCATGTCAAAAAGAAAACTCATTATTTTTCCCTCCAAGCTCCTCCCTATTCCTGTCAAGGGCTCCACTATGAATTCATCACTCAGGATCACAACCTGAGTATCAAACTCAACCCTTCTCACTTACCCCATTTAACCAAAAAGTTGCCAAATTCTGCCATTTTTATCTCCACATTTCTCCTATAGATCCTCAACTCTCCACCCTTATAGTTACCACCTAGTTTAGGTCTTCATCACCTCTCATTAATCTACTGCAATAGCCTCATAATTGGACTTCTGACTTCAAATATCCACCCCGCCCCATTCCCAACCATCTTTCACATAATCACTGAAGTCATTTTCTTAAAACACAAGTCTGATCATATCACTATCCTACCCAATAATTTATATCTAGAACCAAATATAAATTCCTCTCTTTGGCATTTAAAGCTCTCCCTTAATGATCCTGACTATATATATATTGAGCTTTTAATGTGATACTACATGGTCCAGTTATGTTGACCTACTTAGAATTCCTTATTTAGGTTCCCCCACCTCCCATCTCCACACCTTTACACAGATTGTCCATGATGTCTGAAATGTTCTATTTCTTCTTCCTCTCCTAATTAAAACTTCCTTCAGATTCAGAGCAAAATTTTTATCTGCAAAGGCCTTTCTTCCAGATGTTAATGCCTTCTTCTCTCAAGTTATCTTGTATGTTCTCTGTATCTTCTCTGCACTGATTTATATACGTGTGGCTTTATAAGGTAAATTCTTTGAAGAGCAAGACTTTTTTCCCT
The DNA here is from genome assembly GCF_037893015.1 of Macrotis lagotis. Classification (NCBI taxonomy): domain Eukaryota; kingdom Metazoa; phylum Chordata; class Mammalia; order Peramelemorphia; family Peramelidae; genus Macrotis; species Macrotis lagotis. The sequence goes on from NC_133661.1 coordinate 162,413,117, forward strand.
ATCTCTTGTCCATACTACAATACCTTGTCATTATATATGCTTAGAATACACTTGTTCGTTGATTGCTTGATTGATAGTAAGAACAATCTGGAGTGCATTCTCAGATAAAGGAGGGAAGGACAGCCTCCTTCTTGGGGTTTGGTTCCAGCTGAAGGCAGTGGAAGGCTGTCACCTAAAATTCAGGTCAGTCAGAAACATAGAAATTGGTTGGGATGGGGGTAGAGAAAATGCTTCATTAACTTTGGATGATCAAGCAAACATCCCAAATGCTGGTTATTTCCAGTTTTTCAGGTTTCAAAATTAATCATTCTAGTTAAGAATCTACACCTGATACAAACTAGAAAAGAGACTAAAGTGGGTATAAATGAAGCCACACATGAATTAATTTTATATTTTATAATACCTTAAAAAGTATTGATTATTTATTAATTTATTCTTTCCAAATAGTTCTGGAAATTTCCATAGCAAATCCCAACAGACCTAGACTGTCACTCAAATTTTCTGTCTACAAATTTCAGTTCAGTTTTATCTACATTACTGTTTCAATGCCCTGACTCATTTTTTCCCCATTTTCCTGATGAGTGATGGAAAATGAGATCTTCTGAAAGACACAGATGAAGGCAATAGCCAAAAACATGTTAATCTGAAAAGGCTGATGGCTGCCATTAGAGCCATGAAATATTAAATAACAGCTGACCTCATTTCTGAACTCAGCTCCTCTTCCAACCTGGGGATGATCTGGGACAGGGAATGAGCCATTTAATCTGAATGCTCTTGCCATAGTGAAAGATTCAGAATGTTGTGATAAAGAAATTGCAGCTATTTTTCTGATTCTTTGGTGTTTTTCTACAATGGCTGAAAACATGATTTTCCTAAATCATCAGATAATAGCCCAGTGAAGAGACAACCAGTGTAATCAGCCAGTCTCAGTTCCCTGGATATCCAAAATAATTGCCTGTTTCCATGGTAACCTAATTGTATAGCATGATGAGATAAAACAGTCTAGTGTCCCTGTAAATATTCTACACTTGGGAAATGAGTGTGAAAAAAGTCAGAATGGGCACATTCTAATAGGTGATATATCAATTGAAGTATTCCCTTCCACCAGTAGGTCCTCCAAACAAGGCTACCCAGTTCTAGTCTCTCAATGGTTCTTCATCCACTTAAAATAAAGCTCATGAGCCACTACCAATATATTTACATTTATTAGGCAGCCAAAGAACACAGTTTGAAGAAAAGACAATTAATGAAATGTCATAGTAATAAAACTAGCATCGAAGTACTTTCCCCTTAAACCTGGAGTACATTTTCCACAAATTGATATATTCTCATTGGGAAAAGTATATATATATAATATGTAAAAATGTCAATTACATAGCTCCAGTGGATATGAGTATAGAACTTCTCTACTTCTGCTTTTGCTCTCATCCTCAGATAAGATGATATCTTGCTGTCACAGAAGAGGATTCTGCATCTAACTTAAAGAACAAATTTTTACTGTAACTCTTTTTTTTGCCAATTTTAAATAAAATTTTATTCTCCAGAACAGGAATTACATTTATACTTGTTTGCAATAGGGATAAAGTATGGCAGTGTTCACTTTTCTCCCTCTATACAAATTAAAGTATTTAAAGTAGCTATATTTATATAGTAGCTCAAATTTCACTTGTAAACTTTTTAGCTTTGGCAAAAATTTGAGGCCTTAAATTTTTTAACTACAGTTATTTTGGGGTTTTTTTTTAGGTTTTTGCAAGGCAAATGGTGTTAAGTGGCTTGCCCAAGGCCACACAGATATTATTAAGAGTCTGAGGTCGGATTTGAACTCAGGTACTCCTGACTCCAGGGCCGATGCTCTATCCACTGTGCCACCTAGCCACCCCAACTATAGTTATTTTTTTAAAAAGTTCCAATATCCCCAGCCATTTAACTAGGGGGTGGAGAGGGAAACTTCAAGGGCTTTTTCTTCCCATGAAGTTTGTCTGTTTCTCCAAACCTTGGGCAATGAATGGTTATTTCCTTTCCTAAAAAAGATTCTTTACCCCAAGCACTACAAATTTTTGTATGTAGAACAGAGATGCCTCAGTTAACTACCTGAAGATTTAAATTGGTTTTTTCTTCTCTATTAGAGACTCCATTCTGACTTATGGTTAGAAATTCCATTTCTATGCCTGCAAAATATAAGGATATTGTGCCCTAAACCAATTTCAGTGGCCTCAGTAGTTACAGAACCATGACAAAGGTGTACGAGTCTGACCCGCCAAAGTTGTTTAGGGGATTTTATGTCTGCCATGAAAAGGAATCTGAACAAGCACAACCAAAAGGAAAGTCATTATCTTCCCTAATTCTTGTTTATATCAATATGTAACCATTTACCTTTCTAGGACTTGAACTCATAATAAATAACATCCTTCTTTATGTGAAAGTCTCTTAAATATCTGGGTTTTCAACTGACAAACCCTAGAATCAACCTTGAAATCATGCCTTGTAAACAACTAGAAAACTGGGAAGGTTCCATCTAGAGAAAAGATTTAGGGTAAACATAATAGTTGTCTCTGAATAATTGAAAAGCTATTACATGGAAGAGGCAAAAGAATTCTTCTGTAAAAGGTTGACCCATAATAATAGCACCAAGAATAGGAGATAATGACAAAGAGGCAAATCTAACTAAACATAAGGAAAGTCTACAATGGATATATAAGGAAAGACTAACAATTAGTGATATACAAAAGTAGAATAGGGAAAGGAAGTCATAGAGTGACATACAGAACAAGAAAGGACTGAAAATGCCATCTGTTTGGTCCAACCCAGTTTTATGAATGAGGAAATTAAATCCAAAGCAGATAATGACTTTACCAAGATGTAAGTAAGCCTCAGTGGTAGTATTTGAACCCAAGGTTTCTGGATTCAGTGCCCTTTTTCCCCCAATTTCTAGAGTTGCAGCTAGCCTGGAGCAAATAAATAGGTCTTCACATCTGGAGTTAAGAGGGATTCCTCCCTAGAAGAATAAGCCCACTCCCCTCATAGAATTCAGGGGCCTTACCACTAATTTGAGTTTGGGTGCTGTCTCCCTAGGACAGTGATTAGTCTGAACTTCTCTTTTAAGATTAGAGAGATTGTCCTCCTCATCCTCCCAACTCTCTTGAGGATAAGGACTAGAAGGCCACCCACTCTTAGCAGCACTGTAGCAGTTAGACTGTCTAAATCCTATGCTTTCACTTCCCCCAAATGTAGTCACAGTGAGTGAAAAAAAATGTGTAGTCAGCTTGGGTAGGTAAAGGAGGGGGAGTCCTCCTCTGCAGAGTTTTTGAAACAATGAATGAACACCTCCAGCCAGCTATTGTGTAGAGGCATCACTTGGTTGGATAAGAAGTAAATGACTTCTAAGAACTCTTTCAAAACAGACATTCTGTGATTCTAAGAAATCAAAAGTACTGGAAACAGAAGAAAAAGAGGAGGGCCAATCAGTTTCTATTTAAAAAGGAGACAATATGCCTTATATTAGTCTCATTCTAGAGACAAGATATAAAATCCCCATCTACCAATCACTCCTTAAATAAAGGAGAATATGGAGATTATATGACCCAGATAAAGACTCTTCCTCTTTCTAAGGCTATTTGAACCTTTCTCTAAAGTAGGGATGTCCAATCATTTAACTTTTTTGGGGTATCATCACCCAATCAAAGCTTGTTATGACCAAATAAATAGCCCTTTTTGTTGGGTGATGAGACCCAGAAAAGCTAAAAGACTAGACACCTTTGCTCAAAAGCCATTAGGATTTTGAGCTACATATTCTCCTATTTCCATCCTTCTCTTGGCATACTACATTGAAATTCAACAGGTCACAGCTAGTTTTTCTATAAATACCCATTTAAATGTGCTCTGATGAGAAACACTTCACAGCTTGGGCAAACTGTGAATTGTATTCACAAATGAAACCTTCAAATGGTATTTGGAGGTGATGATTCAGCAGACACTGTCCTGTAAATTGAAATTTGTAAATCTCCACCAATACTAGCTGAGGAAAGGAGGGAAAAAATGCACTTAATTAATATAGACTCTATTCCAAAGTACAGTGAATTCTCAATTATACAGAGACTGAACAATTAGATTTGGGATTTTACAAGTGTTTTAATTCCTCTCCTTCTCTGTCCTTCTCTAACTTTGCACTGTTTTCTATACTTCAGCAACTGTGTTGTCAGCTAAATGGGCAATGGAAAAAGAAGTGCAAACCAAATAAATCCATTCTGCTTCATCACAGCAATTCTGATAAATACTTAAGTAGAAATAGAGGTTATAACTATTGTCCAAAATTAAACTTCTGATTAATTAAATTTAATTAAATTCTGATTTAATTAAACTTAAGTTGAAATGTTGCTCCCTGATTGTTATGTATGGTCAAGAGTGTGCCATCACAGATTATAAATTTAATTATTATTATTAATGATGATGTTGATATCAACTTTATTTTTTACAAACATCTTGTACAGGCAATGTCTTACATCCTAATATTAATTGATTTTTATAATAACCCTGTAAGGAAGGGAGTAAAAAAGTATTACTATTCCCATTTCACAAATGAAAAGATGAGCTTAGGGAGGTTCTTAAGTATTTTGATCAAGGTCACAAAGTGGTGAAAACAGAATTTAACCCACATTTTTTGTCCCCCCCAGTATTTGCTCTTTCCATCTACACCACATTAGTTGTGTCTATAAAACTAAATTTTGCAACTCAGCAAAGTCTTCAATTCAATGAATGTTGAATTGAAAAAAATGTTCAATGCACAACTACTATGAGCAGAGCACAATTAGATCCCAAGGATTCAAAGACCCCCCAAAATGAAATATGCCTGCCCTCAGGCAACTAAGATTCTACTAAGAAATGACACATAGATGGGTAAGTAACTACAGAAAATGTACAAAGTAATAGAAAGTAATTTTTTTTAAATGTTATTTATTTAAGGCAATGGGATTAAGTGACTTGCCCAAGGTCACACAACTAGGCAATTATTGAATATCTGAAGCCACATTTGAACTCTGGTCTGCCTGACTCCAGGATCGCTGTCCTATCCACTGCACCACCTAGCTGCCCCTTGAAAGTAATTTTTTTTTTTAGGCTTTTTGTAAGGCAATGGGGGTAAGTGGCTTGCCCAAGGCCACACAGCTAGGTAATTATTAAGTGTCTGAGGTCGGATTTGAACTCAGGTACTCCTGACTCCAGGGCTGGTGCTCTATCCACTGCACCACCTAGCCACCTCAAAAAGTAATTTTAAGAGAAAGAGTGCACTAACCACTAATTTAAGGAAGTGGAACTTTAGCTGGGCTTTCATGGGAAATGAAATCTAAGAGACAGACGGATGAAGGAAATATAATCAAAATATTCCTTTGGAGAAACACAGAAAAGGAAAAGGAAAGACATGTTCAGGGAACAGCTAATAGATCTGACTGTGAAGGGAAGTAATAAGAAATGCATCTGGAAAGATAGGTGAGAGCCAGATTGTGGAGGATTTAAAATGTTAAGCTGAAGATTTTATCTTATATACAAATGGAAGCCATAGAAAATTTGTGACAGTGGTAAACTCATATCAAATTTTAGGAAGGTTACTTTGTTAGATGTATGGAGAATAGATAATCCCCCTCAGTAATAATACCTTCTCTATGAAATTATCTTCCATCTTAATTGCATGCAGTTGGTTGCAAGTTGTTTCTCCCCAAAACTATGGGCTTCTTAAGAACATGGATCTTGTTGTTTCCTTTCTTTTTATCTCCTTTATTTATTTCAATTTATTAATCTCATTTATCTTTATTTATCTATATAATCTTAATTAAAATGTTTAGCATATAATAAATTATAAATGTTTATTGACTCATTGACTAACTAAAAAGGTTATTACAAAGCCCCTGAAAAAGTAAACATTCTTTTACAATCTTTCATCTTTCTATTTCTTCAAACTTCCATTTGCCAGAGGTTCTGAGAAGAGGATCAATGAACTTCTAAAAAAGAATTTTGATAATTATATTTTAACAAAATAGGTTTCCTCTGTAATCGTGTGCATTTTATATCATCCACATCCAGAGAAGGAACCATGGAATATGAATGAGGACCAAAGCATACTATTCTCAATTTTTAAAATTTATTTTATGTTTTTTTCTCTCATAGTTTTCCCTCCTTTTGTTCTGGTTCTTTTCACTACATAACTAATTTGTAAATATTTTTAACATAGTTATAAATGTATAACTTATATCAGATTACTTGAGGTTAAGGGGAGGTGGAAAGAAAAGAGGAGGGAGAAAAATGTGGAACTCAAAACCTTACAGAAAAATGAATGTTGAAAACTAACTTTGCATGTAGTTGGGAAAATAAATTAATTAATATTTTTAAAAATCTTGTATATTTTAAAATGCTGTTCTGAGATGGAGGCCATATGCTTCACCAGCCTACCAAAGGGGTCCATGACATAAAAAGGTCAAGAATCCTGTTATCGTTCACACCACGTGATTCCCTGTACTCATTCATAGATATTCTAATTAGTCCTGCAGAAAATGACAGTGACTCCCATCCCTACTAAAAACAATCCTTGCCAGTTCTAATAGGTAGGAGATGAAGTGTACCACAGAGGTATGTTGGAGCCAGTTCTTACCTGTAGAGAACTGTTAAATTTTCATCATGATCATTTATCCTTTAGAAATCAGCAAGGGGCAGCTAGGTGGTACAGTGGATAAAGCACCAGCCCTGGAGTCAGGAGTACCTGAGTTCAAATCCGGCCTCAGACACTTAATAATTACCTGGCCGTGTGGCCTTGGGCAAGCCACTTAACCCCATTGCTTTAGAGGCATCGATATGTATGCCTAATAGACAGATGTGATTTCTAGATATTTATTATATTTTTGTTATTTTGGGTTGAATTGAACCTAAATAGAAGAGCTTTTTATTCTGGAAATATGATATGGAGTAGATCTCTTGAGCTCAGATCCCAAATTCAAATCCCCTTTAATTCTTATCGCAAGATTCCAATCAGAAATCATACTAGACAAAACTAAGATTGGATTATTGTTGTGTATGGTCTCTCTCTCTCTTTTGTAAATTCAAAACAAAAACCCTAATATTCTAATCTCTTGATTTGGGACAATGTGAATTGACCTTCTAAGAATCTGGATGATAGGCATAGAGTTCAGAAAGTCATTTGGGTGTCATATTTACCTAACTGAGAGAGAGTAGCTTGGATCACCTAATGGCCCCATTTATTTCTCTAAGTTGAAATAATTTGGAGTTTTATGTAGGATTGGACTAGACCAGTTGGCAGATTTTCTTTCTTCTCTTCGGTAGATGGAATGCTGAACTTGGAGTCAAGAGGATTTGACCTCAAACATGGACATTTACTAGTTGTGTGGCCTTGGGCAAGCCACTTAACCCCATTGCTTTGAAAAAATCTACCAAAAAAACCAATCAGCAAATGCTAAAATCAGGAATTGATTTGCTGCTTTACTGATTGTCTAGATTTAAGGCAGTAATGGAGAAAATGTTAATAATACAGATTAGTCTTAAAAGTGGGTAGGATATACATTCTTCCCTCCCAGTCCCCCCAAAGCTGGTTGTTAAACATTTAACAGCACACTCCTGCTCCAGAGTTTTCTGAAGTGGTACTGAAATAATTGATTGTTCTTCTGACTTATAGCTTAGGCTACCTTCAAAGCTGCCTGGGATATTAGAGTCAAAGGCATAGGGGTTCTTAAACTTTTTTTCTATGGCATAGACCTGGCAGGCTAGTGAAACCTATGCCCCGCCCCCCATCTCATTTTAAATGTATAAGATAAAAAAGATTACAAAGAAGTCAAATTAAAGTAAAATAAGTTATCAGTTAAAAAATGGAGAGTACCTCCATTCTCAAAAACTAGGGGCCAAGGCAATAAGGGTTAAGTGACTTGCCCAAGGCCACACAACTAGTAAATGTCCATGTTTGAGGTCAAATCCTCTTGACTCCAAGTTCAGCATTCCATCTACCGAAGAGAAGAAAGAAAATCTGCCAACTGGTCTAGTCCAATCCTACATAAAACTCCAAATTATTTCAACTTAGAGAAATAAATGGGGCCATTAGGTGATCCAAGCTACTCTCTCTCAGTTAGGTAAATATGACACCCAAATGACTTTCTGAACTCTATGCCTATCATCCAGATTCTTAGAAGGTCAATTCACATTGTCCCAAATCAAGAGATTAGAATATTAGGGTTTTTGTTTTGAATTTACAAAAGAGAGAGAGAGACCATACACAACAATAATCCAATCTTAGTTTTGTCTAGTATGATTTCTGATTGGAATCTTGCGATAAGAATTAAAGGGGATTCGAATTTGGGATCTGAGCTCAAGAGATCTACTCCATATCATATTTCCAGAATAAAAAGCTCTTCTATTTAGGTTCAATTCAACCCAAAATAACAAAAATATAATAAATATCTAGAAGTCACATCTGTCTATTAGGCATACATATCGATGCCTCTATCCAGGATATATCTTTTATCCATAATAAAAATTAATGAAAAATCCAATTAGTGATCTAATGAGCTTGAAATCAGAGCAAAAAATTTTAGGTGGTTATGAGGGATATTTCATTCACAGAGTAGAATCTGCCACATTCAGTGCTCTCCCCTATACAGTAATACTGACATTCTAACTATATATCCTTCCATTCTCCTTTTCAGTATTCTTACTAACCACCAGAACCTTTTGCTCTGCATTGTCAGCAAGTCATCATTTCAACACTCTTTCTTTAATATCTAAAAGAGTATCTTAAATTTAATGGATGAATAAGTTCAATCAAAAATTTTTTGTGACTTATTCTCTACCTTGACTTTTCAGGCTAATGGTCAGATCACACAGGTTAATTAATACCTTGAACAACATTTTTGGTGCCATTCTACTTAGCCTCTGAAATGTCATTCAGCAGCTTGGGCCTCTTGCTCAAAGTTTTCTGCAATAATTCTTTGGGACTTCAAGGAGAAATGTGTCCTCTTCTATCTAAGGCATAGTGGTATAAATCCAATGAAAGTGGTATGAATCCAATGAAAAATTATTGGTCTAGAAGTCATGAAACCTGGGTTCTAGTTCCAGTTGGGTCATAGTCAAGCTCCTGTGATATCAGATAAGCTGACCCCTTTACATATCAATTTCCACATATGTAAAAGGAAGTTATTGAACCAGATACAAATCAATCCTCTCCAGAAAAGCATTTAAGTATCATTTATGTATTAGGGACCAAGTTATTATATACTAAGGAAGTAAAAACAAAAGGAAAAATAAATTCTGCCTTCAAGAAATTTATATTATTATAGTATATATATTTTACAGATATACATACAATATATGAGTTTATATGTCTCTTTATTGAGTGAATATCATGCAAATAGGTAAATATTTTATATGATAATTTAAGGAGGGAGAGAGTATAATCACTTGAGGGAAGCAGGAAAAACTTCCAAGAGTAGATGGACAAGTCACTTGAATTCTTTCAAACTCATTTTTCTCATCTGAAAAATAGGAATGATGATAATATCACCTACCTCACAAATGAGATGTGAGGAAATATATGTACAATGAATTGTAAAGTATTATGTAAATATTAGATTTATCATAATTGAATGTTGAATGAAGTTAGTGATTCTAAGAGGTGTAAGAGTAAGCAATGCATTCCAAGTATGAGAAATAGCTTGTGGAAAAGCAAAAAGATGAAGACAGAATGCTAAATAGGAGAAAATGAAAGTGGTCAAATTTGATTGGACAAAGATTATATTAAGAGTATTGGGGGGGGTCATAGCCAAGATGGCGACAAGAGAGCAACGTCTCTTAGGCACTCTCTCATAAAACTTTGATACTAAGGACTCTAACTAAATTTTCAAGAGACAGAACCCACAGAGGGACCTGGTGAGGCAGTTCTCCTACTCAAAGTAACTTGGAAAAGAGCAGAAAGTCTCTGCTCCCCTGGGTAGGAGGGGCGGCCCACCAGAGGGGTGGCCCGCCAGAGCAAAAGAATTTCAGCCTCCTGGAGGCAGCCCCAGGGCAATGGGAGCCAGGGCTCACAGCAGTGGGGGAGTTTCCTGACTTCTGCCCTGGGAGCACCAGGCACAAATTGGGGGAACAGTGGGGGACATCTGCCAGAGCAAGCACGTGAAGCCTAGCCCTCGGGGCACACAGCAAGCCCAGATCCAAGAACAGAATCAGGCAGAGCAGGTAAGCAGGAGCCCCCAGGGCATGAGCCCATTGAACCTAGGGAGGGGAGTGAAGAGAGACTGCAGAGCTCTTGTCCTCTGCCCCTAGAACAGGACTCTGGGGCTCTGAACACATTCAGATCCTGATGGCAGTCTAGGCCCACCCCCATAGAACAGCCCCCCCCACCTCAGCCCCGTGGCAGAGGGGGGCGCTTATGGTCATTCACAGAACAGGAGGGAGGACAGAGCCTCACACACTAAGACCCTTGTGGGAGTGTCCCAAAAGCTCAGGAAGCACCCCAAAACCAGGCTCAGGCTGGGAAAATGAGCAAGCAGAGAAATAAGAGGAACACCATTGAGAAATATTTTGCATATGAGCCCAAGAAGGATCAAAATACTCAGTCTGAAGATGAGGAAGCACAAGCTCCTGCATCTAAAGACGCCAAGAAAAAACAGAAATTGGGCTTAGGCTATGACAGAGCTCAAAAGGGACTTTGAAAATCAAATGATGGAGGTAGAAGAAAAACTGGGAAAAGAAAGGAGAGAGATGCAAGAAAAACATGAAAATGAAGTCAGCAGCCTAGTCAAGGAAATCCAAAAAAATGCTGAAGAAAATAGTATGCTAAAAACCAGCTTAGGTCAAATGGATAAAACAGTTCAAAAAGTTATTGAGGAGAAGAATGCTTTAAAAAAGCAAAATTGGCCAGATGGAAAAAGAGATAAGAAAGCTCTCTGAGAACAAATCCTTTAGACAAAGAATGGAACTCAGGGAGACTGATGAATTTACGAGAAACCAGGATTCATTACTTCAAAACCAAAAAAAATGAAAAATTAGAAGAAAATGTGAAACATCTCATCGAAAAAACAACTGATATGGAAAACAGACTTAGGAAAGATAATTCAAAAATTATTGGAATACCTGAAAGTCATGATCAGGAAAAGAGCCTTGACGTCATTTTCAAAGAATTACTACAGGAAAATTGCCCTGATATTCTAAAAGCAGAGGGCAAAATAGAAATGGAGAGAATCCACCGATCCCCACAAGAAAGAGATCCCAAAAAGCCAACACCTAGGAATATTATAGCCAAGTTCCAGAACTCCCAAGTCAAAGAGAAAATATTACAAGCAGCCAGAAGGACACAGTTCAAATAGCATGGAGCTGCAGTCAGGATCACACAGGACTTAGCAGCAACTACATTGGAAGCTCGTAGAGCTTGGAATATAATATACCGGAAAGCAAAAGAGCTTAGAATGCAACCGAGAATCAACTGCCCAGCAAGGCTGAATGTCCTCTTCCAGGGGAAAAAGATGGATTTTCAATGAACCAGAGGAATTTCAAATGTTCCTGTTAGAATGGCCAGAGCTGAACAGAAGGTTTGATCATCAGATACAGGACTCAAGTGAAGCATATAGAGTGGAGAAGGGGAAAATATGAGGGACTTGATGAACTGCATGTATTCCTGTATAGAAAAATGACACTGATAATACTCATATGAACTTTCTCAGTTAATAGAGCAGGTAGAGGGAGATTTTATAGTTGAAGCACAGGAGAAAGCTGAATTTGAAGATAAAATATGGTGTAAAATGGAGTCAATAGAAAAAAAGGGAAATGTAATGGGAGAAAGAAAAAGGAGAGGGGGAATAGGCCAAGATATCTCATGTAATAAGTTTTTTCTTTATTGCAATGATATGGAAGGAGGGAAGGCAAGGGGGAATGAGGGAATCTGCGCTTTCATCAGAGGTGGTTAGGAGATGAAACAGCATATATACTCAATGGGGTATAGACTTCTGGAGTAAGAAATGGGGGGAGTAGGGGGAAGGGGGGGATGTGAGTCATGGAGGAGAGGATGGACCATGGGGGGAGAGTGGTTAGATATAACACATTTTCCTTTTTACTTCTTGCAAGGGTCTGGGATTGGATGGCCTGTCTGGGACCATAGGGCCAGGTGGATGCTGGGCCTAAGGGGTGGTAGGGGGGTTCGGGGCCTCTTGGCCCCAGAGCCAGGGATCTGTCTGCTGCACCACTCAGATACCCTACAGCAGAGTCAGAGTGAAAGGGGAGAGAAAATATAGTACATGGTAGAGGAGAAATACAAAAGGAGGGAGTTATGATTAGCAATGGCAATGGTGGAAAAATATGGAAGTAACTTTTGCCATGGACTTATCATATAGAATGTGATCCACCTGCGACAGAGTTGTTGGTGTTGGAACAAAGACTCAAGCACATTTATTATTATTATTAGTAGTAGTAGTAGTAGTAGTAGTAGTATTTGGGGGGTTGCAGGGCAAATGGGGTTGGTTGGCCTGCCTGGGGCCGCATAGCAGGGTGATCTTTGGGTGTCTGAGGCCGGATTTGGACCCTGGTGCTCCCAGCTCAAGGGCCAATGCTCTGTCCACCACCCAGTCACCCCTACTATTATTACTATTTTATTTTATTTTAGGTCTTTTTTTTTCTTTTTTTCAGTTTTTGCAGGGCAGTTGGGGTTGGGGTGGCTTGCATGTCACATGGCTGGGTGATTGTTGCATGTATGGGGCCGGATATGGGCTCAGGTGCTCCTGGCTCCAGGGCTGGGGCTCTGTCCATTGTGCCACCTGGCCATACCTACAATAATTACTATTATTTTTTTAATTTTAATTTTTTTCCTCTCCCCTTTACTTTATCGCTCAAGTCAGTCTATATTTTGTGGGAGGAGGGGGTATTCTGTTTACTCTTAAACAAGAATATTTTATTAATGTATAAAAAAATTATTTGTACAAAAAGAGAATAAATAAATATTTTAAAAAAAGAGTATTGTAGAATAGCCTAGAAATGTAGGCTTGACTCAGTTTAAGTGAGGTTTTATAATGCCAACTTCAGGAATTTGTATTTTTTCCTAAAAAGCTCTATTAAACCACTGAAGATTCTTGAGCAGGGGAGTTGCAGATCATTTCTCAAGTCCCTCTCCGTCAGAACTTTGGATTCTATACCCCCTCTGGCAGAATGTCTTGCCTTCATTTTTTCAAATGTATCTAAGCTTAACTTGTGAAACACTGTTGTGGAATCCTGGGACCTGGAAAGACCCTTGGCTTCACATGTTAAATCTTCCAGTGACCTAATTCACAATAAATTGGGCACAATAAATTACCAAAAAAAATTTAGATATCTCTACTATATAAGTACCCCAGGTAATATTCCAAGTGTTTATTCAAGCATTTATAGCATAAAAAACTTTTATTTCAGCTAGGTGGCACAGTGAGAGTTGGGTAGTACAGTGGAAAGAGTGTTGACCCTGGAGATAAGAGGACCTGAATTTAAATCTGTCCTCAGACACTTCCTAGCTATGACCCTGGGCAAGTTTCATAATCTTGTTTGTCTCAATTTCCCATCTATAAATTGAGCTGGAAAAGGAAATGGCAAATTACTCTAGTATCTTTGTCAAGAAAACTCCAAATGGCATCACACAGAGTCAACCATGACTGAAATAACACAATAGTCACAAAAATCATCTATTTAGTAGCTATTACCCCTGGAATTGTGATAAGCCCTGAAGAGATATAAACAACAAAACATTTCCTGCCTTCTAGGAGTTTACATGTTATTTGCAAATACAAAATGATATTGAGGAGATAGCACTAATAAAATAGAAGAATCAGGATAAGCCTCTTGTAGGAGCTAACATAAGCTGATCTTAAAAGAAATCTAGGGATTTTAGGAGTCAGACATAAAGATGGAATGGGGTGGGCAGTGAGGTGGTAGAGTGGATAGAACACCTGCTCTGGAGTCAGGAGGACCTGAGTTCAAATTTGGCCCAGACAATAATTACCCAGCTGTGTGATTTTGGACAAGTCATTTAACCCCATTGCCTTGCAAAAACAACAAAAAAAGTTATAATAATCGCCTAGCTGTGTGACCTTGGGCAAATCACAACCCCATTACCTCAGTTTGCCTCAGTTTCCTCATCTATCAAATGATCTGGAGAAAGAAACAAAGCATTCTAGTATCTTTTCCAAGAAAACTCCAAATGGGGTCTTGAAAAGTTGGTTATGACTGAATAAGAGAGTTTAGATTGAGTATTGTTGAGCAGCTAGGTGGTGTGGTGGATAGAGCACCTACCCTGGAGTCAGGAGGACTTGAGTTCAAATCTGAATTCAGACACTTAATAATTGCCTAGCTGTATGACCTTGGGCAAGTCATTCCTAACCCCATTGCTTTAAATAAATAAAAAACTTTTTAAAAAGGAAAAAAAAAAAGATTGAGTATTGTGCTTTGAACTTGTACCAGAATGTCCATGAAGGAGTACTGATGACATCACCTAAAAACAATATAAATTCTGTCTGCTTTTTCCTCTTTAATAACAAATATAAATCTCCCCTTTGTATCAATGGTCACTGGGTGGTGTTGCTATCTCAGAGGTGGAAGATTCACATGTTTTGTAGAGGTCTTAGCATTACTGAAGAGAAACAAAGGTCCTGAGTTGGAGTGGACATTCCCTGGCCCTAATGGAATTTCTCAGGGCCCTCTGCATCTAGCATACCTTATAAAAAGCACATTCCAAAAATGAGGGTTGCTCCCACAATGGACAAGCCTGAAGTAGCTTTTCCCACTCCCACATTCTGATAGGGGAATTGTATAAAGATTTGGGGTCCCATTTTCTAGTTGACCCCCACCCACCCACACCTGCATAATCATCAAACTTGGAGAAATTTTAATACAAGTATATATTAACCTAATTCTGTTTGTTTTTGCTTGAGATCAAACCAGTCTGGAGGCTCTCATTGTCCCTTATCTATCCACTGCAAATATGACCTGGTCCCAAGATGATAGAAAATTTATAGCAAATTAAAAGGAAAATACTGATTAAGGTCAAAATTAAACAAATTCTGGAGTTTAACACTATATTTATTTAATTTTGACCTTAATCAGTATTTTCCTTTTAATTTGCTATAAATTTTCTATCATCTTGGGACCAGGTCATATTTGCAGTGGATAGATGCTGGGTCCAAGGTCAGAAAGAGCATGAATTCCATTCAGCTTCAGATACTCACTGGCTATAAGATCCTGGGAAAATCACTTAACTCCTATCTATCTCAGTTTCTTCAACTGTAAAGTGGTCCAATAACAGTACCTACCTCGAAGGTTGTTATGAGGATCAAAAGATCAAAAGAGTTCTATAGCACTTGGCACATTACTAGAATATAGTGCTATATATAAATGCTAGTTATTGTTATTATTATAGTAACATAAATGTGTCTATTATATTAATAATGGCAAGCACATAAGGAGAATTTTAAAACTTGCAAAGTATTCTATGTCTATTTTGTTATTTTAGCCTGGGGACAAGAATTCCTACTTATTCCAGCCTCCACTTACCTATATGAACACTAACAAGTCAGGTATTTTATCTCCCTGAGTCTCAGTTCCTTCTTATGTAAAATAAGGGCAATATGAGTTAAGTTCTGTGTTTCTATGAGAGATCCAGTCAGAATGCCCTAGGAATAACTGAGAGGAAGATTGGTTTTATCTGGCACCATAAGCATAGGGACATTGCAGCTGAGTCTTGAAGGAAAAGATGCATGTTGACAAATGGAGATGATTTCTGGGCAATTGGGCATTCTGATTCTTTTAGAATCAATGTGAATCAAAGCTCTGACCAATCTTAAATTTCTTTTGTCCATCTACCTGGGATAGGTATGAAAGCATTTCAATGAACCAGGTGCCAATAGGGACTAGCAGAAAATCCAGTAGATTTTAATGGTATTTATTGTGAGGTTTGGAAGAAATTATAAACCACTATTGAGCTAAAGACAAGATAAGATATTGAAGCAGGGGGAGCTCTGGGCCCAGAGAAATGTTGTAATCTTTTGGAATTGAAAACTTTTCTGCACTGTGAGGGTGTTCTCCATTCTGTGTTGGCTCTTTCTGAATTCCATTTCCTGAGGCACTCTGGACTTTAACTGTAAGGTTTGACCTTGTCAGAACCTTTGGGACAGGAGCCTGGGTAGTATTAAAGAACACTGCTCATGCTCAGTGGGCCTGTCTTACCTCAGATATTAACCATTTCTTGGGTTCAGCCCCTGTGTTTGCACATTAAATACCTGGAAACAGGTGCTAAACCACTCCCCAAGCATCACCCCTGTTCCACCCACCATGGAAACATATTTGAGCAAGGTTTGCTTTCTTTTCCTACTTGACTCCTTGTTTGGTTTCTTTCATTTCTTCTTCTTCCTTTCTCTAAGCTTTGGTCCCAGCTCCATGCAACTGGATCTATGTTGATCCAAGTTTCCTTTCCTTTCTTTTTTCCTTTTTTACTTCTCTTTTGCAATTCTCTCTCAAACATCTCTTTTTTTACTGAACTTTATTTTTTCTTATAAACTATCTCCTTAATAATTATTACCTTCTTAGAAACTACTACCTTCTTTAAAGAAACTCTCCAAAGTACCGACTTGTGAACTTTTGGTAGTAGTTAGTGAACTTTTTGTAGTAACTTGTAAACTGTGCAACCTATGAATTAAAATCTAAATCTTTCTTACCTCTCTGAGTTGGTGATTTTGTCACCCCCAAACCAAAACACGGCTATCCCTGTCTAGCATCAGTAACAATTCTCATCCCAGATAGATTTAAAGGGGATTTTAATTAAATTTAATTAAAGAATTTATTAAGCACTTTCTATATACTAGGTACTGCATTAAGAACTTTCCAAATTTTATCATTTCATCAGTGCATCAGGGATAATTTTAGTGTCTGTGATAGAGAATACCATCTGTAGCCAAAGAAAGAATTATTACCTTTAATTTTTTTTAAAAAAGTTATCTTATGATGTAATTTTGCTATCTCTTATATTTATTTTTTCCTATAGGATATGATTTCTCTCTCAACACATTCAGTTTTGATTAATGTATGCATGTAAACAATATGAAGACTATCAGACTGCTTTCTGTGGGGCTTGGGAGGAGGGAAAAATTATAAAATTCCATAAAGATAAAAATAATAAACAAAAAGACAAAAAAGAACTTTCCAAATTTTAACTAATTTGATCTTAATATTTATTGTGAAGTAGGCATTACACCCTTGGGGTATATGGGATATTCAGAGGGACTAGTGCTTCCAGTATGAGGGGCTTGCCAAGGATCTCAGCAGATGGGCTAAACAAGGTTGAGGTCAACTAACAGGTCTAAAATCTGTTGGTGAATCAGGGTGATATCTACCTAAACACATGAAGACCATGGTAAAATGCATAGATAAAAACTTTGTTCCAATGACCATGAAGGCTGATGCAGGTACTTGTGGAACACTTAGAGACTGATCAGACATTGAAGACACCAAGGACACCACTGTATCCAGGGTCATCACCAGTCATCTTAACTTTTGTCTTGCCACTGGATTTTTGTGATTCTAGAAATGAAAATGAAGTTGACAATTTTGTGAAACTCTGCCTCAATTAAATCAAAATCACTACAGTCAAGTTATTAATCTGTGATGTCATTGGACCATGGAGGATAACAACTATTATTCTCATTTTATAGTTGAAGAAACTGAGACAGAAAAGTTGCATGATCCACTTAGGTTCACCCAGCTCATATCTGAGGCCATTATTTGAACTCAGATCTTCCTGAGTCCAGGCAGCTAGATGACTTAGTGGAGAAAGTGCCGGGCCTGAAATCAGAAAGACTCATTTTCTCAAGTTCAAATCTGGCCTCAGATGCTTAACTAGCTGTGCAATGCTGGGCAAGTCATTTAATTTTGTTTCCCTCAGTTTCCTCATTTGTAAAACAAAATGGAGATGAAAATGGTGAACCACTCTAATAATCTTTGCCAAGAAAACCCCAAACAAAAAAAATAACTGAACAACATCAAACTTTCTGTGTTCAAACCCAGAGACACACCTACCAAGACACATAGCTGCTGAATAATAAAACACTATTTTAACATGTTACTTTTTTTTAATTATAAGAACATTGCATCATTATTGCCCTTGGGCAAATAGCAACTCCCCCTCAGAACCTTTTCAACCAACAAAAAAACTATATGTTTTATTTGAAAATGACTTAAATGTACAAGGACACAACTCCAATTCAGCACTAAAAATCCACCTCTCTGAAGGCAGAAAACAAATGGAAAGTCTTGAAGTCAGTCAGAAAGGGTTTAAATATGGTAATCATAGCCATCAGAGCCCATCAAGCTTGTATTGTCAACCTATTCAAATAATCAGAAAAAAAAAAAAGGCTGAATTCAAACTGCTGCTAGCAAGCTGAGAAACTAACAGTTTCTTTTCTCTCCAGGACTACAAATTGTAGTTTTCTTAAAAAAAAAAATTGTTTAGGATCTAAGGATAAGAATAAGTCCCAATTTGGGCTCTGTGCTTTTAGAGATCTACTCCCTATTATGTCCCCAGAATGAAGTGTCTTACAATTCAGGTTCAATTTAACCCAATTCAACAAACATGATAAATAACTCTGTGATAGGCACTGGGGCTATAAAAGCAAAAAAGAAAACAAAACCAAAAAAGAGCCTTTTGAGAAGTTTATAATCTCAGGTACTTTTAGTCTTCTGAAGAGAATACAATTTGGACAAAAATTCAAAGAAAAAATGAGGTAGATCCCAGTTTCTATTGTTGACTTCTAATCTCCATTGTATCAACAGTCACTGGGTGGTCCAGGATTCCAGGAAAAGGAAGATTCACTTTGCTTTGTAAAAGGAGATCTTAACATAACTGATAAGACATTCCTTTTAATAGAAGGGCTGAGGGGTGGCTAGGTGACATAGTGGATAAAGCACCTGCCTTGGAGTCAGGAGTACCTGGGTTCAAATCTGGTCTCAGACACTTAATAATTACCTAGCTGTGTGGCCTTGGGCAAGCCACTTAACCCCATTTGCTTTAACGGGGAAAAAAAACCCTAAAAAAAAAAATAGAAGGGCTCAGCCCTATCCTGGAGGATGGACAAAAGCCAGAAGGATTTTCATATCCCACCTTATGATAGTGGAATGGTATAAGAATCCTTCTTCAAAATTCCTTTTTAGGGTCTACTTTTTGAGCTGGATCCCATGAATGTCAGTGTAATCAACAAGCTTAGAGAAATATTAATAGACGTGCATGTTAACCTAATTCTGTTTTGCTCTGAAGGCTAAAGTTTGTCCCTTATTAGGACAAACTCTGAAGGTTAATGCATGGTTAATTCAATTATTTTTTTAAAGGCCAAGCTCAAGTAATTTCAAGAAAGAAGAACTAACAGGGAAAAATCAGGAAAGGCCTTTCATAGAAATGGCAAAGAAATTTTTTTCAGAGTAGTCTAGTCTAAGGTTCAAGAATATATAAATGCATTCATGGAAAGTCCTACTCTTGACCTAGAAGTAATAGGGAAAAAAAGTTTGTTCATTACTATACTATACTATACTATACTATACTATACTATACTATACTATACTATACTATACTATACTATATTATACTATACTATACTATACTATACTATACTGTATTATACATTACTGAGATACTGAAGTAACATGGAAATTAAGCAGTAATACAGTCAATATTTCTTAGGAAAATCTTAGCAAAAGCTAAGAGAAAATAAATAAAGACAGTTACAAGTTTATAAGCAGTAAAGAAGGAAAGTACCATATTTCCCCATGTATAAGATGCACCCTTTTCTGAAAAATTTGGGGTCTAAAAACTGGGAGCATCTTATACAGTGGTTGTGATGCAGGGAAATGATATAGAGAATTATGAATGGTGTTTGCTCCTGAGATGTAAAATGACCTTGATTGTTGATTGTGTCCTGTCTCCCTTTGGGTTGTTGTTTTTATCTTGTCTCCCATTTTCCCCTTCACCTATCCTGACAGGAAATGATATATTGAACTTGGTGGTCAAGCAGGTCAGGAAGGACTAGTACATAGCTTGCCATTAGAAGATACCTGTCCCAAGGTATAAGACCACTCCCCAAGCCCAACCCTCTGTCTAACCTACCATAGAAGAGCATTTAATAGGAAGCACTGCCCCTACAAGCTTTTGCTTCTTTCAGGCTCCCATCCAGAAGGATAGGGTTTTCTCTGGCTCTTTCTTAATCCATGTGGAGCTCCATGGGCTTCACCATGTGGCCAGGTTAAACTAAGCCCCATGGCTACCATGGCTACCTGCCCTTTCTCTCTCTCTCTCTCTCTCTCTCTCTCTCTCTCTCTCTCCCTTTTTCTTACTCAAACTTTACGAGGCCTGTCCTCAGGGTGTTTACTGTTTTTCTTGCTAATTTTGGCCAATGTACTTTGTAACAATATTTTGCCATAATAAAATCCTGAGCAGTTTCAACAACCCAGAGAGCTGTGAATTCCTTTGCTTTTTCAGTGGCCTTAAATCTTCTGTCTTCAGTCTCTAAATCTTTAATAATAAGCAACAGTTGTTGATTTTTTACTTGCATTTCCCACTTTTTCTGAGCTTGTTGACTTTAGACTCATTGTTCTGCATTTGTTGCCAGTATATTAGGTGATGTTTTATCACATTCTTCCCAGAAATTTCTCAGAAAAGATTTTCATATGATGCTGAATTCAAGTGCAAAGTGATTTAGTTTGCAAAAGTAAATGGAAATTGTGCTGCTGAACATATTTGGTCCTCCTCCAAATAAGAAAACAATCAGAGTCTGGCTATGGGAAGAAGAAACCCTACTGAAAATGCCATGGCAGAAGAAGGCCACAAGAAGCAAGTCAACAAAATGACCTGATTCAATCTATGGATTGAAGAGCAAAGAGCCATTGGAACTCCTGTGTCCACAAAGATAGTTCAGCATGAGGCCAGAAGATTTGCTGATGAAAAAGAAGTAACAGATTTCAAAGGAGGACACAACTGGTGCTTCAAGTTCATGAAACAGAATAGACTAAGCATGCATCCATATACCAGACATGCCCAAAAGATGCTTGAAAGCTATAGGCAGAAGGTCCTTGAATTTCATGATGAATAAAACTTGAGTTCAATAACTTTATGTAATACATTTTTTTTTCAAATTTCAGGGCCCCAAATTAAGTCATATCTTATAACATGGGAGCATCTGATAGATGGGGAAATATGGTAAGTGATGACCAGAAAGGAAGGCTTAAAGATCAGGTTCCTTCTAAGTGAAAAACATACAATCAGACCATCTGACCTTGGAGTTAAGAAAGATTTTTATTTTAATTCACAAAGGTTCACAGGTCACTCAAAGTTCATAAAGGTGGATAGCAAAGATATTTAAGAAAGGGGAAAGAGAAAGGGGAAAGGAAACAGACACAAGATGTGACTGAACTTATATTCATTTTGATCCAGCATGGAGGAGGGTCTAATAAGAAAACTTCTGACCCAACTTTATTACCACCATTACTGTAGTTATGCAAATAGTGCCCCAGGCTTGAAGCCAAGAAGAACTGAGTTTAAAGATAACATCAGAGCTATGTCATTCTGGGTAAGTCATTTTTCTGTTCAAATAAGGCAATGATTATAAAGTGCTTAGGACAGTGCCTAGATTTAGGACTTCTGGGGCAGAGCCAAGATGTCAGTATGAAGCTAACATGCTCCTGGAGCCTTTCCCTACCAAAGATAAATGAAACCTCTACTACAGATCTCACCAAGAAAAAGAGAAGATTCAAAGATGTTTTTAATGATAGACATCATGGATGATATTCAGTAAAGGTCTGTCTCTTTGGGGGAAAAGGAAAAGGAAAATCCAGGAGGCAGGAGAGCAGGAAAACCATCAGGAGGCTCTTAGCCACAGTGCAATCCAGGTCCTGAAGCTTAACAACAGCAGAGGTCCCAGCAACTAGAGAGCAAGTGAGAAGGGAGGATCTGAACCCCAAACAAAGTCTGAACCTTAAGAACACCAGGGTAAAAGACAGGATTAGGTTGGGAACAAACTACTGTTAAGTCAGAACCTGGATATAAAGGAGGGGGGGTGGAAAAACCTCTATAAAGGCAAGACCTGCACTGCATAGACAACATCTTGGCCAACTACAAGCCAGAGATCAGACCTCAATCCCAGCAAAAAAAAAAAAAAAATTAATAAAAGCTTGGATCTTACTCCCTTTACCCCAGGAGCAGAGCTAAAACAACAAAGATGAAAAAAAAAACAACAAAGATGAAGACAGATGAGCTAAAAGAGTGCTCACTATAGAAAATTACTTTACAAGACAAAGATAATGACAGTGCCATGTCTAAAGAAAGCAGTGAAAAATTGCTCACAGGGGAAGTATCAAAAAAGTATATAAATTTGACTCAAATACAGAAGTTCATCAAAGAGCTTTAAACACAATTTAAAAACCAAAGAAGAGAGGAAGAAGAAAAAGGGAAAAAAGAAATGAAATTCAGGCAGGAAAATTATGAAGAGTTGATCAGAGAAATCAACTCTGTTAAAAATAAAAATACCACTGGAAAAGAAAACACAAAAGCTAATTGAAGAAAATAAAACCCTAAAAATTAGAATTGAACAAATAGAAACTAATGAATCTACAATACTACAAGATTCCATCAAGCAAAATAAAAAGGCTGAAAAAATTGAAGATAATGTAAAGTACCTTTTAGAGAAAATGAATGACCTGGAAAATAGATCCAGGAGAGATAATCTATGAATCATTGGACTGCTAGAAAGCCTGAATAAAAAGAAGAACCTGGAAAACATCATGCAAGAAATTATAAGGGAAAGCTATACAAATCTACTAGAACAAGAAAATAATCTAACCATTGAAAAAAATCTAAAGAAACCCTCATGAAAGAGAACCCAGGATAAAACTCCAAAGGCTGTAAGGGCCAAACTCCAGAACTCTCAAATAAAGGAGAAAATATTGCAAGCAGCAAAAAGAAAACAATTCAAATACAAAGGAAACATAATCAAATTCACACAGGACCTATCAGCCTTAACATTGATGAAATGGAAGAATTGGAATAGCATATTTGGGAGAGCAAAAGACCTGGGATTATAACCCAGAATGTACTACCTGCAAAATTTAGCTTATATTGTCAGGGGAAAAAATAGATGTTCAACGACATAGAAGACTTTTAGAATTTCCTGACACAAAGACCAGAACTGGGGGCAGCTAGGTGGGATAGTGGATAAAGCACCTACCCTGGAGTCAGGAGTACCTGGGTTCAAATCTGGTCTCAGACACTTAATAATTGCCTAGCTGTGTGGCCTTGGGCAAGCCACTTAACCCCATTGCCTTGAAAAAATCTAAAAAATAAATAAATAAATAAATAAATAACAAAGACCAGAACTGAACAGAGAATTCAATCTCCAAATACATGACTCAACAGTTTCATTAAAAAGGTAAATGAAAAGGAGAAGGAAAAATAAAAAATAAAACAAATGTTGGTCAAGATCATCAAATTGTAGGGAAGATATAACATTTCTAATTCTTTAGAACTTTACTTCTCTTAGGATAATTAAAGGGTAGAAAATAATTGAAGGGAATGAACCTAAAGGATATGCATATGATTGGGTCTTAACTCTCCACTGAAGAGATCCAAGATGATATCATTATATTTGAGACAAAAAGGCCTGAAGAAAAGCAGGGGTGTTAACTTAAAACTTAAGTGACTCATTATCCTTTGATCCACTTTAATTCTACTGATAAACTTGAAAAACTTGATCTACTTGATGAACTAGGAAGACTTTAATCAATGTCTCTCTAATTTACAATCATTTGTTAAGCTCTCAGGGGACCTCCAGAGCTTCCCAGTATTTAGTGCCCTTTAAGCATCATAAAGAGGGCAGTCCTGAGTCAGTCTCCAGTAACTTTACAATCATTCTCAGGTGAGACCTCCAGGGCCTCCCAGTACTTAGAGCCTTTTAAGTATCAGAAATTGAGAGGTCCATAGTCAATGTCACTGTATCTCATAATCATTTATATTGTAATTATATTATATAATTATATAATAATCATATAATCACGAGGAGGGGGGAGGTAAAGTGTGAAAGAAAATGAGCCCTGCTTCACTTAACAAGGGGTTGAGTACCATAGGTAGGGAGTAAAGTGGGAGGGAAAATAAGTTGTTTCATTTAACAAGGAGTTAAGTACCCTGACCCTGGGTGGGGGAGCAGGGGAGGTAATATGTGAAAGAAAATAGACCTTGGGGAAGGAGCACAAATAGTTCAAGAAATGATAATGATTTTGGATTGTGATTTTACTCATGAGAAGGATTCTGTGTACTTGAAAAGGGGTTAGGGTAAAAAATGATAATAATTATAATTTGATACAATTTGAGTCAATGATGTAAGCATGTAATCAAGCAAGGAATCTGATGATACCTTGAGAATAATATGAGCTTATCAAACAATCAAATAATCAAACCATGGTTGATGATACTTGATTAATAGTATCAGAGCAATAAATAACACCAAGGGCAGAGGCACAAAGATTTATAATTTTAGAGGAAAAGAAGGGAGAATATGAATGCTGAGTAAATTCTATTCAATAGATTTAGAGGGAATAAGATACACTGTCACTTGGGTTAACAAATCTACCCTAATCTATAGGGAAGGGGGACTGGGAAAGGGAAAGATAAAGGAAGAAGGGACTGATAAAAGGGAAGGTGATGGTGTAAGTAAAAATAAATTGAAAGTTGAATTTTTAAAAGAAAATTCAAAGGGGAAAGGCAGTAAAATTTTGGTGAGGAGGAATAAGAGAAAAGGAAAGAGAAAAATACAAATGGGGAAAGCATGGAAGGAAATACAGAATTAGTCATCTTAATTGTAAATGTGAATAGGATGAATTGTCCCATAAAATGGAAGCAATAGCAAGCACAATGGATTAAAAAAACAGAGCCCTACAATATGTTGTTTACAAGAAATACATTTGAAGTAGAGTAAAGGTAAAAGGTTGGAGCAAAATATATTATGCCTCAGCTGAAGTAAAAAAAAAATCTGGGGTAGCAATCCTAATCTCAGATAAAGTAAAAGCAAAGAGTAAAAGTTTGCTTCCTCATTGCCAATTCTGATTCCTTCAGTTTCTTTTTCTTATCTTATTTTATAGCAACTGCTAGCATTTATAATACTATATTGAATAGTAATGGTGATAATGGGCATCCTTGTTTCACCCCTGATATTATTGGAAATGCTCCTAGTTTATTCCCCTTACTATAATATTTGTTGACGGCTTTAGATAGATACTATTTATTATTTTAAGGAAAACTCCATTTATTCCTAAACTTTCTAATATTTTTAATAGAAATGGATGTATTTTATCAAAGCAAAAATCAATCTACATCTTCTTAAAAGGCACCATTGGGAATGAATTTATCTCATTACTAAACATGTATGCATCTAGTGGTATAGCATACAAAGGAAAAGCTGAGTGAATTACATAGACATAGACAGTAAAACTTTAATAATAGGAGACCTCAATCTTCTTCTCTCAGAACTAGATAAATCTAGCCACAAAATAAACAAGAAGGAAGTTAAGAAGGTGAATGAAATCTCAGAAAACTTAGATGATAGACCTCTGGAGAAAACAGTGAGGATAGAAAAGAATATACCTTTTTCTTACAGTACACAGAACCTACACCAAAACTGACTGTTCACTAGGGCACCAAAAAACCTTATAATCAAATTCAGAAAGGCAGAAATAATAAATACACACTTCTTAGACCATGATGCAATAAAAATAATATGTAATAAAGTCAGGGAGGGATGAACAAAGAACTAATTGGAAATTAAATAACTTTATCTTAAATAATGGGTGGATCAAACAGCAAATAATAGAAATAATCAATAATTATATCCAAGAAAATGATAACAATGAGACATCATACCAAAATTTATGGGATTTAGCCAAGGCAGTTTTGAGGGGGAACTTTATATCTCTAAATGCCTATATGAATAAAATAGAGAAAGAGGAGATCAATGAATTGGGGATGCAACTAAAAAGCAAGAAAAAGAAGAAATTAAAGATCCCCAATTAAATACCAAATTAGAAATTCTGAAAATCAAGGCGGGGGGGAGATTAATAAAGTTGAAAGCAAGAAAACCATTGATCTCATAAAAAAAACTAAGAGTTGGTTTTTATGAAAAAACCAATAAAATAGGCAAACTTTTGGTTAATCTGATTATAAAAAAAGAAAGAAGACAACCAAATTACCAGTATCAAAAATTCAAAGGGTGAACTAACCACCAATGAGGAAGAAATTAAAGAGATAATTCAGAGCTACTTTGCCAAACTGTATGCCAATAAATTTGATAACTTGAGAGAAATGGATAAATATTTTCAAAAATGCAGATTGCCCAGGTTAACAGAAGAGAAAATAAATTACTTAACCTATATTTCAGAAAAAGAAATTGAAGAAATCATCAATAAAATCCCTAAGAAAAAGTCTCCAGGTCCAGATGGATTTTATAAGTGAATTCTACCAAACATTTAAGGACCAATTAATTCCAATTTTATATAAACTATTTAAAAAATAGGAGAGGAAGGAGTTCTGCCAGACTTCTTTATGACACCAACATGGTATTAATGCTAAAACCAAGAAGAACCAAAAACAGACAAAGAAAATTATAGACCAATCTCCTTAATGAAGATGATGCAAAAATCTTAAATAACTAGAGTAATGAGACTATTGCAAATTATTACTAGGATAATATACCATGGTCAGGTAGGATTTATACCAGGTAGGCAGGGATGGTTCAACATTAAGAAAACATTTTAACATAATTAAACATATCAATAAGATGCTGAAAAAAAACCTTTGATAAAATACATCCATTTCTATTAAAAATATTAGAAAGTTTAGGAATAAATGGAGTTTTCCTTAAAATAATAAATAGTATCTATCTAAAACCATCAACAAATATTATAGTAATGGGAATAAACTAGGAGCATTTCCAATAATATCAGGGGTGAAACAAGGATGCCCATTATCACCATTACTATTCAATATAGTATTATAAATGCTAGCAGTTGCTATAAGATAAGATAAGAAAAAGAAACTGAAGGAATCAGAATTGGCAATGAGGAAGCAAACTTTTACTCTTTGCAGATGTTATAATGGTCAGTAGATTAAGACAGGTTCAAAAGAAGTTGCTATAAATAACCACAGAAATCAACTATTTGACAAACTCAGAGAAGGGGAGCTTCTAGGATAAGAACTCACTATTTGACAAAATTGTTGGGAACAATGGAAAATAGTATGGCAGAAACTAGGCATAGATCCACATCTCACAGCCTATACCAAAATAAGGTCAAAATGGGTACAGGATTAAAACATAAAGGGTAATACCATAGATAAATTTATAGACCAAGAAATTACCTATCAGATTTATTGAAAGGGGGGTAAACTAATGATCAAACAACAATTAAAGCACATTATAAACTACAAAAGCAATGATTTTAACTATATTAAATTAAAAAGGGTTTGCACTAATAAAATCAACGCTGCCAAAATTAGAAGGAAAACAGAAAACTGGGAAGCAATCTTCACAACTTGGAGTTCATATAAAGTTCTCATGTCTAAAATATATAGAGAATTGTATCAAATTTATAAGGTCACAAGTGATTCCCCAATTAATAAATGGTCAAAGGATATGAACAGACAGTTTTCAAATGAAGAAATTACAGCGATGGATTAGATAGATAGATAGATAGATAGATAGATAGATAGATAGATAGATAGATAGATAGATAGATAGATATAGATATACTCATATGAAAAAATATTCCAAATCATTATTTATTAGATAAATGCAAATGAATACAACAGTGAGGTATCATCTCACACCTATTAGATTGATCAAGATAAGAAAAAGGGAAAAATGATCAATGTTGGAGAACTTGTGGAAGGATTGGGGCATTGATAATTGCTGGTGTAGTTGTGAATGGATCCAACCTTTCTGGAGAGCAATATGGAACTATGTCCAAAGAACAATAAAGCTGTTCATACCCTTTGATCCAGCAATTCCAATTCTAGATCTATATACAGAAGAAATTATTAAAAAAGGGGAAAGTCCTACATGTTCCAAAATATTCATAGCAGCTCTTTTTGTTGTGGCAAAGAATTGGAAATTGAGGGGATGCCCATAAGTTATAGTACATGAATACTATGGAATACTATTGTTCTATAAGAAATCATAAATGGTCAGACACTAGAGAAGCATGGAATGGCTTGTGGGAGCTGATGCTGAGCAAAGGGAGTAGAAACAAGAAAACAATGTTCACATCAACAACCACATTGTGAGATGAACATCCTTGATGAAAGCAGCTCCTCTCAGTAGACCAGAGACAACTGTATTTGACTGGCTATGGACTATATTATCCCCATCCAGAGGAAGAAAAACAAAACAAAACAAAACATACACTTTATAGAAATTATCTCTTTTGTATCTCTTTCCCTTAATCCTAGTTCCTCATATGAAAATTACTAATTTGTTAACATGTTTATCAAAATAAGTATGTACAATGTTAACGTGACTGCTGCTGAGGGGAAGGGACTGGGAAGGGAGGGTGGAAGAAAATTTTGTAACTTAAAAATATACATGTGCATATGAATGAAAAAATACATTTTTTAAAAAGAACTCTATTTAAATGGAAAAAAGGGTAGTGCCTAATACATAGTGCTAGATAAACATTATTGTTGTTTTACTAAGATGTTTTAGTTTAGGTCTCATATCTAGCTAGAATCTGTAAAATCCAACTGAGATATCAACCATCAACTACATAGTAACTGATTAGTTCCTACTATCTACAAATTTATAATTTGAGATATCAGCTAATACTGAATAGTTTACTGATTTACTTGATAGAGATCTTCTGCCATGATTTTTGGTCTGTAAGTCATCATCTTCCCCTATTTACTTTTTGAAATTCCATTATGCCCATCCTGTTTATATAACTAAAATCTATATAAGGCTGCTGAAACTGCTACTCAGGGCTCACTGGTTTGTTCTTTTATATATACAAGGAAGTCTATTCTCTGAGAATAATAAGCCAGTTTTTATTATATCTCTATGACACTGATTGCTATGATTGACAGTGATGGCATCCATGAGTTTGGCCTTAAGAAAGAATTAAATTAAACATGGTGTTAACCTCCAGAGTTTATCCCAATAAGGGACAAATGTTAGCCTCTGGAGTTTGGTCTCAAAAAAGAATTAGATTAACATACATGTTTATTAAATTTCTCTAATCTTATGGATTATGCATGTGTTCCTGAGGGCCTGGCTAGAAAACCAGACCCCCAAAATGGAGTTTGGAGAGGGATTCTTATACAACTCCATTATTAGAAGGTGGGATCTGAAAAAACTGCTTCTATCAGGGTGCAAGCCTCAACTCTTGATGGAGCTCTTTATAAGAAATTCCATTAGACCAGGAGGAATGTCTTCTCCTAACTCAGTTCCTTTGTGCTTTATCAATTATGCTAAGACCTCCACAAAGCACATGAATTTTCCCTCTCCAGGATGTCAGTGCAGTCCAGTGACTGTTGATACAATGGGGAGATTCATATTTGTTATTAGAGAATAAAATCAGATAAAATGAATATTGGACAATTTTTGCAATATTATAGTGAGGTTAGAGATTCCAAGAAATATTACAAGAAAGGATGGTATACCACAAGATAGAATACAGCACAAGTTGGAAGTCAGCAGGGAGAACATAAAGTTAACTTGTTTTATTGTGGGCAAATACAATAAGGGCAGCTAGGTGGCAAAGGGGATAGAGTGCTGGCTGGAGTCAGAGAGACCCATCTTTCTGAGTTCAAATCTGGCTTCAGACACTTATTAGCTGTGGGACCCTGGGAAAGGCAGTTAATTCCAACTTCTTTAGTTTCCTCATCTGCAAAACAAGCTGAAGAAGGAAATGGTTGAAGCTTAAATTCTTTAGCCACATAATGAAAAGATGGGACTCCTTGTAAAAGATCCTGATATATGAAAAGATTGAAGGCAAAAGGAGCTGGGAATGGCAGAGGATTACATGGATAAATAGAGTCATGGAAGCAATGGATAGCTTGAAAAGTGTGACTAGAAAGACCTGTCCTATTATGGTCTGGGGGGTCATGAATAGTTGGACATGACTGAATAAATAAACAACTTTCAATGAGAAAGAAAAATGGAAATGGGTCAGATCCACTGAATTCTCCATGCATTATGAAAAAAAAAACTAGTCCTTTTCAATTGACATGGCTCCTATATACATATTTCCTCAACTTTTAAAAAACTGTATCTAATTATTCTTGCATAATAACAACAACAATAATAATAATATATATGGTAGGAGAGTTTTAAGGACAGAGAAACAGTGTGATTAATCTTTTTGTGTGGGGATCAAATCTGGTGTCTTCAACAATCAATGTCTGTCCTTTGTTTTCAAAGAAAACCACACCATCAGGGAGGTGATGCCATAACAAGCCCATGAATTGAATTTTAAGTGAGAGGGGACTGTGTTAAGTCACCAGTCTCATTTTCTCCTCTGAAGCCATCTGAGTCCAGTGGCCAGATATGAATCAGGATAAGTGGAGATGGCCCTGGATGTTAGGCAAACAGTAACTTGCTCAAGATCACACATATATATATAGTAAGTGTCAGAGATGGAGTGGAACTCCAGTTCTTATTCTAAGGTCAGGGCTCTATCCACTGCACCATTGGCTTGGTGAGGAGCCACATATCTGATCTTGGTCACACTCTTAGGGTAATAACTTGCACAATAACAATAAATGCGAAGCACACTCAGTAGGCAGTAAATGATACACAGGTATATTGGATAATAACTTTATTATAAGTCACTCGTTGGGGACTGACTTTGTGGCAGAGACAGTGGAAAACTACACCTACCACAGGTGTTAGGCCACTTCCTAATCACCACACTTGTGCCACCTACCCCAGATGGTATACTTAGGGAGTCATCACTTCCTCTTACCACTCTTTTTCCCCTACTCAATTCCCCATTAGGTTGCTCCAGTTTCTTTTGCCCTTCTCTTCCCCAGGCTGGACCCCTGTGGTACCAGCCCCATGCTGTTGGACCCCTGTGGTCCAGGTCCCAGACTGCCAGAACCCTGTGGTGCCAGCTCCATTTGGCTGGATCTATATTGATCTAAGACCATCACTGCCTCAAGGCTGTTTCCTTTCCCTTTTTTCCCCCTTTCTTAACTTGATTATCCTCTTGGTTATTCTCCCCTGGTCCTCTCTTGCTCCATTAATGGACTTAAACCTGATTCCCACATGACCACTCACCCTCATCAGGGATCATACCTTCACTTTAGCTCTTTTTCCACCAGCTTCTGATAATCAAGGACAATCTCTCTTTCCCTTTCACTCAGTATCTTATGGCTTCTCCAAAGAATCTAACTGGTGAACTTTCATAGTAGCTTGTAAACTTTTGTGCAGTTTCTCAGAGTAAGAAATTGGTGATTTCATCACCCAAAGGAACCACAACTGTCCCTCTCTCCAGCAAAAATAATAGTTTGTCTAATATTAGCTCTCACTTTGTCTTACATGTGTTTTCCCTACAACAACTCTCTGATATTAGTGAAGGTATCATTATACTAATTTTATGGATGAGAGGTTAAGCAACAGATCCAGGATCATCCAGATAGATAGATCTTCAGTCTCCAATATTCTGTGCTCATTCCACCAAGCCATGCTACTTTGACTACCTTGGTAGGTTATTATGAGGATTGAGTGAGATAACAAGTGTGAAACTAGTTTGAAAAATAGAAGCACCAGTCAGTGTTCGTGACTTTGAGACTATTAAATGCTCAAATCAATTTGTTACCCATTGGAAAAACTTCATTTTTTCACATTTAAGCTTCAACAAGATTCCCGGAAAGAGAATATTTCTTCAATTCCTCATTTCCCAATTATAATTAGTTCAAAGCAATAGAAGCACACACCTCCCACTAAGTTGGAAGATATGAAAAATAACAGATTTTTAAGGATGTAACAGACTCTTATGACAACAGTGTGACATCAACAAGAAATAGAGGGAGTAGATCTGAAATACAAAGTTTAATTTCAATGGGAGAAGTCTCCAATAAAAAAAAAACCCTAAAATGATAACACATTGCAGGTTGGAGAAAATTCAAAGCAGCAAGTAGTACCAGCAAGGGCCTGACTCCATGACATGGGAATCAGTCAGTTAGTTCCATCTAGAAGTAGCAGCTGCATCTCATACTGCTACAGAAACAAAGCAAGCCAGCAGCACATCCCATCAGACCTACGAGAAGGACTCTGACCCATCCAATCACACTGCGGGGTCCTCCAGCTGCAGGGATCTTACTCGGTTGGTTCAGTGTACTCTCTCTGAATCCAAAAATAGCGAAAAGGCCAAACAAGGCAAAGAATTAGGTGTGAAGGCCAAGAATCAACCTCAGGAGACTTCCTGTTGATAGACAGCTTCGTCTAGGTGTTTGACCCAAGACAAATTGTTTTCACCTCTCTCACCCTGGTTTCCTCACCTGTAAAATGAATAGGCTTGAATTAGCTAAAGTCTAAAGGCCCCCTCAACTCTCAAATTCTCTTATTCTAATCTGATTTGCAGAAAGCTGACCGCTCTGGTTTTCTGATTTCTATATTAGAAATGGAAATGTGTGATTTAGTTCTAATCTCAAAGGAATAGAGACTTGGGAAATAGAGCTGTACTGATCTAACCTGGAAGGATGGAGGTGAGCAGTTTGCAGATTTTCAGATCTATATAGATAGAGATAGAGAGAGATGGATATAGATATAGAAATAGATGTACATATAGATATAGATATAGATATAGATGTAGATATAGATATAGATGTAGATATAGATATAGATATAGATATAGATATAGATATAGATATAGATATAGATATAGATATAGATATAGATATAGATATAGATATAGAGGTACAGTGGATAGAGCACCAACTCTGGAGTCAGGAGAACCTAAGTTCAAATCTAGGCTCAGGTACTTGCACCTCTTTGCTGTGTGACCTTGGATATTTGGCCAGAAAGTTAGACTGATGACTTAGCACAGTAGTCCCTCACTCAAATCCAATTCACTTGCTTGTCATGGCAATACCTCCTCAACATCATGATCTTCTTCAAGAACGAAGGCCATCATCAATCATCTGTAATGTAAACCCCCACTGGAAGAAATTAGCAAGCTTCATGGCCAACAAACTCAAGAGTTCTTATTTTCAGAAGCAGCTTTGTAAACACCAATATGTTCTCTACCCTCAGACCTATTTTAATCTAGGTTTTATGAATCCTCTTAAATGGAGATTTAAATTAGTCTGGGGCACTGACACCAGCACTCAGTCTGCTTTGAAAATCAAACCAGTGAAACTTTACAAGCTGATTTGGATTTCTCTGGCTGGTGTGTTGATTCAGACAACAAGAGGGGGAACAGTCAACACAGGATAATTCACTGACTAGTATTTAGTGATCAACATATTCTCTGAGCATAGTGGAAAGTACTAAATAGACACTGAAGCAAAACTTCAATACACAAGGAAGAGCACTGATAAATTGGAGAGTGTCCAAATAACTCAGGTCAACAACCTGCCTATATCAAACTACTGTAAATCCGGAGAATAAATTATCTTGATATAGATATCTATTCTTTTGCTTTTTTTTTTGGTTGAAGATCCTTAGCCAATGGTAGAAATGTGAATCTATTCAGATTGTAAAAAAGAAATGAAGAAAACCTTTTAATACTAATTGAGGAAATAATACTAGTAAGCATTTATATCATACTTTAAGGTTTTTGTGTATTTAAGTGTAAATTTTTATTCATTTTAAATAATACAAAATGAAAAAAAGGAAAACAAGACTATGTCCAGGGGCACAGCAGAACATGAGAAGATTCAATAGAAAATAATAAATTTCCATTTCAGAAAACTTATGTGATAAATACTATACATTGTTTTCAAAGCTACCCGGTTTTGATTTGTTTCCTTCAATATTTTCCTTAATTCACTGCTGTGCACTTTTTACTCTATTTTTTCACCCTCCTTTCCCTTTAGTATTTTAAAGTTTGAAAACTATTTGTTATCTTATTTGATCTCCTCAACAATCCTGTGAGGCAGATGTTAATATTATACCCCTCATAGAGATGAGGACAATGAGATTTAGGAGTTAATTTGCTGACTTGCCATAGGTTAGCAAGTATATGCAATAGAATTCCAATGTGGGACTTCTTGACTCCAGATGGGATAGTCTATCCATTATGCCACCTAGCTGCCCCCTAAAGTATCATCTTAATGTACAGCTCCTATATTAATAAAATTATTTTAAATTATATATATATATCTTAATTTTTATTTATTATAATATTTATATAATAATTTAATATTATTTAAGGCCAAATTTGGCTGGGTTAAAGGACAATATCAATGTACTAAAAGTATCCATTTCTTTTCTTCTATCACTCATTGCTTTCCTTCTGTCATTTTTAGCTCATTGATACTCCTCCATTCAAAGCTTCTGTACTGTTAACAAAGATGTCTTTTTTCTCTTCTGCTTCTGTAATTATCCCAGGTCTCTAACAGGTCAAAGAAGAAACAGAGCACAGTCTTGGCTGGGTACTTGAGAAAGGAACTCTTTATTCAATTGGAAAATGACAGTAAAAATATGAAAATCACACAGTTGATTCTTATAAGCCAGAAATCAACTAAATGCTTGACTATTGCCTCTCTCCATGGGTTAAGGAGCTTACAAAAATAGCTTGCCAGTTGTATGGGGGGAGGGGAAGATCTTTGTGAATAAATGATCTTTTACAATTCTTAAGACCTTTCATTTCTATCTCAGTTTGACTCTTTGAGGATGTGGGTTGGACATGGGATGTAAATGACTTTTATATGTTTTATTTGTATTTTATCTGTATATTTGTTTTATTTATTTATTACTATCACATTTCAAGCCCTCCCCCTCCATTGGGGGCCCTCTTTTACAACTAAGAAAAACAAGTATATAAAACAGAGACAGGAACAACCATGGACATCATCAGTCATTACACAGTCTAACACCTTCCCATTGAAATGTCAGTTCCTTGGGAGTAAGGATTATTTTATTCTTGTACTTGCCTAGTACAATACTTTGTACAAGGTGGGGGCTTTAATGCATGATTCACTATAGACTGACAATTTTATTTAGTCCAGCACCTCCCTTTATATATTTGTTATCTTTCCTATTAAAATGTACTCCTTGGGGGATGCTAGGTGGCATAGTGGATAGAGCACCAGCCCTGGAGTCAGGAGTATCTGAGTTCAAATCTGATCTCAGACACTTAATAATTGCCTAGCTGAGTGACCTTGGGCAAGTCATTTAACTCCATTGCCTTAAATAAATAAAATATTTTTTTCAAATCCTTGGGAGGAAGGATTTTACATTCTTGTACTTCTTTCCTCTGAGCCTAGAACAGTAAATGGCTGCTTAGTGAATGATTTCCTATTGATTGACCATTATATTTAAGAGTATCTTTGTAGGTATAATCAATAAATTAATTTTCTAGCCTTGTTTGAATATATCAAGGTTACCCTTTGAAATGTGACCTATAGAAATAACAAATACTTGGCAAAATTCTAGAGTACAATTTTAAAAGGACATTTTTCCGAGCAATTAAAAAAGGGAAACAATAATCATTAAGAGCTATTAAGAGCTCATTATAAATAAATCATGGAAGACCCATTTCCATTTTTTGGAAAAGGTTACTAGATGAATATGTAATGCGAGTCTAAAGTATGTTCAGACCCATAAGATGGAATCTTTTTACGTGATGAATTCTAGGAAAATACTTCTGAGAAAATCACAGTGGTCTGTAAGGGAAGCCTTGGAGAGATAGACTATAAGTCAGGCATTCTATAACTAATTCCAGTTGTATTGAAAAGGAAGTTCTTGTATAACCTATATCAGATTTCTTGATGTCTTGGGGAAGGGGAAGAGAAAGAATGGAAGGGAGAAGAAAAATTTTGAACTCAAATTTTTACAAAAGTGAATGTTGAAAATCATCTTTATATATAATTTGAAAAAAATTAAAATATCATATTAGAAGAAGTTCTGTGATTGGCTATGGAGACATTCAAAAGGTATTGTCCATCTTAGTCTCTCTAGGTGAATGAGTTTGAAAGATTCAGAGTATTCCTTGATAGCCTTCATTCTTGAGTCCAGAGTTTAGGATTTATAACCAATGATGCTGTATTTCATGTCTCTATTGATGTTCTATGAAGCAAGAAGCAATTTGGGGGAGTAATTTTCAGAAATCTAGACTTGTTAAGGTAAAGACTTATCCAGCAGTCATGCTACATCTGAATATGAACTTGATGGGACCAATGCTATTTAGTAATTCAATAGGTTTTGAACTTAATCTCCTTTTTCCCTTCCCCCAGAGACTGAGGGAGATTAGGGATTATGTCCAGGAGGTGTTTGGGAAAATATTTGCATATTTGTTCTTACAAAATTAATCTAATGTTAAGGGTACTCTTCATAGTCCTTTAATAATAGGGGCATCATAGTCAATGGGGGCTCAATCAATGGCACAAAAAAAAGAGGATTCTCCACAAATTCCCTTGATGATTCTTGTCCTTCTTTCTTGAAGACCAGAGGTGATGCCATGACAAGCATATGAATTGGATTTGAGTGAGAGAGTGTGCTAGGTCACCAGCCTCATTTTCTCCTCCAGAGTCATCTCGATCCAGTGACCTGATATGAATCAGGATGACTGGAGAAAGCCCAGGATGCAAAGCAATCAGGGTTAAGTGACTTGCCCAAGGTCACACAGCTAGTAAGTGCCAAGTGACTGAGGCCAGTCTTGACTTAACTTGACTTGACTCCAAAGTCAATACTGTAGCCATTATACCACCTAATTACCCCTAGACTATCTGAGAATCCTGATCAGGTGATTTAAAAGGCCTGGTTTTGATCAAATGGGACCACAATCAAACATATTACAAATGGATCCTGAGAAGAGCATTGACACACTTCATCTAGATTCTAGCAAAGTATTTCACAAAATCTCTCATTGTATTCTTTTGGGAAAGATGAAGAGATTTGAATTGGAAAATGTTAAGATAGGTTTAAAACTAGTTGAACAATTAAAACCAAAGAGTAACAATTATCTAGTAATATCAACTGGATGGAAGTCTTTAGAAGAATACTATAGGCTCTGTCTTTAGCCCTGTTCCACTGAGTATGTTATCGATGACTTGGATGGGGGAATATTTGTCAAACCTTTAGATTCCAGGGAGATAGAAATGACAGCATGATGTAGGAACTCTGGGATCCTATAACATCTTTTCAAGCAAGAATTGAGAACTGAGCCTAACAAAAAAGTATTGATCATGGATAAATGCAGAGTTCTGCATTTAGATTCAAAAATTAAGCTCCACAAGTGTAGAATGTATGCATTGTGGCTAGAAAGTGACTTCTAGTTCTATTTGGTATAAAATGAATCAATAATATGATGTGGCAGCATCTCATTAATAAAATTATAATGTCTAAGATGCAGGAGATGATAATTCTGCTATACTATGCTCTAGTCAAACCATAGTTATATTGTGTTCACATTGGGGCACCATATTTTCCCCCCTAGAAGGGGAAAAAGAAAATTACTTTCAAAGGAGACAATCAAATATACAGGGATGGATAGATGAATATATATATATATATATATATATATATATATATTTGTACATATGTGTGTGTATGTGTGTGTTTCTGTGTATGTATGAAAAGGAGAAAGGAAGGGAATAAGCATTTAGTATAGTACTAAATATGAGCCAGGCACTATGCTAAGCTCTTCTTTTATAAATATATTATTTGAGATCTCATATCTTATTTGTATTTTTTTGTATATTATACATATATTTTCATATTTCTACATAAACACATATATGTGTCTTTATAAGGCACTAGATTTCAGAACACTGAGAGAACTCAAAACCATACAAGGATGATTGGAAGGAATGTTGTTTTTATTCAGCTCTAAATCTATGATCTGTGATTCCATAAACCAGGGATCTTTAACCTAGAGAAGATTTAGGAAGGATATGGCAAGGCAATTGTCTCTAAATATGTGACAGGTTTTCAAATAGAAAAGTGATCAGACTTGTTCTTCTTGGCCTAAGAAGGCAAACTTCATAAGTTACAAAGTCAATCAACATGAGGGAAAAGTAGAATGACCTTTCACAGAAGTGGTTGGGCATGATTAGTGAGTTTCCCATTACTAGAAATCTTCAGAAAGATGCTAAAGACAACTTGTCATAAATGAGATTGGGCAGGAGGTGGACTTGATAACTTCAAATGTTCTGTCTAGTTTCACCTCTATGAATCTAAGATACTGATACCTAGGCTGGCCCTGTGAAAATGGTGAAATTGGTAATGTTTGTCCTGGGCAAACCTGTTTTCTCTTTATTTGCACCTTTTTTCCTTTCATTCCCTTCTACTCTATCCCTATATTGCTCTCATACCACTCTATCTCTCCTATCACCATAGGAAAGACTATGATAAAGTCTTAGATACTTGTAATTTGTTCTTGGGTTGAATGATATAGCATTTGCATTTTAATAGACACTTAGAGTGAATAATAATATGAAGACATAAGTTTCTGAGAGTTTAATCATAAGCATTGGTAGAGATAAACATACTGACTGGTAAGGAGTCTTCCAGGACTCCTGAAATCTTACTGTGTGAATGTTCACTACTGCACTTATGCAGAACCCATATCAATTCTAAGACCCATTCTTCAGCTTGCGTATTGGAGCTACCATTAACCTATCTACATAACTGAAATATCTTCAAAAATCTATGGAGTGAGCTTTCCATCAGTCTGGGTCTTGCTCTAGTCTAGCAGTATACCTCACATTGAAAATCAATACATGAAAATGACTATATATATATATATATATATATATATATATATATATAGTTTTTCATCACTTACCTGCCTCATAGGATGGAGTTACTTTCAATTTGACAATATTCACTAGAAATATTCAGGAACTTCAAAGAGAATTATTCTCAGAGCTTTTGAATTTCCAATATTTTTGATATATACTATATTTTGTATATACATGTATATGTTAATATATGCATGTAAGTATATGTGTAAATATGTATACACAGAGATATGTAAACAAATATGTTATATATGTATACTCTCTCTGCCTCACTCCATACTGGGAAATAACAACTAGATTACAGAAGACAGCTTGTACTTTTTCTGTTGTACCTCTATCAAGTTAAATTTGTCCTTAAAGTGCAATATTTTCTGGACATTACTATTAACCTATTTTTATTATAATAATTTTTTATTATAACAATTTTTTATTATAATCACAATAAAATTCAAATGAGTATTCCAAGTGCTGAAATCTAGTACTTTTTTTTTTAACAATTTAAATACTCATGCAGTCAATTCAACAGAGATTCTATTCCCTCTCCATGGAGTCTCTCAATCCCTCTGTGGATTCAGGATATATGAAGCTAGGGGTAGAACTTGATGAGACTGAATAAAATGACCAAAGTCTGTCACTTCAAAGGGAAGGGAAGAAAAGAGGGAGAGAAGAAGAGATGTTTAAATGTGAAATTAAATAACAAGAGTAAAAGTTAATGGAGTGGGTAGGTAGATTCTTCCATGATTATCTATCCTAGAGGGAAATTAGATGTAAGAAGATTCTGAGATGTGCTATAACCACCTACAATGCCCTACAGCTAAACATTGAACTAATAGGAAACTCTCACTGGATGGGTATGATTTTTTTCTTAAGACTTCAGAGTGTTGGGAAAAAAAAAATCTGAGAATTGAGGCCAAGGTTACATAAGGATTCCCAAAATATAAGAGAAGATCATTTTTTTCATGACTGAGGTAATTCACAAATTGAGGAACATGGAGAGGTAAAAGTGCTGAGGAGAACCAAGCTCCTTTAGATATCCCTCAAAAGCTGGAACAGAAGTGCTGATTTACACACACACACACACACACACACACACACACACACACACCCTAAACTTCTCAGAAAAAGAAACTCCTTAGAAAAAGAATACTCAAAGATATGAAAAACACAAGTGTTTCTACAAAATGAAAAATGTGAAATATGAGAGACAGAAGCAAAAATGCAAAAAGAAATAGACACCATCACTGGGAACACCAGGATCTCAGTGAGTACCTCCTCAATATACAATAAAATGAATACACCAAGAAGGAAGCATGAATTTAGCTTCAATCGATCTATCAACACTACTTATTATGTTTCAGGCATTATCAATGCAAAGGTAAAAAATTAAATTTTTCCCCTTGAGTAGTTTACATGAGAGAGGCAACATATAAAGCAAATGTCACTCATACATAAATATATACATATAGGGTTTTGATTATGTAGTATATCTATATGAATATTCTTATAAATAAAGCTAAGTTTGGAGAGAGAGGCAGTAGCAAAGACAAAGGGCAGAGCAAGAAAACTCTCTAAGTAGGAGCTGGTGCAAGACCAAGCTTTCAAGAACACAAGTGGTGCTAAGAGGTGGAGACAAGGAGTGAATGCATTCCATCCACAGGGCACAACCTGACACAGATATGGAGAAAAGAGATCTCATGCCATTTTTGAAGAAAAGCAAACAGACCAGTTTGTCTGGAATATAGAGTGTGTGAAGAAAAGCAATGTAAAATGCATCTAGAAAGTCTGGGCAGATTTTGAAGGGATTAAAGTGCCAAGTAGGCAATTGTAGTTTATCTTAGGAACAAGAATGAGCCACAGAAGACACCCTTCTGTTTTGAACAGAAACTTGTCCTTCAGTATTTTGGCAGCTGGTGGAAAATTGTATGTCAAAAAGGGAGAGACATGAGGCAGGTTGGTCAATTAGAGGTTACTGCAAAGGAAAGAGTGGTGAGGGTATGAACCAAGGATTTGACTGTGTAGGTAAAAAGAAGGGAAAGTATAAGAGAGATAGAGAACATCTCTAGTTATATAACTTTATATTTATCTTTACATTCACATCTATCTATATAGTGCCATCTCTCTCTCTCTCTCTCTCTGTCTCTCTCTCTAAATCTATCCATATGCCTATCTCTATCTCTAGTCATATATCTATATCCATATATCTATCTATATATTTCTATTTCCATATCTGTGACTCCCATTCACTGATTAAGGCTAGGTAAGAAAGAAATGAGGCAAGGAATGACCTCTTAGTTAAAAAAAAAATCAATCTGGAAAGGGAAAACCCTCAGGGTTTCTGGCCAAAATAGAAATAATTACTATTTATATTCACTCTGAGCCAATCAGCACCCCCTAAAATGACCAATTGGTCTGGGACTATTGTTGCTCAATCAATATCAGCCAGAGTGATTTTGGTTTAAGGCATGATCCTTAACAAAGAAATCTACCTCCTTAAATCCCAAGGTATCTTGTGGGGGTTCAGTGATCAAAATTTTCATTCTTTTGGGCAAAGAATGTGCAGATAAAGTTGTGATTCCCTGTGTGGACAGAGGGTATGGAAAACGAAAAAGAAAGGTAGAAAGGAAAGAAGGATGGGAGGGAGGGAGGGAGGAAGAAAGGAAGGGAAAGAAAGAAAGAGAGAGAGAGAGGGAGGGAGGGAGGGAGGGAGGGAGGGAGGGAGGGAGGAAGCAAGGAAGGAAGGGAAGGAAAAGGAAAGGAAAGTAAGAAATAGAAAAAAAAAAGGAAGAAAGAGAAACAAAGAAAGAATGAAAGAAAGGAAGGAGGAACAAGAAAGAAAGAAAAAAAGAAGAAAGCTCTGTTGTTCAACTGACCACATTGTCCATTTTTTTTTATTTTAGTTAAGCGGCAATGGGGTTAAGTGACTTCCCCAAGGTCACACAGCTAATTATTAATATCTGAGACTGTATTTAAACTTAGGTATTCCTGACTCCAGGGCA
The DNA here is from genome assembly GCF_037893015.1 of Macrotis lagotis. Classification (NCBI taxonomy): domain Eukaryota; kingdom Metazoa; phylum Chordata; class Mammalia; order Peramelemorphia; family Peramelidae; genus Macrotis; species Macrotis lagotis. The sequence goes on from NC_133661.1 coordinate 162,455,084, forward strand.
AGTACTCTATCCATTGTGCCACCTAGCTGCCCCCTGTCCTTTGTTCTTGAAGAAGACCCTGATATCAGAGAGGTGATGCTATGCCACACAAATGAACTGGATTTAAGTGAGGGAGAGGTGTGCAAAGTCACCAATCTCACTTTCTCCTCTGGAGCCATCTGGATCCAGTGGCCATATATGCATTAGAGAACAAAGGACAAACAATATCCTCTATCAGTAGTAGATGCTGCCCCACTGCTGGCCCATTGGGTGACACAACTTTTTTCTTTTCTTTCTTTTGTTTTCTTTTCTTTCCCTTCCTTCTGTCCACATAGGGAATCACTTCCTTACCTGCAGATGTTCTGTCCAAAGAAATAGACAGACTATAGAGAATATATAGACAAAGAAAGAAAGAGAATAAACAAAATGTGGTCACTGATTGGATATAACAAGGTGAGGGGAGAATGAAGAATGGATAATGATTTCAAGGTCACAAATCTGAGGAGTAAATTTTGTTGGAAAGATAATGAGTTATATTTTGAATGCTTTAAGTTTGAAGTTCCTATAGGATAACCAGATGGAAAGGTTCAACAGTATTTGATAATAAACTAGAGTTCAAGAGAGATCTTAAGAATTCTTAAGAAAATATTGTGTGGGACAAATGCCACTTAAATAAATTTGGGAGATTTCTCAAGGCATGAAGAAGAAAAAACTTGAATATGATTCCCAGGAATCAGACCCCTACTCAGCCATATGGATGGAAGAGTAAAAGGGGTAACATGAGACATGAGCAACAGAGAATATATGTGGTTCCTAACACAATCCCCCCCACCACTGACCCATCCTCATCAGTTAAGAATGTGGTCTTTACAATCTAAGTGCATAAACTAATCCAAACAGAGACATATGTCTCCTTCCTGAAGACTCTGTAGATAAGGAACAAAAGTCAGTTTGCTCTTTACATTGTGGTCCTAATAATATTCACTGATGTCCCAAAAGTTGTTTGTCAGGGGAGGAGGGGCAAAAGAGACAGAAGAGTTCCAAGCTATAATATTCAATTGAAGAAATCTCAGACTTTATCCCACTGAACTTTAAGAAATTATAGAATTCTTAAGACTTATTTAATACCCTTTTAATACCCATTAATGCAGCTAAATGGCACAGAGGATAGAGTGCCAGATATGAAGTTAGAAAGACCTGAATTCAAATCCAACCTCAGTTTACTTGCTAGATGTGTGAATCTGGCTTTCTGGATACATGAGATAACATTTGTAAAATGCTATACAAACCTTAAAGTGCTACATAAATGCTTGTTATTATTTCTCTTTTGAATTCAGCTTTTTATTATATTATCACTGAAACTCCAGGATTTCTGGAGTCACCTAGCAATGTTAATTTTAGTCTTTCCTCTCTTTAATTATATATGTATCTGCATTAGTATTTCCCCTGCAGTGTGTTCCCTGTAGGTAAAATGTTATTGGTTCTTCTTTTAATCTATTAAATATTTTCTTCTTTTCATTGGAAAGAGGAGAAAGGAAAATCAATTCAAATTAGAATTGGAAAAGGGAAGATCACAATGAAAAAGAAATAAAACTATCACTGATTAATTGTGGTAAATGTATGTTATGGAACACTATTGTTCTATTAGAAACCAGGAGAGATGGGAATTCAGAGAAGTCTGGAAGGATTTGTATAAACTGATGTGAGTGAGATGGGCAGAACCAGAAAAACATAGTACATCCTAACAGCAACATGGAGTTGATGATCAGTCTTAATGGACCTGCTCATTTCATCAGTGCAACAATCAGGGACAATTTTAGGATATCTGCGATGTAGAATACCATCTGTATCCAAAGAAAGAATTGTAGAATTTAAACAAAGACCAAAGACTATTTTCTTTAATTTTTTAAAAAGTTATCTTATTATGTAATTTTGCTCTCTCTTATATTTTATTTTTTCTTAAGGATATGATTTCTCTCAACACATTCAATTTAGATCAATGTATAGCATGGAAACAATGTAAAGACTATCAGACTGCCTTCTGTGGGGGCGGGGGATTGGGGGGAGGGAAGTGAGATTCGGGGAAAAATTGTAAAATTAAAAAAAAATAAAAAATTTGAAAAACTATCACTGATTTTCACACAGTTATACACTACAAAACTGTGAAAATAAGTATATTTTATTGTAAAAATATTAAATACTAAAATTGATTAAAAACAAATAAAAACACATGGTGGCTCACATACTACATTAAGATTATCATCAATACGGAGAGTATTGGAGGCTGCCTAAGAAGCGGCAAACTGACCAGATTGGAAAAAGTATCACTCAAAGTTTCTATACTAGTTAGCATTGGGACTGACCTATGAGTAGTCACTGCATTTCCAGCCTGGGTGAGATAGAGATTCAGATTCAAAAATAGACAAACAAACAAACAAAACTAAAATGACTTTAGTAAATTTGGGAGTGAGGTAGAAAAGGCTCTCTAGAAGGATTTAGAAGCAATCAGAAGAATCAATGCTGCCTAAAGAAAGAAATAAGGCAACAAACCTGATATTTTCCATCATTTCAGTAGCCCCTAAATTTCCTTGGATCCATATATTTGCAGACCTCTTCATACACTCTGATAATCATTATCAGAAATTCAGTTTTAGCACTCTTCAAATACAGATATGCCCTATTTAAATTTACCTTATAAGGATATTTTACAGTATCATAAAGACCTTATAACCAGTTTTTCTCCTAACACATCCTCACCACATTTATAACTTTAGACCCACTGCCAGAGCATAATCCACCATAACCCTTTGTCCAGGTCCTCTTTTGGACCAGTCTGGTCTCTGTTTGGGAAATCTACCCTACTTTATATGGGTTAGCACCTGAACAATGCCGGCATTCACTAAACTCCAGCTCCACTATAGGGAGGACCTTTTCAGTTCTATTCCAAAGGAACTGTCCCTAGTAATGTTGTTTTGACTAATATATTTTAATTGAACCAATGAGCAATGGTAGGTGAAGTATACCTGCATTGATTTCTGTCCATATTCCTTGATTACTGCCCCCCATCTATATTTTTAAAAAACAAGTTGAATGCTACAATGAAATTCAGTTTAGCTGTCAAGTACCATCACAAGTTAATTGTTCTAGTTATATCATACTCTGAATGTTCCTAAGTGTAGTTCAAACGCATAGAAAAGCAAAGCATGAGGGTCTTATAAGGATCAACATTTCCAAAACCAGTTTTTTCCAGGGTATACTTATATTCCCATATAAGAGGAATGCAAACAATAATCTTCCCCCAAATTTAAAAGATTTAAACACATCAGAACAGCTTAAAATTAAAAGCAGCAAGCATCTCAAAACATATACATTATCATTTTAAGTTAGAATTGATTTTTGCCTCTTAAATGTTTTATGAATCTATTCATATTTTCTCTTCCTTGACTCCTACTGTCCTACTGGATTATTTAAATACATGCAATTGAAAGAAAAATAATAATCTAGAGAAGCCAGAAGAAACACAAAAATACATAGATTGTCCAGTTTTATTGCATACTTTCCTAATTCGGGACCCCATTACTTCTTCTAGCCAGGATGATCATGATAATTTCAACTGGTCTTCCAGCCTCCAGTTTCTTTCCCTTTACTACATCTAAGTGGTATAGATGCAGAGAAATGAGGTCATGGGGGTGATGAGATTATTTGGAGATAAACTTTGTAAATCTTTTGTTTAAATTGTTAAGGAAATCTTCCTTCTTCCTTTATCATCAAGCCCACACCCAAGGGCCTGACCATCCACCTGACTATGATTGCATGGTTTTCTACTGGGGTAGTCAGGAAGCACAGGTGCTGGAAACGCCCAAGACCACCCAAAAGAGACCCCTCCCCATAAGGCAAAATCTCCAATGTGGGGCTTGGGTCACTCTCAGGTCACCACCCCTTCCATGGACTCTTGGGGGGAGAATTTAAGGAGATTGAAGAAGGGGCTCACTCTCTTTTACCTTCTAGCTTTCTGTTGAAGCCCTGGTCAGCAGGCCTGACCATTTCAATCAGCAATCCAAGTGTTCTTCCCTTTAAACTCTTCTTAACTTTTCTATCACTCTCTTAATGTGTTGTAACTCCTTTTAATAAATCTCTGTTTTCTTTCCAAAACCTAGTCTGAGTTCTGATTCATCTTAGAGGCAGCACCAAATCCAAGAAACACTCACCAGCTACAGTGTTTGGTTGTATATTTTCCCCTTCACCCTCAAAAACCTTTATTAGCCTTCAGTGGATTGATAGATAGATGCTAGAGAGAGAGAGAGAGAGAGAGAGAGAGAGAGATGAAAGAAAAGGAAGGAAGGAAGGAAGGAAGGAAGGAAGGAAGGAAGGAAGGAAGGAAGGAAAAGGAAAGAAAGAAAGAAAGAAAGAGATGGGGGGATAAGCATATATATATATAATGCCTGCTAAATGGAAAATACTATTAAGGAATTTTTTAAATTTTTTTATTTAAGGCAATGGGGTTAAATGACTTTCCCAAGGTCACACAGCTAGGCAATTATTAAGTGTCTGAGGTCATATTTGAACTCAGGTCCTCTTGGCTCCAGGTCTGGTGCTCTATCCACTGTGCTACCTAGCTGCCCCAATTTCTTTTTTTTTGCAAATACTATCTCATTTGATCATCACAACAACCCTGAGAATTAAGTGCTATTATTGTCATCCCCATTTTACAATTTTGAAATTGAGGAAACTGAGGTAGGTAAACAGAAGTTGACTTGCCTGGGATCACATAGCTGGTATATGTTTGAGACCAGATTTTAATTCAGGTCTTCCCGACTCCAAGTCCAAAACTCTACCTGCTACACCACCAGCTACCTAGATAGATGGAGAATTTATTTAACACTACTTGTCAAACATTGTGATAAACTAGGGATTAAAATAAATTCAAAGTTTACAGCAACCCTTGTCACTAGGGAAAAGGGGAGAGAGGTTTCACTGATGAATACCTTTTGTTATTGTTTGGTTCTTTTTAATAGTGTCCAACTCTTAGTGACTCCTTGGGTTGCTAGGAATTTGTGGGTGTTTGGGCTCCACAAGAATGTGCAGGGAGGATTGTTGGTTTACATTACAAAGACTAGGCTCTACCTATATTGTTGCCTTATGGGCAGATAGCCTCAATCTAATCAAAAACTGAAATTAGACTGGTGTGCCCCACCTTTCTAAGGTTGGTCTTGACCTCCTTTGCATGCTCAAGGGGATCAAGCTGTTCTTGTTCATTAGTATAATGAGCAGGGAGGGGAAAATGTATGGGGACCAATGTAACAATTAGATTGTGACCCCAGACTATGATTGGCATGGGGAGCAGGAACAATAACCTTGCAAAGTGCATTAAAGACCTTCCATTTCTGGGATTTCTTACCTTGAGAGAGGTGTGCCATTTTGTTAAGATACCTTTTTTTTTTAAGGTTTTTGCAAGGCAATGGGGTTAAGTGGCTTGCCCAAGGCCACACAGCTAGGTAACTATTAAGTGTCTGAGACCGGATTTGAACCCAGGTACTCCTGACTCCAGAGTGGGTGCTTTATCCACTGCACCACCTAGCTGTCCCTTGTTAAAATATCTTAATAAAAACCATTTTAATCACTTTGGACCAAGTATTCTTGAGCCAATTATAATAGGGTTTTCTTGTCAAAGATACTAGAATGGTTTGCCTTTTCTTTCTCTAGTTCATTTTACAGATGATGAACTCTATTTGAGGCAAATGGGGTTTAGGCTTGCCCAGGGTCACACAGCTAGTTAGTATCTAAAGCCAGATTTGACTTTGAATTCAGGAAAAAGAGTCTTCCTGTCTCCAGGTCTAGTACTATATTTACTGTTCCCTAGTTGCCCTAATGCCTTTTTGTATAAACTCAAAGTTTGGATTTGGTATCTAACCAAAGACCTTTTCTTTGCATTGAGAAGAAATTGGATATCAAGCATCTGCACATGCTCTTCATGAAGGATAGATTCAAGACCCTATGTTAACAGTCATAGATTTCCAGAACTAGGTTACCAAACCTCCATGTCCATATATCCTTCCAGTACTGGGTCCTCATTGCCTACCTAATCCTCTGTTAAAGTTGTGAGGGGCAAAAGTGCTGACTTTTCAGAAACATAGTGCTAAATTAGTCTAAGTCATAGGCCTCAGTTTCTATTTCTCAAGAATCAGGTAAGTGTGAGAACCCAGATATTAGGCTAGAAAAATTATGTCACCCTAACCATATAAGATGTAAACAAAGACTAACTTTTCTGGGAACACTTAGGTACACTCCCCTTCTCTTTGAACCATCAAGTTTGACTAATTGTTGTAAGGATCAGTAGAAAAGAAGAGGGGGAATGGGTTGTGGTTTTTGTGGAGTTTTTTTTTAACCGTGCTTCAGCTTCTGTAATTCGGCTTTTTCCAGCTCTCTCTTTCATAGAGAGTTAGGAACTGCCCCACTTCCTGCAAGCACCAAATTAAATTTTAACTCTTTGCTGCCACTTTGAGAGGACTCCAAGTAGTCATTTTGGGTTAGGGTTTCAATACGCTGTACACAGTTATTTTAGAAACTGTTCAATCTATCTCTTAAGTCTATAAAAAATTTGGTATCTTTACAATATCTAGTAAGACATGATCAAAAAACTAGAAACATAAAAAATTCATCACCTTCATCAACAACACATTCCCATACTGTGAATCTAGACTTCAAAAAAATCTTCAAGAATTCATCTAGTTATCTCTATTAGAACAGAACCATTATCACTAAATGAACTGTTGCACCCAAATTAACCAGATATAACAATGATCCACGAAAACTTAAGAGCAATATTTGAATAAGTATTTCCATCTCAAATACATGTTTTCCAACCTACATGGAACAATGAATTATCCATATGTAGAAGCCATACAGAGGAGATCAAAAGTATGAGGGAATAGGATGAGTTTAGATAACCTTTGATGTCCTAGAATCTGCTAGAACTGAGGATGTCCTCCTTGAGTCTTACATGCTAATATGTTTAGTTGACAGTAGCCCAAATTATTTGGGGGGAATGTTGAATATTAAAGACAAAGGAATAATAGCAGGAAAGTAATTTGCCTCAGGACTCTTTTTACCTAAACTCCATTAAAAATAAGAATAGTAAGAAAATCATCATAATTCACATTTCTAAGGTTTATAAAATATTTAACATACATTATCTCATTTGATCACAGTGATTACTCTTGCAAAAGTATATATCTTTTTAGCACCAATATATAAATAAGGCTCTAGATCATGAATACCATGATCTTAGAAGAATCATAATTTTAAGTGACCCAAAGGACATCAAATTTGTGGATAGTAGATATAAGATGGCCATAGTATATTGTCAATGAAGACAGAAAGTGAGAAATATCACAAAAACATCATTCAAAAAATACGTGATTAGGAAGGGATGCCAACTGATCATATAGTAAGAATGAGGAATAAGAAATAGATAGTTCGAAAGTTAATTGGTAACTCTAAAACAGTAAAAGTACCAGAGGAAGTCTTCCAATGCCTTTGATGAATTCTTTTATGGATGATTTATCTGAATAAGAATTGCCTTTGTTGTCACCAAACTATTTGGTAAAGGCTATAATAGATTAAGTACAAAAGAAACAATATTAAATGACTATTGTAATCTACTGTTTGATAATCTAGCTTCTGGGATAAAAGCTCATTCTTTGAAGAAAACTTCCAGGAAAACTAGAAAGTAGTATGGGAGAAACTAGGCATAGATCAACATCTCACACTCTATAACAAGATAAGACTTAACTGGGGATAGGATTTAGACATAATAGTTGATACCTTAAGTCAATTAGAAAAACAAGGAATTATTAACCTGACAAATCTGGGGAAAGGGAAACAGTTTATAACCAAAGGAGAGAGGAGAGAGAGAGAGAGAGAGAGAGAGAGAGAGAGAGAACATTATAAAATGCAAAATGGATAATTTTGATTACAGTAGAAATTGAAGAGTTTTTGCATAAATAAAACCAATGCAACCAAGATGAAAAGGAATACAGTTAGTTGGGAAACGATTTTTACAGCTAGTGTTTCTGATAAAGGACTCATTTCTAAAATATATAGATAATTAAGTCAAATTTATAAGAATACAAGTCGTTGCCCAGTTGATTAATGGTCAAAGTATACCCATTCTCAGATGAAGAAATTAAAACTATCTATAATCATATAAAAAAATGTTCTAAACCATCATTGATTAGAGAAATACAATTTAAAATAACTCTGAGGTACCCCCTCACACCTATCAGATTGGCCAATAAAAAGGAAAATGATCCAAGTTGGTGGGAATGTGGGAAAACTGGGATACTAATGTATTTTTGGTGAAGTTGTGAACTGATTCAACCTTTCTGTGGGGCAATTTGGAATTATGTCCAAAGGGCAACAAAATTGTGTGTATCCTTTGATCTAGTGATACCACTACTAGGTCTATAATCTAAAGAGATCACAAAAAAAAGGGTTAAAAAGACAAAAGACAAAAAACACAAAAGATAAAAATATTTATAGCAGCTCTTTTTGAGGTGGCAAAGAATTAGATACTGAAGTTATGCCCATCTATTGGAGAATGGCTGAACAAACTGTGGTATATAAATGTATTGGAACACTATTGTTCTATATGAAATCATGAGGGACTGAACTCCAGAAAAGCCTGGAAAGGCTTACATGAATTGATGCTAAGTGATTGAGCAGAACCAGAAGAATATTGTTCACACTAACAGCAACATTATGTGATGATCAATTTTGATGAATTTGCTCATTTCAGCAATATAATAATCAAAGACAATTTTGAAAGATTTGTTATAGAAAATACCATCAATATTCAGAGCAGGAACTATGGAGTTTATATGCAGACCAAAATTTACTATCTTCAATTTTTAAAAGTTGTCTTATGTATTATATTTTCCCCCTCTAATTTTTCCCCCTTTTCAATTTGATTCTTTTTTTCCCAACATGATTAATATGTATATATATTTAATATAGTTACATATATAGCCCATATTAAACTGCTTTTGGTCAGGGGGAGGGAGAAGGAAGGAGGAAGGAAGAAAAATATGAAACTCAAAACCTAACAAATGATTTTTGAAAACTATCCTTGCATGTAACTGGAAAAATAAACAAACAAATAAAATAATTAGATAAATAAACAAATGTATAAATAGTTGATGGATGGATAGATGAATGGATGGATGGATGGATGGATGGATGGATGGATGGATGGATGGATGGATGGATGGATGGACGGACAGACAGACAGACAGATGGATAGATAAAAGAATTGCCTGTAGGGAGCAAGGATAGGGAGATGTGTTGCAATCCCCAATTGTCAATATTAGATATTTGGAGTCATTAGCGTTCAGTCATTTCAGTCATGTCTGAAACTTTGTGACTCCTATTGGAATTTTCTGGGTAAAGATATTGGATACTAAAGATACTAGGTTTGCCATTTTCTTCTCCAACTCATTTTACAGATGAAAAAAAAACTGAAGCAAATAGGATAAACTGCCCAGGATGATACAGTTAGTGTCTGAAGCTAGATTTGAATTTAGGTCTCCCTGACTTCAGGTTTGGCACTCTGTCCACTGAGCCACCTAGCTGCCCTATATTTATTGAGCATAAGCTAACCAAAAACCTGGAATGGTACTCTTTAGTTACACGACTATAGAAAAATGTACTTTGCATAATTCATATACTACTCACACAATTATATTTTGCATTTTCTATCTTAATTAGCAAATGCCTGTAGTGCCTAGACCTTCCAGGAATTTTAGTTTAGTGTTGCCTTTACAGTTGTTAGTTTTCCCTTTCTGGTAAATAAAGAAAAAAAATCACTAAAAACAATTTTGTTTTTTAGTATTCTCCTTTTCTAAGACCCAGCATCCCTGTATAAGATTAATTAGGTAATATGTGGCTAATTTTAATTCTTATGTTTCAGAGGGTGCCTTCTGGTTTTTTTAAAAGTCATTTAAAAAGACAGTAAAGATAAAAACCTGCAGGGATTTCAGCAAGAGATCAAAGCTTCCTCAGAGGAAATACCTGGGGGCTATATTATGCTGTCTGGCCACATCAGGGAGAAATCTAATTTTATGTGCAGGAAAGGACTGAGAACCCCCTTCTTGGTGAATTAAAAACGCAGCTTTGGGGAATAATACAGACAGAAACCATAAGTTTAAAAGTAATGTGCAAAGGCTTCACTGGTAAAGCACTTCAGCTACAATTCCCATCTCTAATATGACCTGCACTGGTGAGAAGGTCTTTTGGTTGGATTGGGCAGGAATTTCATTTGCCAGAGTCTATCACCACTTAATCTTTCCTACTTCTTGGCTTTCCCAGATTAATTTTTATTCTTTTTGTATTTCAATAACCCCAGCTTTACTGGGATCATATGCAATTGAATTGTCATACTTGGAGAGGAGAAATGACTATATATCTCTGGTTTAAAATTTCATTATTTTCTATTGAAATGCATTTTTCAAATATATTAAATGAAAGAGAGTGAAGGAGACTTAGCTCTTTAAGTGGGAAGTGAGACTGTCAAAAGTCTCAGAAAGAATCAAGGTTATAAAGCTGCTAGGAACTGGAAAATTTTAATAAATAAATCCATTTTGTTCAGGTGCATTGCAAAATAGTAGAGGAGAAGGGGGTTGGGTTCAGGGAAACAGAATTGGTTATCAGAATTTCTGGTTAGTGAGGGCTGCAAGTTGCTCACAGTATAAGTTGCCTTCCTGCAGTTTGCTCCCCAAATCTGGGGGGGGGGAGTAGAAATAAACAAATAAGCAAACAGACAAAACATTTTTCTATTTCATGCAAAGAATAAGTAAAAGAAAGGAGCCAACTGAGAGAACATCTCTGTTGAATAAATGAGAATGTTAAGATCACAATTTGATGCCTTCTTTCCATTAAGTTGTAAGCAGTTAGTCAGACTTGTTCCTTTAATTCATTTTATTTTTAGCATTCCTTTTTTATATATAATATTTTTATTTTCCCCAATTGCATGCTAAAACAATTTTTAATTTTAAAAATATTTTGAGTTCTAAATTCTATTTCTCCCTTCTTCCTTCCTCTGACCCCTCCATGAAATAGTAAGCAGTTCAATATAGATTATACATGTGCAATCATATAAAATATTTCCATATTAGTCATTTTGTGCAAGAAGGCTTGAATTCAAAAAAAGAATGGAAGAAAGAAAGTGAAAAATAGCACACTTCAGTCTGTATTCAGAAAGTTATCAGTTCTTTTTCTGGAAGGGAATAGTATGCTTCCTCATGAGTCCTTCAGGATTGTCTTGGATCATTGTATTGTTCTCTGTCTCATCCTCCCTCACCCTTTGAGAAGGCAAGAAAGGTGATATCATTTGTATACGTGAAATCATGCAAAATATAGTTCCATATTCACCATGCAAAAACTTAAAGCTAGAGTAAAGTAACTTCTAAATAGACTAACAAGTTTAAGTTTAAGAAGACAAGACAAAGGCCATCAGCTCCATTCCATCTCAATCATCTAGGTAAGTAAAGTTCCCAAAGTGAATTGCAAAATAAATAAAAGGAAGTTGCAGAAGGAAGGCTACAGTTGTTAGGGGATTCAAAAAAGACTTTGTAGAGAAGATAACACTTGAATCTTGAAGGAAGTTAGGGATCTTATGAGGGAAAGGTCAAAAGGATGTGCATTCTAGACATGAGGAAAAGTCAGGGTAAAGTCATGGAACAGAACAAGGATGCATGAGGAACATGGACAGAATGCCAACTTGGCTATACCATGGAATACAGGAAAAGGAATAATGAATAATAATACTGGGAAAAATAAATAAGGCCAAATTGTGAAGGACTTTAAAAGCCAAAAAGAATTTTAATAGCTTTTAATTCTGGTTTGCTCAACCTGGGAGATAGAACTGGGCTTAGATTAAGCAGCGATTAATAATTGAAGGTATGTGAAGAGCCACCCAACTATACCTCATTATTTGTATTACTTTAAATCTGTGTCTAAATTGTGCATGAGTGTTGACCCTTAGCAATTTTAATTATTTCAATAGTCTTTTTTTTTCTAGAAAAGCTTTATTGATTGAATCAGTATCAGCAATTAGCCCCTGGAATAGAGTGACTCTGGCAGGCAAGGGTCCCCAAGTTCTGCTTCAGTCAAAGGTCATCAACTCCATTCTGGCCCAACAATCTAGGTAAGTAAAGCAATTGGGGGAGAGGGGTCACAGAGTGCCTGGCGCCTAGTTGCTTAGATAGAGCTACATATTAGAAAGTCAAATACCTATCAGGTACAATAAGGTACTTAATAGCACCTAGGAGTGGCATTTTCTGTGGCAATGAAGAAGGAAGGATTTAAGAAAATCTATGCTCAGAGTTTGCAAATTTTTGCACAAAAATAAAGGAAAAGCCAATAAAAGATACAAGTTTGAGAAGTTTTCAATGTTTAAGTAGTTACAATGAGGGGAGGGTCTTCACGCAACTATAGAAATAGACCACCCACTGGGGAAAAGGTCCTTCTAATCCCTGACCCTTAGTCTTTTTTTCCCCCCAATTTTTTATTTCATTTATTTTCTAATTATATACAATAGTAGTTTTGACCTATCATTTTTTGTAAGGTTTTGAATTTTACAATTTTCCCCCACCCTCCCTTCCCCCCCACCCCCCACAGAAGGCAATCTGATAATCCTTACATTGTTTCCATGCTATACATTGTTCAAAACTGAATGTTAAAAGAGAAATCATATCCTATAGAAAAAATAAAATATTAGAGATAGCAAAATTATGTAGTACATAAGACATTTAAAAAAAATTGAAGGTAATAGACTTTGTTCTTTGTTTAAACTCCACAGTTCTTTCTCTGGACACAGATGGTATTCTCTGTTACAGGTAATCTAAAATTGTCCCTGATTATTGTGCTGATGGAATGTGCAAGTCCATTAAGGTTGATCATCCCCAGGTTGTTGCTATGGTGTACAATGTTCTTCTGGTTCTGTTCATCTCACACAGTATCAGTTCTTGCAAGTCTTTCCAGGCTTCTCTGAATTCCCATCCCTCCTGGGTTCTAAAAGAACAACAATGTTCCCATCACATACATCTACCACAATTTGTTTAGCCATTCTCCAATTGATGGACATTCACTCAATTTCCAATTCTTTGCTACCACAGAGCTGCTATGAATATTTTTGTACTAGATGTTTTTACCCTTTTTCATAGGTATAAACCCAGTAGTGGTATTGCTGACCCTTACTCCTAATAGAGAATGGGACAACAGAGGACAACACCAGATTTTTGACTGATGCTGACTGGTGGAAGACTGGCTCACTTATTTTCTGGGGAAGCTTAAGGCAAGAATACTCATTAAATCAAGATAGAGTCATAGATCCAAGGAGAGTTCTAGCTGATGTAATTCCTCATTTTTTTTTTGTCTTCTATAAATTCTTTGGGGAGTTGGTTACATACTTCTATGTTTGAGGGAAACTGTCCCCTGAAAGGGACTTGTTTTGCCATGACTGTAGGGTGTGAAAATAAACTTGTCTTCAAGGCATAAAGCTATCTCTCCTGTGATAGAATTTTTTTTTTTTACTACCTCTCTGAAACATTGGATTCCTGAGGTATGTGAATTTGAAGCTTTTCCTCTCAAAGGACTATATAAAATCAGGAAGACAGTATGTGGCAAATGTTCTATTCTATTTCTTTTTCCTCTCTCAGTTATCCATTCTTCATTTGTGGAAAACCTGGACAATTGGACTAAGGAGGCATGATAGAAAACTACTAGAACTTCAAGGATAATTCTTAGGATGGAATAATCTCTGAAGGGACATAGTTGCATTTCAACCCAATAATGTGAACCTTAATATTTTCACTGGCTCAGATCCATGACTCATCTGGCCCTACATTCTGTCTCTAACAAAAGCATCAAAGACGTTTCTGTAGAAAGAACATTTTCCTTCTTGGTGTCAACTTAAATGGTTATGAATATATCATCAAAATGTTCTTCTCTTGATAGCACTTTATAGAGGTATCTCTCAAGAAACTGTGTGAACCCTTCTACTTTGATTACTTCAGAGGATTAGATTTAGATGACTAGACATTCAAAGAGTAATTATTTATTTTTTATTTTTTCAAAGAGTAATTATTAATGGAATATTATTAGGTGTGTAAAGAAAGGAATTTCACTCCACACCACAATTAATATTGCTACAAGAAATCTTGAATTTAATCACAAAGTATTAAAGAGATATTAAGGAGTTTTCCCAACCTCACAGCAATGTATAAATAAATTCCTTAAGTTGGTTAATTGACACCACTAGCAAATGATTGGTTAAGAGACTAAGTCACACCCCTTTATTAAAGGATCTACTTAAAAAAGAAGGAAGTCATTTAGTAATTGTGATTATACCCTGTGATTGTACCAGAAGACCTCAAGAACAAAATTTTCTTTCCTTTTCTTTCCCAATGTCATCAGTTTTGCCACTAGCACTACCAGACTAGTAGAAAACATATAATCCCGTTGGAGAGCCAAGACACCCCAGAGACTCATGAATATAAAGAAAGTCATCCTACAAAGGAAACAGCTTCAAAGAACATGATCCCCCATAGCAAGAGAGAGACAGAGAGAGAGACAGAGAGACAAGAGAGACAGAGGGAGAGATGGCTAAGGAGTAAGGAAAGGATCCTGGAATCTGGATACTGAACTTAAGGAGATATCTATGAGGTCCTACAGTACTAGGAGTTGTGAGTTAACTTTGTCACCTATGTGTCTTACACATGGAATTCCCTTCCATTATCCATTAAATATAAACTCATTCTTCCCATGGATGCTATATAAATATATATATATATTTGAGGGAAAATAAGCATTAGCTTCATGAATGACATTGCTTTTTTTTAAACTAACTTTTCTTACTACACCAGTCTAGTAAATGCATTTGCTAAGAGATAATCAAGTCTAATAGTTGATTATTAATTGAAAGCACATGGAAGCAAGCTACTTAACCCCATTACCTTGCAAAAATCTAAAAAAAGCACATGGTAGGTGCTGGAATAATAATAATAATAATAATAATAAGCAATAGGAACCATTTATAAGGTTATTCTTAGAACTCTAGGAGTAGTATGGCTTTTGGATATCCAATCCATGAATAGAGCAAGTTGGGGGAGTCTCAAAGAAGGCATTATAGGAGCTATGCCTATTATTCAAGTAGCTACCAACCCAATAATTATAGTAACAAATCTATGACTACAAATTCCAATGAGCTTGGTTTCTCAAGACAAGGTTATAGAAGGAACAAATAAAATATTATACATATATATATATATAATAGTTGATCAAGTAAATGAGGAAGGGTAAGAACATTTTTAAAAAATTCGTATTGATACATTTTATTTTGATAGTCATTTCCCAATTTTAAAAAAACCTTCCCCATTGTTTCCTTTCTTAAAAAAAAGGAAATTCATATCCTACAGTAATCGCAAGAACACATGTTAATTTTCTCTCTTCTAGTTACCATTTTTAAATAAATTGAGGGACATATGGAACTAACAATGATCATTGAATTTAATCAAATTTTCAATGTCTTTTCATTCTGTTTTCATTTACATCACATTACATTTACATTTACATCATTACATCACAGTAATTTTATCTCTTATTCTTTGTACCCTTTGCACACTTTCTTCTTTATTTTGTATCATTTCATACAAATCTTACTTTGTTTTCTTAATTTTTTATATTTATCTTTCCTTGTGGTAAATTATTATTCCTTTCCATTCATATACTACAATTTTTTCAGGCACTTCCCAATAGATATGCAATTTTTTTTACTAGTTTAAAGAAAAACTATTATAGTTTGGTACTAATGGAAGGATTGTAGGCTCCAAAGGCAAAGAACCTGGAGTCATCTCTTACCTTTGATACTTAAGTGGGACCATGGGTAAATCACAAACTCACTGGTACTCAGTTTTCTCAACCATAAATTATGGTGAAAGAGGTAGGAATAGATAGATTTTTGAAGTCCTTTCTAGCTTTAAATCTTTCATTCTAATCTTATTTCCAAATTAAAGATTCTTTAAATATTTGGTCAAATCTAGTATCTTACTTCCTACTAATAACAATTTCATAAAGCACCTCAAAGTTTATAAAAGTCATGCTTCACAATACTTAAAGATAATTGTGCAAAAGTTATTATTATAATACCCTTCTTTCAAATAAGAAAACTGAGTGTGGGTATATTATTCTTGGTCATAGCACTAGCAAGTATCAGAGACAGTATTTAAACTGAGGTCTTCTTGATTTCAAGTTCAGCAATTGACTCATTATATCATACTAATTCTTTGGAAGTAAGCTCAGAAGCAGTGAATCAAGGTATATGAATAATTTAATATTTTTTCTTATTTAAATTTTAATTCTTTTCCAAACCAGTAGGACTAATTTAAAAGCCTACCAAGAATATATGTGTGCCTATATTCCTATCACATTTTCAATATTAACTATTTCCATATTTAAACATCTTTGCCAATTCAATGGGTATGAGGTGAGATCTCAGTGTTGCTTTAATTTGCATTTATTTGATGGCAATAGTTAAAGTTGGAGGGATTGTGGAATGATGGACACTCCAGTACTTTGCTGGAGCTGTGAATTGCTATAATCATTTTGGAAAGGAATTCAGAGTTATGCAAATAAAGTGATTAAATGATCATGCTTTGACTTACAGATACCATTCCTGGGCTTAGATCCCAAAGAAGCCATTGATAAGAAAATATCTTCCATTTACAACAAAATATTTATAGCATCATTTTATGTAGATACCTATCAAGTAGGGATTAACTAAAGACATTGTTCTGAATGTAATGGAATTCACTGTGCTATAAAAATTATGACTATAATCAATACAGAAAACATGAAATATATATATGAGCTGATGCAGAATGAAATAAGCAGAGTTTATAGAATGACAACAACCACATAACTGGACAGAATAAACACACACACACAAATTAAAAGTGAATGTTGCAAAATTATAATAAGCATAGTTCAAAAGCAAAGATATGAAGGGATACTCCCACTCCACTTCTTAGCAGAGATGGGAGGTCCTCAGATTTTGCATATGTCACTTGTTTTCAGGTTTACTTTAATTGTATTAAAAGACTGCACTCATTTTTCTTCTTTTTAATCTTTAAAAATACTATTGGTTATCTGGGATGACTTTTGGCAGTTGTGGGATAGAGGGAGAGAAAGAGATACTAGGAAAAATAATGATAATATAAAAATAATAAAAACTTATTTTTTAAAAAAGGTTTAAAATTGCATTTATTTTATCACTGTTTTATCACATTTTACACATGATAGTATTTTTTTGAAAACTTTTTATATCACATTACAGTACCATCTATATATTGGGAAATTATTTGTGATCATACTATAGATTAATATCATTTCTCTGTAGATATTAGATACTAGATTTCTGCCGTGATGTCTAATAATTTTTTCTTATCCTTTATCTTTTTTTCTTCTTAATCTGGATATATTGATTCTGTTTGTGCAAAATTTTTTCTATTTTACAAATTCAAAATTATATGCAATGTCTTCCATAAGCTTTTCTTTCTTATATCGTTTTATATATTATTCTTCTATCTGTAGTTATAAAAGCTATAATTATCTTTTCTCCATTTTTATAGTATGAGTTTTAAAATTTGGATTGTTTATTCATTTGGAATTTATTATGGTATCTGATATAAAATGCTGATCCAAACTGATTTTTCTCCAGACTGCTTTTGGTTTTCCTAGAAGTTATTATAAATCAAAGAATCTCTCTCCTGTTTGCTTTTTTGGTTTTATCAAGTATTAAGGCTTGCTATATATGCTTGCTTCTAGGTCCAACTCAATTTCTCTATATTTATGTTTCCAAGTAGTTTTAGACAATAAGAGGCAATATGAGATAATAGAAAGAGGGAAGACCTGGAAGTTAGTAAGACCTGGCTTCAAGGATAGCCTTTGACACAATACTAGCTATGTAACTGTGGGCACATCTCTTAATCTCTCATCATTCTAGGAAACTCTGAAAGTCTTGAAGCTAAAGTCAAGTCACTAATCTGTATTAGTGGAGAAAGTTCTTATATTAGCCATGCCCTATTCCTATGAAATTATAGGACTCCCCCAACCCCCTAAAAAAAAGAATAAAAAAGGATAACTTATATATACTCCTTTATTTTGTGTTGCCTCGATATTGTCATTCTCCTTAATATAACTTATTGTTTTGATGATTGTCTTTGACCAGCTCACTCATCATTTAGCAAATTATTGTTTAGTCTTCATTAGGGTCTGACTCTTTTCTTCATGTTCCTTTTATTAATTGCTGTTTTATCATACTATATAATCTAAAAAGGATATGTTTATTATTAGTACCTATCTATGTTTAATTATGTATTCATTGTGCTTTTAACACATAATAAATTGTTGTAATAATATGGAACAGTACTAGAAAAAATAAACGTGCTACAAAATGATTTCATTAAATAATCACAGTCAATCTATTAGATCCAATTTTTCTGTGCCTATTCAAATCTTTAATTTCTTTCTGCTTATTTTTCTATTGGATTTATCAAATTCTAAAAAAGAAGCATTAAGGTTAAATGTACTTTTTTGCCTTACTATACAGATTATAAAAATTAAAAGAACAAATTAAAAAGCATATTTTTATTAGTACACTATGCTGGGATTACCAGTGGAAAAGGTAAGATAATTTCTTCCCATAGGGAGGGAGTTCATATATTAGTAGGAGAAGATGAAATACACACATACATAAAACACACTAATAGATAAATAGATAGATAGATAGATAGATAGATAGATAGATAGATAGATAGATAGATAGATAGATGTTGGAGTAGTGGCAAAGAAGGGGTGCTTTGGTCAGGGAATTCACAGAGAAAAGTGGAGTAATAGAGCAATCAATCGCATGTTCTTCCTAGGAATAAGAGTGTTAATTTGATTACTGTTCTCAGAAGTAAAGGTAGAAAGTTGGAGTGGAGGAGGGGTTGAAAAATGGAGGATGGCAGAAAGATAACCACAGAACATGGGGTAAGGGTTGGACTAGAAATTGTGAAGCATTATGATTCAGCAGCTAAGAAACCCAAGGCAATTCTGCTGAATGCTGGCATTCAAGTAAAGTATTTAGGATTTTAGTTAGCTTTTTCTTTAAGAGTCCAGATGTTATGCTATTTGGTGCATATGTCTCTAATACTGACTTTGTTTCATTATTTATACTACATAATGTAGTTTCCCTGTTTGTCCTCTTGACAGTTTCTATTTTTTTTCTGTTCTGCTCAAAATCATAATTGAACCACCTGCTTTTTAAAGGCTAGTGAAACAGAAGGCATTTTATTTTCCTGATCATTTTAATTCTAGATGTGTCTTTGTTTTGAGTTTCCTCTATATAGCAAATTGTCAGGTTCTGTTTTCTAATTCATTATACCATTTTGTTCCATTTTATGTTTAGACAATTAACATTTAAATACATAATAATACATAAATAATACTATTTATATAATATTTTAAAGTTTATATATTTATTTTTATAAATATTTCATTTCATGCTCACAATAGTCCTTTGAGGTAGGTGACAATATTATCCCCATCATAAAGATGAGATAATCTGAGACTGAGACTGACTGGTTAAGTTACTTGTTAGAAGTGGTACAAATAATAAATGTCTAAAGCTGAATTTGAACTTGGGTGTCCCTGACTCCAAGTCCAATACTTTAGTCATTATGCTCATTGTTATGTTTCCCTCCATTAAATTAAATTACACACACACACACACACACACACACACACACACACACACACACAAACAGCCATATAGATATATATTCATATATGTGTTTATATATTTAAAACCAACATTAGATTCTTGCGATTTGTTTTGCTTGAAACAATCTTACACTCATCTCCTCCCAAAGATACTTCTATCTTCTGCTGCCCAATCCAAGTCTAGATTTCTAGAGGCAATTTTATAATTGTCTTATCCAACCTAGATGATAATAGGGTGAGAGATATCCTCACCACTCCACTTACCTTCAACTATGAAACTCTATTCCAAGAAATATTGAATTTTTTCCCCTGTTCATAATTTCCTTCCTCTTTGATACTCTGGGAACTACTGAAACTCTTTTCACAGGTTGTACTCCAAAATTCTTTCTTTTCTCAGGAGAAAAAGGAGAGGAGAAATATGAAGTGTTCTAAGAACCTTAATAAAAACTGACTCTTAGATCTATGTATTTAGAGGACCTATTGGAATGCAGGGCTGAAGAGAAAATGATGCAGTATATGGTTATCCATCAACTCATGCACATGTGACTGATATTCAGAGTTTTAAGGGTATATAGCTAGTAAACTACAAATAATATAACTTTGTAGAATATAGGGTGATTATATAAAGAGACAATATATGTAATGAGTCATTTCAGAAAAAAAGGAAAGTAGATTTTCTAAATTTTACATCATTAGAGATGTCATTGCTTATGAGACTTTTTTTGGAGACATAGAAAGCTTTAAATGAATGAGAAGACCAGACGAATATAGAACTCAGAATGCAAGGGGATTCAGATACAGAAGACACAATAGGTGATGAGGATACTGCTTTTGGAAGTCAAAATTTAGGAACTGATGAAGCTGAACCAATAGGCAGACTGTGCAGCTGTTTTTCTGGGAGCAGTGCTGATTGGAAGAAGCATTACTTTGCTGAGAGTCACTTGACTAAAGAAAGGTGCTATTGTCTTCTATCTTGTTATTGTTTGTTCTTCATTCTATCTTGTTATTTTTTTGCTCTCCATTCTCAAAGAGGACTATGATATTAGGGATGTGATACTATGTATGATGTGCAAATGAACTGGATTTGACGGAGGCCTGTGCTAAGTCAGCAGCTTCATTTGCTCCTCTGGAGCCATCTGGGTCCAGGGTCAGATTTGGATCAGGACAACTAAATGACCCTCTCCAGCACTATCTTTAATCTGATAGAAGGAAACCTCTAAGGAGTTGTCTGTGATTTCTCTTTTGTTGAGAGGAAGAATAATGTTTTGTCCTCCATTTTCGAACAAGACCACACCATCAGGGAGGTGATATCATGACAAGCACATGAATTGGATTGGGGTGGGGGAGGCTGTGCTAAATCACAAGCTTCACTTTCTCTTCCAGAGTCGTCTGGGTCCAGTGGCCAGATATAAATCAGTATGACTGGTGATGGCCCTGGACACCAGGCAATCAGGGTTAAGTGACTTGCCCAAGGTCACACAGCTAGTAAATGCCAAGAGATTGAGGTCAGATTCAAATTTTCATCCTCCTGAATTCAAGGTCAGTGCTCTGTCAAGCAAAAGAGTAAGACAGAGCTTTATCTGTTTTGTTGTGAGCTATGCATTTTGGAAAAGTAGTGTGGCTTCAGGAGTTGATTGGAAAAAAATATAATCTCTAAGTTGAAGAGCTGACTAGGGAAATGCATCATAGCCTATCACTATCTATGACTTGATGCTGCTTCAGCAATTTGACAATAGCAGAGAAGGAGCTTTCTTTCTCAAGTATCAGAAGAGGAACAGATACCAGAAAACCTTTTTTCATCTCATTTAATGTTTTGTGTTTAAAGATTAATGGTGCTTTTGTGACTACTGTATAAATTGGAAAGACAATAGTTTGACTTCCCAAGTTTTAGTGAAAAATAAGATTGTATTCCTCAAGCCAGAATTATTTCCTCTAGGATCCTGAGATTGTATGAATTATAGAAATATGACATAACTCTTTTTCCCAGGGACTAAGGAGACAGTGAATACACCAGGAACAAAATGCACAAAGGAATATAAGTAGGAGGTAGAATGTTACTAGACCAGCTTGAATCAAAAAAAGAGTGAATGAAAGAGAAATATAAAAAAAGACTGGAAATTTGTAATAGAGAGTTTTAAATTCCAGGTTAAGAATTTTATATAATTTTTTCTAGAGAGATTATGGAGTCAAGTGAGTTTTTTGAGTAGGGAAACTAACATGGTCAGATTTCTCCTTTAGTTATCTTGCCCCCCCCCCTCCATTTTTCTTTACCTGCTTTAAAATGACAAAGACTATCCCACTCATTCTCCTAATTCTAAAAATATAACATCTGAAAATGATAACATTTTAGGGAGGAAACTGTCCTAATTCTTAAGACCATAGAATTAGGAGAGAACTTAGAAGTAATCTAATTCAACCTTATTTTATAATTTTACAATTGGGGAAACTGAGGCTTATAGTAGTTAAGGGTCTTGTTCAAGTTTTCCACAAAACAGCCAAAACAAGATTTGACATTAGGTCTTCTGCTTCCAAATCACCCACTTCCCAATATTTTTTTCTATTACAGCAAGCTATGGGGATAGAGGATGGGGGGGGGAATGGAGTATCAAAGACAGATGTAGAGGTTAATTTTTAAAATGAAACAATTTATAATGTGTTCATTAAAATTTTAGGATATTTTCTGAAATGTCTGATGATAATCTCAATGACTTATAATAATGTGACCAGAGATGGCCCAAATACCAAGAACTACACAGCAGTGAAGAGGTTAAAAAAATAAGTGGTCTGGCAGATTAAGAAAAAATGCACACATATCTATCTGTACATATATGAATTCCATACAGATATTTGTTGCTCTTCATTTTTCAAGTGTGTCTGACTCTCTCTTTCTCCATTGGGGGTTTTTGGGAAATCCACACCTCTGGAGTAATTTGTCTTTTCTTTCTCCAACTCCTTTTATAGATAAGGAAATTGAAGTAAACAGAGTTAAGTGATGATTAAGTGTTAGAGGTCAAATTTGAGTCCTCTTGATTCCAAGTCTGGCATTCTATCCACTGTGCAACCTAGCTGCTCATGTATATGTATATACACATGTGTGTATACATATATATGTGTATGTATATAGCATATATACACATATATATTATATATGTGTGTGTATATATATATATGTATACATACATATATATATGTATATATATATATATATATATTTATATTTCATCAGTCAGAGTACTTTACCACTTCCAGGATACATCAATCATCTTTGATATATAAGGTCACTCTCCTAAACCTCAGCATCTTGAGGGTTATAAAGGGTAATCAGTATAATGGTAACTAGATGCAAATCAAGGCTTAAGTAACATCTATTTTACCTTACCTCAGTGTGGGGCTAACTACCTTTCAAGAGAATGATGAATTTTTCCAGGGTTTCTCTTCATATGTTTCATCTGTTCCCTGCAAGGGAAGAAAAGGGTGGAGGCAGAGGATGCTTAAGGACAGATGTTTTCAGAGAATTTTTTACTGGTGGATTAGGGTTTCATTTAAAAGCCACCTGCTGTAGTAGATTAATAGGTGACATGACATAAACAGACAGTTTAATTTGCTGTTAATGAAGACTCAAATAGAGAATTAAGAGTAATAGTCATGATTTCCAATATTTAGACAAAGTATCATCACTTTACAGCTTGCAAAATAGTATCAAATTCACTATCTCATCTGGTCTTTGAGGTAGATAAGGCTATTTTATTCTCCTCACTTTACTACTTTTTTTAGGTTTTTTTTTTGCAAGGAAGTGGGGTTAAGTGGTTTGCCCAAGGTCACACAGCTAGGTAATTATTAATTGTCTGAGGCCAGATTTGAACTCAGGTACTCCTGACTCCAGGGCTGGTGCTCTATCCACTGCGTTACCTAGCTGTCCCCTCTTCACTTTACTATTAAGGAAACTGAGACCCAGGAGAAGTTATGGGAGATGCAGCATGCTACAGAGAATATTCTACTGCTCTTAGAATCAGGAGGACCTAAATTCCAAGACTGCTTCAGCTACTTCAGAGTTGGCCGGCATTTAAAGTACCTCACTTAGTTTCCTCAACTGTAAAAACTGGGCTCATAACAGCTTATCCCTTTCCTGTGTTATTGTGAGAATAAAATGAAATAATATTTCCAGAATCAATTAGTACATTGACTGGTACATAAATACATATGTATGCATATGCATATGTATGTATATACATAATTGCTTATTTCCTTCCTCCCCACCTCCCTTTCTAGTTTTAAAATGAAGATACTTAAATGTGTCAAATAAGAGACCCCATTGCTTTCAGCCTTGGTCAACTCTTCTAGTTTTTCTGTGAAATTCTTTTTAGCCCTGAAATCAGATACCCCCAAGTTATTGTCATATAGCTAGTAAGTGGCAAATCTGGAACTTCTCAGATCTTCCAACTTCAGCTATTTCCATAACAAGTCTCCTTACTTTTGTTGGAACTGAGTGGACCACACTGACTCCATTTTTTTTTAAAGGATGAAATTGGAGTTAAGAAAGTTGCTTAGGGTCACACAGCTAGTAGGTGTCTGACAAATTTGAACTCAGGTCCTCCTTACTCCAGTGCCAGTGTTCTATCCCCTGCACCACTAACTGCCCCAACACTGACCCCCAACCTTTAATTCAATTCTGAGCAAGTTCAGGTCCTTTTCTATCCATTTAAGGTCTAGTGCAATTCTCATCTTGTGAGAATGCTTTATTCAATTACAGGAATTGTGAGAAAACTGTTGAATCATTTGAAATGACCCCTGCATGGCTAAGAAGCTGGGCCACTTCTGCCTACTGCTAAGCAATTCTTGTTTAAGGGACTAGATTATGCTGACCAGAAAAACCAGTCAGATGCAATGACTGATCTAAAGAGTTCTCTCATAATTTTCTCATAATGCTGATATGTCTTAGTTGAAAATTGGCCCCATTCTGGTCAATCAGTTATTATTTCCATGTTCCTTTGATTGTTCACAGGCACTTGGGGGAAGTGGGATACTCTTTTTCTGATTTCAGGGAGTTGTATTTGTTCATTCTCCCTCTCCCAATTTGAAAATTCCCTATTCTTTCCCCCAATTAAAAATCAGATTGCTTAATGTTGTTTCCTAGTTAATTGTTTTCTTTTTATTAATTGGACTAATTTGATTGTTTTTAGCACATAAAAATCTGTATTCAGAGTCCAGTGCCAAAGCTAAGGAGACTTGGTCCCATTTGTTTTGCAACTGGCATGCATGGTTTAATAAATGGGTCTGCTCAGAAGCTCAAACCTTTGTTTCCTCAATCATTTCATCTTTCACCTGTCATAGTTTTAGGCTTTCCCCTCTCCAATCTGTCTTCCACATAGCTGACAAAATAATTCTCCTAAAGATACAGATCTGGTGGTGACGTTTTAGTGATGAAAAGCAGTGCCGAGTGATGGTGAGAGAGTTTAACACAGTGGCAATGGTTACTGGTCATCTATTATTATTAATACTATTTATAATAGTTAACATTAATATAACATTCACTATGTATCAATCATTATCCTCACAATAACACTGAGAGATAGATGTTGTAATTATTCCCATTTTATTTTACAGACAAGGAAAATAAAACAACCAGAGATTAAGTGACTTGCCCAGAGACACAGCTAGCAAATCTATAGGGTAGATTTGAATTCAGATCTTTCTGACTCCAGGTCTGGCACTTTGTTCACTATGCCACCTCACTGCCCTGAAGTAGAGGGAGGCAGATTTAGCAGATTAAAAAAATGAAACAAAATTTCAACTTACATGGAACAAAAATACTTTCCACAATCTTCCTGAAAACTGTCAGTCTTTCCCTTCTTAAAGATGCTTCACTGTCTTCTACGTGATATTTTTCTTCATCTCTCCAACAGCCAGTGCCTTTCCTTCCAAACTACCTTGAATTTAATTATTTTGTGTGTATGTGTATAGATACATGTACACACACATATATCATACAAATATGTATAAATATGCTCAATCATTTTGTATTAACTTTATATTTATTATGAATATTTTTTAATATGTATTGGTATCTTCCCAATAGAATTTGCATTTATTGGGAGTAGTGATTAT
This sequence comes from Macrotis lagotis, assembly GCF_037893015.1. Lineage (NCBI taxonomy): Eukaryota > Metazoa > Chordata > Mammalia > Peramelemorphia > Peramelidae > Macrotis > Macrotis lagotis. Next base: position 162,480,986 of record NC_133661.1, read on the forward strand.
TTCATTCTTTGTACTTATATTCCCATCATCTAGTACAGTGCTAGTAGAAATTTAATAAACACTTGTTTATTGGTTGTTAATTGGTTGATTGACCTCTCCTGAGAGGAAATGACTACTTTAGGACAGTTCTAATCATTAAGAAATTTTTCCTTACACTGAGCCTGTATCTGCTTCTCTAAAATTTCCTCTAAGAACTACTAATTCTATCACCTAGATCCAAATAGAACAAACATATTCCCTCTTTCATGTAACAGACCTTGAAATATTTGAAGGTTTCTCTGTTGTACCCTCCTCCTTTAAACACATTAAAATAAGAGGATAAAGAAAAGACAAGAAAAAATAAATGGAAGCTGAATTGTACACATATGGTGGAAACTACTTGAAAATTAACTTGTAAAGCCAACCTGAGGTAAGTCTAAGTGCAGGTGAACCCAGGGAGAAAAACAGTTTCTCAGGAATGTTAAATTTTGCCATAGGAAAGGGGGCATCTCCTGATATTTCCATTCTATTTTACAGATGCTGTTAGACTGGTGTTGGGCTTCAGGAGGTGAGATAAATAATCAATTGGATGTTTTGATTTAACAAGTATTGATTGAGTTCCTACAGTGTAAAAGGCACTGTACCAAAAAGAGATAACAAAAAACCCCCCACAAAGATAAATAAGGCAATGTTTCTGTCTTCCTAAAGTTTATGGCCTGGTAGATAAGCTATTACATATACACTTATAATACAAGTTAGAATGCAAGTTCAAAGGAGCAGGATGCTATGAGAATTGGAGGGGGGGGTGCAGAAGGAAGAAGAGAGACACCAAGAAAAAGAGAAACAGTTACCACTTTGGAACTGGGATTTTGTTGGGGCGGAAGGGTACTCAAGACAAGGGTCATTGGAAAATGGCCTCAGATAACATTAAAAAATAAATGCCTGCAAGGTATTAAAGAAAAGTTATTTAATAGAATGCTGTTTGTTTTTTAATTAAAATCATCCCTAAAGTATTTAGTATACTCTTTGATTTATTGGGTCCAATTTTCTAAGATGTTGTAAGGTCAGATATAAATTGGATGATATTCAAGAAACTTAGTTTCTTTAGCCATCCTTAATAGTGTGTCAGTTTGTATATATGGTTGGAATTATGAGTCTCTGTGAATTTACACATTCTTTTAAAGTAAATTTACCTTGAGAATTATTTCTCTGTACAGAAAAATCAGGCATTTTCTCAATGTAAGTTTCTTGTCAATGTGTATTTCTATAATTGTTTCTTTTTGCTTGCATTTGCTTGCTGAGATAAGCTTTTTTAGATATCTGTTTCTAGTTTTTACTCTAGATACTCATCCTTATACTTTTCAGTTTTGTTGGTATAGAATAGGATATAATATCATTTCTTTTTATTTCCTCCCCATTCATCATCCCTCTTATTTTTTTTATTTTAAGAATTAGGTTTTTTTCTCTTTTTTTTAAACTTTGCAAAAGAGATAAAATTAGCTAATGGTTTATCTATTTAATTGTCCTTTAAAAATAGTTGTTTGGGGCCCACCTAGGTGGTGCAGTGGACAGAGCTCTGGCCCTGCAGTCAGAGGTACCTGAGTTCAAATCCAACCTCAGACACTTAATTGCCTAGCTGTGTGACCTTGGGCAAGTCACTTAAACTTGAATAAATAAAAATTTTAAAAATACCTTAAAAAACCAGTTCTTTATCTTGCTTACCATCTCAATAATTGGTTTGGTTTGACTTTCAATCACTTATTTTGAATTTCAATTTTAAAATTTTAAATTCAATTTGATTATTCAAGAAATTAGTTTGTTGGAATTTCAGTGTCTTAAGTTTGATGCTCAATTCATTCATTCCTTTCCCTTTTGTTAATATAGTTTAATTATAAATTTGCAAACACCAACAAATATGGAGACAGAAAAAAAGAATGTGAAATAAAATTCTCCATTATTTAAATCAAACAATTCATTTATGCTTGTTTTTTAGAAGAATATGACATTTAACTCACTAGTTCTAATTCTGTCTTATGTTTCCTTCTTAAACTTCTTCCATTATGTTTTGTATACTTTTACAAATAGTTAATTGGTGCTCTTCATTATGATTACCCTTAATTTCCTTCTAATTCTTTCTTACCCCCCAAATTTAATAAATGAACATAAACAAGCAAAACAAATCCACACATATCGACTATATCTGAAAATATATGTATTTTTTATTCCCTACCTCTTATTTATCACCTTTCTGGAGTCATGTTTGGTCATTGTATTACATAGAATAATTAAGTGTTTCATAGTTATTTTTCTTTACTAATGTTAATATAGATATTTAGAGATATAAATTTTCCTCCAAGTATTGTTTTAATTACATGTCACAAATCTGAATATATTATCTCATTGTTTTAATTTTTTTACAATTATTTATTATTTTGTGAATTATTCTTTGATTCATTTAGTTCTAAGTATAGAATTATTATTCAGTCTCCATTTATCTATTTATCAATATTTCTCTTGTTGATATTTAATTTTTATTGCATTATGAACTTGAAAGGATATATTTGATATTTTTACATCATTCATGAATAATTTAGTCCCAACATAAGGTCAGTTTTTATAAATAGTGCCATGCTAAAAAAAATGTACTTAAAATTTCTAATCAGTAACTAACATTTGTCAAGTTATCTAACAGCATGCTTATATCTTTAATTTATTTATTCATCTTTCTGTTAAATTTGTCTAAGTTTGAAAGTAGCCTAATGTCATAGCCTATAATTATTAGTTTACTACCTTGACTATGTTGTTTTTCAATTATATTTTTCTTTAAGTACTTGTGGATCACACCATTTGGTCCATAAACCTTAGAATATCTGCTTAGATTTGGTGCCTTATTTTCCTTTTCTTGACTATATTTATTTCTTAACTATATTTATTTCTACTGTTAGCCTCCAGAGTGTTACCCTACTTTTGATTTTTTTATGTATCTAGGTGAAAATAATTAGTTTTTCTGGTCAACCCTCTTAGACTCCACCTTTCTGCTCAGACATCTAGCTACCCTTTTCCTATCTAAATGTAATTTACTCTACTTTTTTAATTAATCTAAAATCTGAAAAGAATTCTTTTAAATTTTCTTTTGTGGCCTAGATAAAACCATGATTCAAAGACCCCATTGCCCTCCCATTTCCATTCCCACTTTTATGTTTAAATGGCCTTCACTTATGATACTCTAATACTGTCTTTTCCTCCGCCTTTTCTCAAATACTCTTTTTGGTACACCAAAATCCAAAATTTGTCCCCTTTTTTATTTCTTCAAAGACCATCAGTCAAGGTGGGTGAAAAAATATGAATACATCAATTTATCTCCCCCTTTCAATTTGTAATCAATGTATCATTAATTAGCTCTTTGAATTATTCAACTATACTGCCCCTTTCCTAAATTTCTTTGATTCAAAATATTTGCATTTCAAAGATTCTGTTCAACTATTCTTTTCCTCAAAAATAATGGATAGAAGTAATGTCAATAATATTTGAAGTGTCTCCCCTCCCTTGTGTTTGCTACATTCTCAATTCTGAAGTATTTACAAGGAAGTAACTTTCCTTTAGTTTTCAATATGTCTTATGACTGTGATTTTTGTACATTAATTTTCCTTTTAGAGCTATTTACAATAATTTCTATTTATCTTGGATCTCTGGAGCTTGCCAACCAAATTTCTTGGTGTAAAAAATTGAGGATTTCTTTCTGGTTATGTGTAGTAGATCCTAATGATATATTCTTTGCCCTTTATTTCCAATAATTACACATAATTTTATTTTTATGATGCCCTGAAATGTAATATTCAGTCATTTTGCTTCATTTCATTTGAAACTCCAATGACTATTGTTCTGTAAGAAATCATGAACAGACAGACTTCAGACAAGCCTGGAAAGACTTATGAATTGATGCTGAGTGAAATGAGTAGAACCTTGAAAACTTTGTACACATTAACAGCAACATTGTGTGATGTTCAGCTTTCATGAACTTAGCTCCTTTCAGCAGAGATCAAGGACAAGACTTGTAATGGAAAATGCCATCCATATCCAGTGAAAAAACTATTGAGTCTGAATACAGACCAAAGCATACTATTTTCACTTTTGAAAACTTGTTTTATTTTTGCACTTTTATGTTTTTTCCCTTTAGTCCTTATTCTTCTTTCAAAACATGACTAATGGAAATATATTAAACATGATTGCATTTGTATAATCTATATCAGATTACTTGCTATTATGAGGATGGGGGAAGGGAGGCAGAAAAATGTGGCACTCAAAATCTTACAAAAAAGTGAATGTGAAAAACTATTTTTGCATGTAATAGGAAACAATAAAATAAAACAACATTTATTTTAAAAAAAGAAATGTCATTTCCAATTCTGTCTTTGACTCTGGCTTTTTAAATCTTTTTTTAGTTTTGTCTCCTTTATTATTTTTTTTAGGGTGACAATTATTTTATTAAACATTTCCAACTTCTCTTCTAAGAAGTTGTTATTCTATTAGGTTTCCATTAAGACTTCCAATTCCATTTCTTATCTCTGTCTTCATTTCTTTGATAAACACTCTCAAGATTCCTGTAGTCAATCGATTCTTTTTTGGCAGATTCTTCATATAGTTAATTTAGATTTGTTTTCTTCCTATAGAGATCTCTCCTGACTTTCTGTCATCACACAATATTTTTTTTTCCCTATGTTGTAAAATTCTTTTCTTACTCATTTCTTTAGTTATCTAATGGTTTTTCATAGATTCCCTTTTTTCCTGTTTTGGTTGTGTCCTTTTTCTTTATTTAGAATATTTCTAGTTGCTTTGAGGTGATAAAAATAAGCATCTTTAAATATCACCTTTCACTGAGCATTCTCAATTCAAGATCCCTCTCATTGCTTCTTTTTTTAAACATCTTTATTATATATTTAAAAAGGAGTAATAAGTTATACATAATATATTTGTACTTCATACTATAAGTTCTCATTTTTTAGTTTTCAACATTCATTTTTATTTTTATTTTTTTGGATTTTGTAAGACAATAAGATTAAGTGACTTGCAGGTCACAGAGTTAGATAATTATTAAGTGTCTGAGACTGAATTTGAACTCAGGTCCTCCTGACTCCAGGGCCAGTGGTGCCCTATCACCACCAAATTCCCCTACAACATTCATTTTTAAAAGAGTTTGAGTTACAAATTTCTTTTTTTACCTCCCCACCTGACAGCAAACAATCTGACATAGATTATATATGTATAATCATGTTAAATATATTTCCACCTAGACATGCTGTGAAAGAAATAACACAAAAAAGGGAAATCAAGGGAAAGAAAAAATAAACAAAACAATGAGAGTAGTATACTTAAATCTGTATTCAGACTCCATTATTCTTTCTCTGGATGTGTTAAGTTTCTTCCAACAGGAGTCTTTTGAAACTGTCTAGGATCACCATATTACTAAGAAGAACTAAGTCTATCATAGTTGATTATTGCACAATGTACTTGTTCCTGTGCACATTGTTCTCCTGGATCTTCTCACTTAACTTCATTTAACTTCACTTAATATCATTTCATATAAGATTTTTCCAGATTTTTCTTAACTATTCCTGTTCATCTTTCTTGGAGTTCAATGTATTCTTTTATATTCATAAACCACAACCTGTTCAACCATTCCCCAATTGATGGGCATGCCCTCAATTTCCAATTCTTTGCCCCTAAAAGAGAGCTGCTATAAATATTTAAGTGCATATGGTCCTTTACCCTTTTTTATGATCTCTTTGGGATACAGATCTAATGGTGGTTTTGATGGTTCAAAGTATGCACAATTTTATAGCTCTTTAGGTATAGTTCCATATTGCTCTCTAGAATGGATGGATCAGTTCACAATTCCACCAACAATGCTTAGTGTTTCAATTTTCTCATAATATCTCCAACATTAATCACTTCTGTTCTTTATTGTATTCGCCTATCTGACACATGTGAGGTTGTACATCAAAGTTGTTTTAATTTGCATTTCTGTAATCAATAGTGATTTAGAGTATTTTTTTAATATGGCTATAAAGAGTTTTAATTTCATGATCTGAAAACTGCCTATTCATAGCTTTTGACCATTTAAAAACTGAGGAATGAACTTTATTCTTACACATTGACTCAGTTCTCCATATAGTTAAGAAATGAGACCTTTATCAGAAACAGTATCTTTGAAAATTGTTTCCCAACTCTCTGCTTTCCCTCTTTTAAAAAAAATGTTATTTTATTTTATTTTTTCCAATTACAAGCAAAGTTTTCAACATTCATCTTTTTGTAATATTTTGAGCTTCACATTTTTCTGCTTCCCTTCCCTCATCAGCAAGGAATATGATATTGACTATATATGTACAACCTTGTTTAACATATTTCTGTATTAGTCATGTTGCGACAGAAGAATTCCAGAATTAAAGGGAAGAAAACCATGAGAAGGAAAAAAAAAAACAAGTTTTAAAAACTGAAAATAGTATGTTTTGGTCTACAATCAAACTTCAGTTTTTCCACTGAATGTGTATGGCACTTTCCATCACAAGCTTTTTAGAATTGTCCTTGATCATTGAACTGCTGAGAGGACCTAGGTTCATCATCCTTGATCATCACATAATGCTGCTGTTAATGTGTACAATGTTCTTGTGGTGCTGTTGACTTCACTCATCATCAGTTCATGCATATCTTTCCAAGTTTTCCAGGCTTTTCTAAAGTCCACCTGTTCATGATTTCTTTCAAAAATCATGTTGCCCCATCATATTAATAAACCACAATTTGTTCAGCCATTTGCCACTTGTTGGGCATCCCCTCAATTTCTAATTGTTTGCCCCTACAAAAATGAATTGCTATAATATTTTTGTACATGTAGGTCTTTTCCTCTTTTTTGTTATGATATCTCTGAGATACAGACCTAATGGTATTGCTGGATCAAAAGATTTGCACAAATTTATTTCATTTTAAGTATTTTATTTGTTTTTGCAACTACATGCAATGATAATTTCCAACAATCATTTTTGCAAGATTTAGAGTTCTACATTTTTCTCCCTTTCTTCCTTCCCTCTCCCTCCCCCTGATAGAAAGTAATCTAATATAGTCTCTCTCTCTCTCTCTCTCTCTCTCTCTCTCTCTCTCTATCTATCTATCTATCTATCTATATATATATATATATATATATATATATATATGTATATATAACCATTATGCACAGTTTTATTGCCATTTGAGCACAGTTCCAAATTGTTCTCCAGAATTGTTGGATCAGTTCACAACTCCACTAATAGTGCATTAGATTTCCAGGTTTCCCACATCCCCTCCAAAATTGATCATTTTACTTTTTGTCATATTGACCAATCTGATAGGTATGAGGTGTTACTCAAATTGGTTTTACTTTGCATTTCTCTAATCAATAATGATTTAAGGTATTTTTTTCATTTGACTGCATAATTAGCTTTAATTTCTTTGTCTGAAAACTTTCTGTTCATATCCTATGATCATTTATCAATTGGGGAATAACTTGTATTCTTATAAATTTGACTCAGTTTTCTCTATATTTTTTGAGAAATGAGTCCTTTCTTAGAAACACTAGTTGTAAAAATTATTTCCTGGCTTTTTCCTTTCATTCTAATTTTGTTTGCATTGATTTTATTCATTCATTTATTCATTCATTTAAATTTAAAGTAATCAAAATTATTCATTAACAGCTTTCTCTCTTGTTTAGTCATAAATTCTTCCCTTCTTCATAGATCTGACTGATAAACTGTTTCTTGATCTTCTAATTTGCCTATAGTATCACTCTTTATGTCTAAATCATTTACCCATTTTGACCATCTTGGTATGGCATGTGAGATATTGGTCTATTAGTTTCTTCCAGACTTCCAATTTTCCCAGCAGTTTGAGTAAAATAGTGAATTCTTACATCAGATGCTGGAGTCTTTAGGTTTGTGAAACACTGACAAACATGTTTTGTTTTGTTTATTTTTCCTTTTCAACTTTTTATGTTTCTCTTGAAGATCAAATTTTCTGTTCAGTTCTGGCCTTTTTATCAAGAATGTTTAAAAGTTTCCCATTTTATTGAATATCTATATTTCCCCTAAAAGATTACGCTCTGTTTTGCTGGGTAGTTTATTCTTGGTTGCAATTCAAGTTCCTTTGCCTTGTGGAATATTATATCCCAAGCCCTTTGATCTTTTCATGTTGAAGTTGCTAAATTCTTTGTAATCCTAATTGTGACTATTTGATATTAGAATTGTTTCTGCCTGGCTGAGTGCTGTATTTTTTATTTGACCTTATAATTCTGGAATTTTGTTACAATGTTTTTTGAACTTTTCATTTTGGGATCTCTTATAGGAAATGATTGGTGAGTTCTTTCATTACTATTTTACCATTTGGTTATGAGCTCTCAGAGTTTTCTCAATAATGTCTTGAAAGATACTGTTCATGCTCTTTACTTGATCTTGGCTTTTAGGTAGACCAATAGTTCTGAAATTATCTGTTCTGGATCTATTTTCTAAATGTTTTTCCAGTGAGGTATTTTACATTTCTTCTAATTTTTGCATTCTTTTGATTTTGTTTGTCTGATTCCTGATGTCTCACATACATAGACATGTCTCACATACCTAATTCTAATTTTTTTAGGTTTTTTGCAAGGTAATAGGGTTAAATGGCTTGCCCAAGGCCATACAGCTAGGTAATTATTAAGTTTCTGAGGCCAGATTTGAACTCAGGTACTCCTGACTCCAGGGCCAGTGCTCTATCCACTGCACCACCTAGCCATCCCACCCCAATTCTAATTTTCAAAGAAATCATTTCTTCATTTAGCTTTTTCTACCTCCTTTTCCATTTAGCCAATTCTACCTTTAAAGGAGTTTCTTCAGTGGTGCCCCCCCTCCCATTTTATCAAATGTCTGTTTTAAGTAATTGCTTTCTTTAGTCAATTTTTGTCCTCCCCTTTCCAAGCTGTTGACTCTCTTGCATAACTCTCATTTCTTTTTCAAATTTTCCTTCTACTTCACTTATTTGACTTTTAAAATTCTTTTTTCAGATCTTTCAAGAAGGCTCAGGAGTCATATTCCCTTTTGAGGCTTACCAAGTAGGCATTTGACATTGTCCTCTTTGAATCTGTCATCAGAGAAGTTTTCTAAAGCCAGGGTTCTTTCCAGGGTTTTGCTCATTTTTTAACCTACTTCATGACTTTTAAAGTTAAATACAATTCCTGAGGCACAGGGAGCACTGTCCCAAAACTTGTTTGCTAGGGCCAAGAGTCTGGTCACTAGCTTTCTGCTCTTGGGGTCTTGGGTACTAATGGCTTGCCCACTGCAGTGGGGTGGCTGGTCTAATTATGCCTATTGAGTCCATTGGTTTGGGGGCTAGCAGTTTACCATCTGCACTGTGGCTGGAAGCCTCACAGGAAGCCTTGGCTGCTAATCTGGGCTGTGGCTAAAAGCCTTCCACTAGCTTGCCTGGACACCCTGAGCTGGACTACATTTCCCTTTTATCTCAGTGAGGCACACCTTTCCTGAAATCCTTCTAAGTTATCTGAAAATTATCAGAAAAGTATTTCACTCCATATTTTTATAGAATATATTGCTCCAGAATTTGTTTCAAGGTTTGATTTCATATTATTTCTGGGGAAAAGTGGGGAGAACTCAAGTTATATCCTGGCTTTTTTCTGCCTCCCCTCTAATTGCTTCTTAGTAGACAGAATGAACTTGTACCTTCTAATTTAAAACACTGTCAACTGTATTTTAAAGTCTTTCAGTGCCTTTTGGATATTATTAGTTATAATAGAGACTACAAGAATTCCATAATAATTTGTTCTCAGGAAGTACAGGACAGGGACAGGGACAAGTTCTCTGTTTATTTCCTGTATTTAAAAATGTGAGGCCTTGGGAATCTCTGGGATCACTTACTTTAAATTAGGACAAGAAAGGACCTTCAGCTGATCTACTTAGTTTGTCATTACCCCAAGGATCTGATATGTCTTTTGGAGATAGGTCAGTTCTGGATACCATGGGATTTCTAAAAGAAGAAAGAGTAGGTTTCTTGCCAGGGATGGATGAGATTTTTCTGAAGGAGCACTGTCTTAGAGAAAAATTGTAATTCCTGTGGTGATCCCTCAAATAAGGACCTCCAACTTTAGCTCAATGTGCCTTCCTAAGGATTCCTGAAATCTTATCCAACCATACAACTTTAGGGGAGACTTGAGGGGGCGGAGAAAGGCCCTAGAGACTTTCAAAATTTAGTTTTAGGTAATAAGCCCCAGGAACCAAATTTTCCAATCAAATTTTAAAAGTGACAATGACTCCCCCTGGTGGAAAAATATATTAAAGCTTTGCCCTGACAATGATTGTATGCTATAAATAAACAAAAGATAAATTTGATCAAGAAATAAACTCAATAACTTATAATAAATACATTTTTCTTTTTTAAGACTAATTTATTTCCCTAGCCTATGAATTTTTTCTTCAAAATGTCTTGCTCAGGGTGGCTAGGTGGCACAGTGGATAGAGCACTGGCCTTGGAGTCAGGAGTACCTGAGTTCAAATCTGACCTCAGACATTTAATAATTACCTAGCTGTGTGGCCTTGGGCAAACAACTTAACCCCATTGCCTTGAAAAAAAAAATCTAAAAAAAATGCCTACAAAATGTCTTGACCATCCTCCTTATTCCCTTTCTAGTGCCAATAGCTGCAATCACACTATCAATACCTAACAGAGAAAAAGATAAAGAGAGGATATATATATATATATATATATATATATATATATATATATATACATACATATATAATTGAATATAAACCAAGTGCCTGACTTTCAGTACTTCCATAATGTTATCCCTTCCTACCTTTCATATGTTATATATAACTTTTATCCTAAAATATAGGCATCAATGAAAATATGATTCCAGATTTAAAATTAATTTGCTTAGTTTCTGAAAAGCTCTGTCATATCTCCTTAACTTCAAATTTTGGTTTCAGTTCTAGAGCTTTCCATAAGATTCTCCTCATTGAGAAGGAAAAGAATGATTCAGTGGCTATAAAAAAAACAGCATTTTGGTGTAAGAAATAGAGCTGGTGTAAGAGTTTGAGAGAAGAGTCTTGTGTCTTACTTTGAGACAGGATTCATATGATTCTAGATCCTTGAAGAGAAAACAAAAGACAGAAATAGTCAAGACTGAGAATGAGTCAGAGATAAAGATAACAACAAAGGACATAAAATGAAAGAAAGACAGAAAAAAAGACAAGGTTTATGGTGGAAGGGGAAGAGATAAATAGGGTAAAACTGGCATTTCAAAATGTTCCTGATTTCCAAATGGCCTCAGCAGACACTTGAGTAAATTTTTCCTTGGATGAAATCAGGGACTCTTTCTTGGATGAAATGAGATATTTAACTTTTAATAGGAGAATTCATTGACTTTTTCACTCTATGTATTATATATTGGCTGGTATATTCTACTCTATCGATCGTTGATTCTTGGTTATTTCTTTAGATAAATGGGCTTATTTATTATATATGTGATTGTGTGTGTGTGTGTGTGTGTGTGTGTGTGTGTGTGTGCAACTAACTTTTATTGAGAAGAGGACAAATCTTTAGATATAGACATAGAATACCATTTTATCTTTCAGGTATAGTGACTAGAAAAGCAACTTGAAATAAAAAAGATTTTCCTTAAACTAATAAAGTAGGGGGAGAGGGTGCAATTAGATCTAATTCTGATGAATTCCCTTCTCTAAGAGTAGAATAGGACAGGTAGTCTTTTGGTTCTTTTTTCCTGTTCCCCTGTAGTCAGAAAGTCTCCCTTGGAAAGAAATGGGAAAGATTCAATAGATATCTATCCATACCTTTCTATGTTCTACAGTTGAATAACCCATGTAGACATAATATATAACCTAGATGGGCAGCATATTCCTTAAACATGAAACTAACTTGAGCTATCTTTTGTGATTTAAAAAAATTAATAATTATTTCTTCACAGAATCATAGAATTCCAAAATCTTAAACTTGAAAGGCACCTTAGAGACCATTTACTTCAGCCCTCTATAAAATATGCTTGACAAGGTCACTCAGCTTTTGTTTGAAGATCATTTGTGAAGAAGAACCCAGTATTTCTTGACAGAGACTATTTCACCTGTTTAATAGTCAAGCCCACAATATACCAGACACTGTACTAAGTCCTGTTTTAAATTGTTGGGAGAGAGAGAGAACTGAGTCAGATTCAGAATCAAGTTGCTTTGGATTAAGTTCTGTTTCCAATGTAAGCTATTGGCTCTGTGTCCCTAGATAAGCAAATCACTTAACCTCTCTGCCCCCAAGCAAATCTCTAGGATTTTAAATTGGAAAAGAGGTATTCATTTGCATTAGTAGAGGGAGTTTAATAATTGGGAAGTTTCAAATAATGAAATCATTGATCTGGTCCCCAAAATACATATAATTTTTAAGAAGTTTTTTCCTATTTACCTTTTTTAAAAAAAAAATTCATTTTCCCCTAAATTAACAAAGGGGAGAGGGTGCAGTTAGAGCTAATGTTGATGAATTACCTTCTCTATGAGGAGAACAGGACAGGTGGTCTTACAGCATACAAAGATAGTTTTCAGCATTAATCCTTTTGAAAGCTTTTGAGCTCCACATTTTTCTTCCATTCCCACCCCACCCCTCCCATGACAGCTAGCAATCTGATAGAGATTTTACATGTACAATCATGTTTAACATATTTCCATATTAGTCATGTTGTGAAAGAAGAATTAGAACTAAGGAGAAAAAAAAAACCATGAAAAGGATAGAAACAAAGAAGAGACAAAGAAAGAAAGAAAAACAATGAAAAAGCCATAAAAGAAGTTTTAAAAAGTGAACACAGTAAGCTTTGAGACTCCATAGTTATTTTTTTGGATGTGGATGGCATTGTCCATAATAGGTCTCTCTTAGGTTTGTCCTTGATCACTAAACTACCAAGAGGAGCAATGTCCATCATAGTTCATCATCAAATTGTTATTAATGTGTACAATGTTCTCCTGATTCTATTTACTTCATTTAGCATCAGTTCATACAAGTCTTTCCAGGTTGTGCTGAAGTCTCATCACTAATGGTTTTTAACAGAGCAATAGTATTTCATAACATTTAAATACTAAAACTTGCTCAACCATTCCCCAATACACATCCGTTCAATTTCCAATTCTTTGCCACTAAAAAAAATTGCTATAAATATTTTTGTACATGTGAGTCTTTTTCCCTTATCATGATCTATTTGAAATACAGATTTTATTTGTAAGATTGCATTATGTTCATATTACTTATTAGTGGTATTGTGGATCAAAGAGTATGTACGGTTTTATTGCCCTCTAGGCATAGTTCAAATTGCTTTCCAGAATGAATGGATCAATTTACAACTCCACCAACAGTACATTAATGTCCCAGTTTACCCACATACTCTCCAACATTGATTATTTTTCTTTTCTTGTCATTTTAAGCACTCTGATAAGTATGAGGGGGTATCTCAGAATTGTTTTAATTTGCCTTTCTCTAATCACCTAATTTACTTTTAAAAAATTTTTTCCTGCTTTTTTCATTGTCATGGTTTTTCTCCTTTTATTCTAATTCTTCTTTCACCACATGATTAATATAGAAATATGTTTAACATGATTGTACATGTATAACTTAATAAAAAGAGTTTTCTTAAATCATACTTTTCCATGACTCCCAATCACTGCTCCTAATTCTTTTCTTTGGAACCAAGGGGAATAATTTCAAACTTTCAAATATTTGAATGTATCTGCCATGTCCCTGATAAATCTCTTCTGAAGGATAAGTACCCTCAGTTTCCTCATTTTAAAAAAGAGGATATATTAATAAGATCTCCCTATCAGAGCTAGGAGGAGGATTAGATGAGATATTCTATATAAAACTTTTTGCAAACTGTAAAGCTGTATGTAAATCATTATTAATTTATTAAATCTTAACTAAAATCTCATTGTTAGTGAAAAACTGTCCCCTATCCTTCTTAATTCCAATGCCTTCCCCTGTTAATTATTTCCTAGTTATTCTGTATATAGTTAGTTTGTATATATTTTTTACTTATTGACTCTTCTATTAAATTGCAATGCTCCTTGAGAACAGGGACTACCTTCTGCCGCTTTGCATCTCCCAGAGCCTGGAATAAATTAGGCACTTAAGAAATGTTTATTGATTGAATATTATAAATATATAAATTTTTGAGTCTCAGATTCATCATTTATAACATGAAAAGAATACAACCTCTGTGACCTATCACACAGGTTTCTAGTGAGAATTTAAATGAGAAAATATTTGCAAGGTACTAAGTAAATGTCAGCTACATTCTTCAAAGAAAGGAAATTGAGCTAATAGGCTGACCAGATTTGAGTAGAAAGGAAAAAAAACCAAAAGGGTGATCCTAATGTGATACATGGGTGATGTGTAAAGCTGCCCTTTCCGTGTTGCCTCATTTCTGCCTCCAATGCTTCATCTTCTTGCTTTAATCTCTTTCCATCTACATTTCTCCTTGTTTCTGCTTGCTGATATTCATTATGCCCCTGCCAGAAGGCTGCAAGTGAGTACAGACTCTTAGCTGTGTTTTCCTGCTATTATTTCTTACAACTCCCTTCCTTCCTGGTTTTGTGTAACCTGTATGCCTTCTCTGTCATTGTTTAGCTCTACTTCCCAGGATACTTGCTTAAATTGACTACTTAGAAACTGCAGTCTTTCGTTTTCCTCCTCTTTACCCATAATGACCATGTTTTCTCCTTCCCACTATTCATTCTCACAGAAGAAATAAACTCAACAATTTCTCACAATCTTGTCTACTACACGATATAATTTCTCTTACAGTTAAGAAGTTCCTCCCCTATGTTTCAGTGGCAGGTGTAGATTCAAATAGAAGTCTCCAAATTCCTACTTGTTAACTGCATTTTTGCTGGTCCTGACTAGTCAATTGTCTCTTGCTGCAGTTTCAAGTTATTTCCTCTTCTTGGATCCTTTTTCAAGATGGATTATCAAGTTCTAATAATAATTCATCACAGTTATATAGATTATTATTTAGTTTTCCATCTCCAGTTAAAAAAAAAAGCCTGCTGCAATTTCTTCCCTGGGAAACCTTGGTTCCTAGGGAACCACACGTATGGAAGGTGTTTGTTTGTTTTCTAATATTTCACATTACACTTACCAGACTGCCAGTTATCTCTGGCATTGGAAAGTAGAGAAGTGCTGTGAATGAGCACATCTGATATGCTTTTATTGTCATTCCATGGAGGCTTGTATTCCATCACTCAGGATAACATCTGGTTCTGACACTTTTCAGATGTCAAATGCAGCGTCATATTATTGTAAGACACATTTTGAGCTCCCAAGAAATACTATGGAACCTGACAGTGATTAATGATGTGAAAAATATTTGCATGGCTACAGTTACTTAACCTTGTAACATCTGAGCAATGAGAGGGACAGTCATACATCTTATTTCCTACAGATATTTCTGGCGGTTTCATTAACAGCACATGGCAAACTCATAGTAGGGGGTAAAAGATATCTACTGGACCAGGCTACACATCAGCAGCATCAGTCTACCAGATTTCTCTCCCAACTATATATCTACATATTATTGACCTTGCCAAATAGAAGAATATGAGAAATGAAAAATCACAAGATAATTGGAAATAGCTGCCTTTGATTTTAGTTTTGCTATTAACTACTGAAAAATGAGGGGGTTGGACTAGAAATGGTCTCTGAGGTCCTTCCAGCTCTGTGATGCTGCATCCATGATTGAATAGTGAAAATACATATTTTGTTTGATTTGCTACATGGGTACTTACTTCTAATGGGAAGGCTATCTATTCTAAAATGTATGGGGGTTGATATATGCTTTCTACTTGTCATTTACTCTTCTGATATGTGTGAATTGAATCTAGATTTTGTTATGCTAGGACAACTTCACAAGGTGATTTTTATCTCCCAATGATACTTTTCTTTATCTAGTTTCTTTGCATATAAGGAAATTCCCTCCCCTATCTTCATTGAGGGCTATTGATTGGCAGGAAACCTAGAGTCTTATTTTATAGGTCTTTTTTTTGTCAATCTTTCTATATTCATTTTTTACACTTGATTTTATAGAAAGTTATCATGAAACTGGGGTTGCCAAAGAGGCATTATTCATCGTCTACTGAAATCTCCTAATGAGTTTCTCAGAATCTCAGTCTTCTGAAGGTAACATCCATAGTCTTATTTATAAGATTAAGGCCAATTTATCTTTCCCTCCTTACCTCAAATTAGGCCAAATCTTGAAATAACACAGCCTTTTCTCACAAATCAAAACATTTTCTTTAATTGTTATCACTTTATAAAATAAAAAAAAAGGCAGCATAGGGATTGTAGACAGTGCTCCAATCTCAAAGTCAAGAAAATATGAATATTAGATCAGTTTCTGATATTTGGATATGAGTAAGTCACTTGAAGATGGTAGAGAGAAGAGAGACACTGTGCTAAGGTCTCCTGCTCTTTCCTCAAATATAATATGAAACAAACCCCTTAACAGAAATTCGATGGACAAAACCCAGAAAAAGAAGCTAGGTGAAGAACATCTACCTCAAGGTCTGTTTTGGGGGATTGTGGGTGAGCAGGGGCAGAGAATGGAGAGCCCGCTGGGACAGGGTGAGAGCCAGAGTAATCTAAGATCAGCCGCAGAGGCACTGACTGTGGGAGCTGTGGTCCAAGAGCCAATTGGGGCATGGAGGCTTTGGCTGCAGGGACTGATGGTCTGGGGCACTCAGGCAGGACTGGAGGGTGAGTTCTAGTATGGAGAGTTGTAGACATTGATCAGATGGGCTCCTCTGGTCAGGAGGACCTCAGACTACATACATTCATTTCAGCTGAACCCTCCTCCCAGAACAAACACAGCAACAGCCCACCCCCCCACCCCCATCCCAGATTCAGACATTGGTAGCAGAGCTCCCTCAGCTGAATAGGGAGAGCAATTACCTTGCCCCAGGGCACAGCCCACATTGCTTAAGGATAGCAGTATGCAGCTGTGCCCCCCCAACCCCCTCCAGGCCTAGGGAGAGGGCCTCAAATCAAGGTCACAGATACTCCAAAGAAAGCAACCAGCAGCCCAGTGAGCAAAACCTCTAGGGATCACAACACCAAACCTCTGTGAACCAGCTCCTCCCCCAACACAAGATCTTAGAAAAATGAAGAAAGGCCAGAAAAAAGGGGGGTCCATAGAAAACTACCTAGAAGTAAAGACTCTAACTCAAAGAGATCTAGAACCTCTCAGGAGAATATGATTTAGTCTCCAGCCCAGGAAGATTTCCTTGAAGAAATTGGGAATGAGTTTAAAAAATCAATTGGAAAATTTGGGAGAGAAAATTAACACCTTGCAACAAGAAAACAAATCCTTGGAAAATATAATTGGACAAATGCAAAAGAAAATAATTCTCTCAAAACCTCAATTGGTTAAATTGAAAACTCTTTCAAAAATAGAATTGACCAATTGGAAAAGGAGTTACAAAAAGTAAATGAAGAAAATTTTTCTCTAAAAAATGAATGGAGTCTGTGGAAACTAATGACATCACGAGACAACAAAAATCTGCTAAACAAAACCAAAAAATTAAAAAATAGAAGAAAATTTAAAATACCTCATTGGCAATGAGTAAGTCAATTAACCTCTCCCCAAAGTACTAAATCAGAATCCTGGTGGTTAAGGTAATGCATATGAGTGAGGTAGGGAAAGAACAACCTGTTCTGGTTTAGTCATGCTTAGCCAATACAAACTGTGAGAGGATAAAGGAGCTATAATAGTCAGTCAATGTATCAAAAGGAATGTTGGAGGACTATGAAGTTTAGGAATGATAAACCTAGGATTGTTAGGAAGATGTATATCCCCTGGATATCAGTTAACTTTGGCACCTTGAGGCAGAATCCTACCCAACCCTAGTTATGATTCTGCCTCTCCATCCCTCAGACAATTCTCTAGAGACTATAATTTTTATAGGAGTTGCCCATCTGTATAAGTAAAGTAAGTTATTCACAGAGTCCTCTACAGGGATGAAATTACAGGTCCAAAAATCTACATAGAAACTGCTATTCTACAATAGATTCTTTTTAGTGTTCTACCTTGTGAATAGCAATATCTATTGCAGATGTGGGAGGTCAAAAATATCTGAAATTAGCAGATCTTCTAAACCAAAAAATATAAGCCATCTGGGTTTTAGGCATTCTTAGACAGATGTGCTGAATCCAAGGTCAAGGATGCTTATGAAACAAATTTGTCTTTGGTCAGGTACATGAGGCTACATCTGATTTTAATGAGATAGGGATGTCCTTAACCCAAAGAGACAACATTGGGATCTTTGTTCAATCTATGTTCATGCCATTGCAGATGAAATTGCTACTATTGTTAATTTTTCAACTGCTTTTGAAATGGGCAAGGAGTCTTCCCTTCTCCTCCTGTCACTTCATGCACCCCATGCAGACTCCATTTCCAAAGATTTTTCATCACATTTTTCATTTCTTTGAGCTTTGGAATTTCTCTCATTTGCTATATTTGTTCTGAAATTTGGCTAGAAGAAAAGGAAGAAAGAGAAAGTGAATGGTTAGTTTTCCCTTTTCTGTTGGATAGTTTTTGTTTGCCACTTCTAATCCTGATTGGAAATGAATGTGTCAGTTCAAACAATTAGTTTGATCAAACCTTAAAGCAATGTTGACTTTCTCTATGAATACCCTTCACTAGTACTTCCCACAATTAATATTTTATTCCTGATGGGATTGCTTCCTGATATGAAAAATCCACCAAGCAAAATGTTTAGTCAAAAGCAGTTAAATATTCATTGTTGGAAATCAGAAAGAAACAAAACTGACTTGCTGAGATACCCTCCCTTGTGTATAAAAAAAATTTTAAGAAAAAGGGGAGATTTTTAAACAGCTCAGTTCATTCCTTGGAGATCAGTCCAGGACTGATCTAATATTCTAGAATTTTGAACCCTATTGTACTTAAAAAAACATCAAGGAAAGTGCCAGAAAGTCAAAAATCCAAGAATGATAATGTCAACTCTAGTCTGATGGTTATGAAAGTACTCAGTTTTTTGCTTGTTTAGGTTCCTTTCATCAAAACTTGGATCTCTTTGCTCTCTGTGTCTAGACTCACAATGTTCACTTTAATTCAGCTATAATCAGGCCCTGTAAAAACTAGCTTATACTGCTTTCTGGGTTTGAAGGTGAGGCTGGAGAAGTAATAAGTGTCCCCACTCCATTCCCTATTGTTTAGTAGCAGATGCTTTTTCAACTGGTAGTTATGTGATACATCTGTTAGCACAAGAGAGAAGTGATAATGTAGTCACTTCTACAAAAATTTAAATGCTTCAAGGATATAGGTAAAAATAGAACAAACCTCAAATGAAAAGTGAAGATAAGGATCATAGCTACTTCTATTCTCTTAGTTGCTTCAAGATGAGAAATCTTATCATGTCTTGCTTTATAAAATATGTCCCACACCAAAAACAATAACCACATGAGCACCAGAATCTGTGGATCAGCTCATGAAATTGTAGCAACTAAAGGGAACTAATTTTTCATTCCCCTAATGTAGCAAAAAAGTTCCCTCAGACATATACTAGTAGTGCTTCTCAGTTTTCTCACTTTTCAGAGATTCTAAAGCAATGACCAACTAAAGCAGGTGACTGGTCTTGGACTTAGAATGCTCAAATCTTACCTTACTCATATCCTTAGACTTTGAAATATGAGAATTCCTTGTCTTGATATTTTGTGCAAAGGATTTAGTCATTTACCTGGAATTATAATGATCCAGTACAATTCCTTGGAAATTTGCACAAGGGTTTCCACTGTTCAGTAATAAAAATAAGCAAATAGAAAAACAAATGAAAGCCAAAGCAAAAGTAACATTGATTCTGTACATGGACTTGATACATGATTTTACTTTCCTCCTTCAGTCTCCAAACTTAAAAGTCTCATTAGCATGAAACTACAGGTTATATTCACTTCATTTCTTCATATTTTGGAGTGCAATACATTTATAAAGTAAATCAAAGTAGACATAATAGAGAGCAATTGAAGGGATCCATTAAAGCTACCCAAACACAGACAGGACTGATTGGTACTAGAAACACAATTCAGTCCTTTATAAACAGATTTCTGAGATACCTATGTGATTGGAAAACATTTTCCAGCTCTCAAATTCTATTTTGATTTATTTTTTCCCTTCTTGGTTCTGTGACCAGAAGTGAACATTACATTCAATTGAATACATCTGCTTATTAGGAAAACATATATAAGAAGCCAAATCAAGATCATAGGGTAATAATAATTATAATAATAGCTAATATGTCTACTAGGTTATCTGGTACTGTCTTAAGTACTTTTCAGATATTATCTCAAAGACTGGTAAATTATGCAGTGGATTCTTACAAAGAACCAAAAATGGTCCCTACTTTGTTTAATGAATATATATCGTTCATTAACAATGAACTGGTGAATGCATAAAATGATTAGTCTTTCCAAGTTAAATGCTTCCATCCTCTGATTTGGATCCCTTTTAATCTACTTCAGGAAACATACTGCCCAAAGTCTAACTACAATTTCCCTTTATGAAGTCTCTTTTCAATTTTTACTCCAGTATTTACTTCTAAAGGAACCTGATTTGTTCCAGAAGATGTTCATTTCATTTTGTGACTTCAAGAATCATAGGCTAACAGAACATCTTACAAATGGGGAAATTGGGTCGCTTGAGAGATTAAGGGAATTATTCAGGGTTACACTGGTAGGAAACAATAGATAAATATTGCTTAATTTAAAAAACAGCAGCAACAACCTGATGACAAAAACTGCTCTGACTTCATTAACGCTTTTGTTTTCGTTTTATTTAAGGCAATGGGGTTGAGTGACTTGCCCAAAGTCACACAGCTAGGCAGTTATTAAGTGTCTGAGCCTGCATTTGAACTCAGGTCCTCCTGACTTCAGGGCCAGTGTTCTGTCTACTGTGCCAGCTAGCTGCCCCCATTAATACTTTTAAATGAATTTGTATTTAATTAATCATAATAGCATCTACTTACATTTGAAAAACGTATGCTTATTGTGAAACTTTCATTTACTATCCTGAAGGTTTATTTGCTTTATTTATTATCATGAGACAAGTTTAAGATTATGATGCAACTAAATAAACGTAATAATTTACAATGTTGACTAAGTATGGTTTCCTAGACCCTTGAAATACCTGCATGACCTCCCAGGCCCCTATATATTGGGAACCACTGGACTAAATTATCTCTAAAAGTTCTTTCTAACTCTAAAAATCTGTGATTTCCTTGAAATTCACATGTACTTTTAACAAGGTCTGTAAATCCATCTCCCTTCAGCTCATGAAATTCTGGCATTGCCAGTGGAATTCTTATTTCATCCACCTCACCCCTTAACTTAGAGACTGTAGAAAATAGCAGTGAGAAATAAGAATGTGACAGTATTAGTGAATACCTTATTGAGAAGGAACAAAATATTTATAGAAACACATTTCATGATAAAAAATAACTAGAAATAAAGTTGGCAATCATTAGCTAAAGCTAAAAAGTATGGTATATTAATGTAATCAAATATCATATATCAGGAAATGAATGACTTTTATGGACTACATACAAACATGGTGAGATTTTTTTATGAACTGATATAGAATGAAATAAGTAGAACCAAAAAAATATATACAAAATATCTACAGTAATCGGGTTTTTTTAGTTTTTTTTTGCAAGGAAATAGAGTTAAAGTGACCTGCCTAAAGTCACACAGCCAGGTAATTATTAAGTGTCTGAGACTGAATTTGAACTCAAGTGCCCTCCTGACTCCAGGACTGGCACTCTATCCTCTTCGCCACTTAGCTGCCCCTTCAATAGCATTAAATAAAAGATCATTAGAAAGAAGTCAAGCCATTCAACTTAGACCAACGTATACCATGGAAACAATGTAAAGACTTAATAGACTGCCTTCTTGTGGGGGGTAGGGGAAGAAAGCAAGACTGGGGAAAAACTGTAAAACTCAAAATAAATAAAATCTTTCTAAAACAAAAAAGAAAGAAGTCAAGCTATGAGTTATTAAATACCCAGAGAACAGATAATGAAGCAAACTGTCATATGCACATCAGAGTTAGGGAGATCTTAGGACAGAATGTAT
The DNA here is from genome assembly GCF_037893015.1 of Macrotis lagotis. Classification (NCBI taxonomy): domain Eukaryota; kingdom Metazoa; phylum Chordata; class Mammalia; order Peramelemorphia; family Peramelidae; genus Macrotis; species Macrotis lagotis. The sequence goes on from NC_133661.1 coordinate 162,503,159, forward strand.
AAGTGATCAGATGTTCTCAATACGATGATTTATTTTTGCTAAGTTTAGGGGATTCTTTTGCATCATGGGGGAGAGCTCAACTTGGGAGAAATAGCTACATTATAAAAACAAAAGTCAAGTCAGTAACATTAAGTGCCTGCTATGTGCTATCTATGTTACTAATCACTAAGGATTCAAAGACAAATAAATAAGAAATGAATGAATGATGGATAGATAAATTAAATGAATAAATGAATGTGTAAATAAATGAAATAAGGAAGGATGGATGAATAAATGCTTTTTTTTAGGGTTTTTTTGCAAGGCAAATAGGGTTAAGTGGCTTGCCCAAGGCCACACAGTTAGGTGTCTGAGGGTGGATTTGAACTCAGGTACTCCTGACTCCAGGGCCGGTGCTCTATCCACTGCGCCACCTAGCCACCCCTGAATAAATACTTTCAACAGTCTAATGGAGGAGAAACTATACAGACAAGATAAATAGAAGATATATAGGATAATCAATAAAGGGGAAGGTTATAACATTGAAGAAGATGACAAAAGGTTTGTAAAAAGGAAGGATTTTAGCTGAGACTTGAAGGAGGCAGTGAAGTCAGAAGACAGGGATGAAAAAGGATATTCAAATATGGGAATAGTCATTGAAAACGTACAATTGGAAAATGGGGTGTCTTGTAAGAATTAAAGTAAAAAAGTCAGTATCATTTGGATCACAAAGTGGAAGGAATAAGACTACAAAGCTAAAAAGGGGCCAGGCTTTGAAGACCTTTAAAAGTTAAGCACAGGGGAGTCTAGGTGGCGTAGTGGATAGAGCACCGGCCCTGGAGTCAGGAGGACCTGAGTTCAAATGTGGACTCAGAAACTTAATAATTACCTAGCTGAGTGGCCTTGGGCAAGCCACTTAACTCCATTGCCTTGCAAAAACCTAAAAGAAATTAAGCAGAAGATTTTTATATCTAATCCTGAAGAAAAATAAGTAGACACTGAAGTTAATATAAAAATGAAGGTGATATAAACATAAGTGCACTTTAGGAAGATCAATTTGTCATCCAAGAGGAGGATGGAATGGAGTAAGGAGAGACTTGAAGCAAGGAGACCAACAAGCAGCCTATTGCAATAATCTAGACATGAGGTAATGAAGTCTTACACCAGGATGGTGGCAGTATAGGAGGAGAGTTGGGAATCTATACTAGAGATGTTACAAAGGTAGAAGCAAAAGATCTTGGCAACTGATTGGATATGGGTAGTATAGTAGTGTGAAAGTGAGAAGTTGAGGATGCTGATAAGTTAATAACTTGGGTCACTGGGAGGATGATAGCACCCTTGATAATAGAAATCAATAAAATGAATATATTAGGGAAAAGGAGAAAGAGGAAAACTATCCTTGCAAAGAAATCCAGAAACATGAAAGGGAAACTATGGCAGAGAACATCTGGGAAAAGGATCATTGGAAGAAGAAAAAAGGAAATGATATTGTTTGGAAGGAATGCTACATATCACCTGAACAGAAAGAGTAATTTAGATAAGGAGTTTAACAAACAGACTCCAAACTTGGTATAAAAGAATGATGTCATGATAAGTGGCTTCACAATCTATCTAGCCATCTGCCAGAGCTCTCTCTCTGCAAAAACTAGAATACATGATAAACATATTCTTAATTATATCTTTTGGTCTCTAAAAAGTAAAGGAAGTGATGAAGAGAACTTCTTTTGGAACGAATTTTGACCAACAAGGAGGAACTAATTGAGGAAATTTTTTAAAAAATAATTAACCTGGGAAGAGAGTGAAGGACAGAGAAGGAATTGAGAGTCAGGCACTCTAAATTTTGGGAGAATAGACTTGAAATGGCTCAGAAAATGCATAGGAAGTATCCAATACCTTAATTTTGAAGGGGAAGTTATCTAAGAAGGATGAAAAGTTTTTAAGAATAAAATTCTGAAGGCATAAGCAAAAATTATTTTGATAATTAAGCAAAGAGAGAGCTAACAAGACTAATATGAATTACTAGAAACTTAGTAACCACTTCTAATTCTTTAAAAGACATGTATAAAAGATGGAACAAAGAATTAACAACTGAAGATGAATACAAATGTCAGTTGAGCAAAAGTGTAGAATGATCTAAGGTTCATGATGATGTTATTGTCAGCAATCATGGTCTTTGTGTTTTTAAAGCTATATTGAGGATGTGGTGGATTGGAGGATGCTAATGAACCAGAGGAAGAAAGCTGAACTAATCAAATTTTATTTTCCTTCAGTTTTCTCATTTAAGGGAAATCATCTTAGAACTAAGAAAGACAGAACAATAATAGTTATTGTAAAATAACAGAGAAAGATAAGAAAAGGGCTAAGAAAGCATTTGCTGATTCTAAAAGGAATGTGAGTCATCAAATAGACAATAAATGCATTCTAAGGTCCTGAAAAATAATAGATGAGATTGGTGGACTTTCATCAGCAATCAGTGCAATGTTGTGGAGAAGGGTAGATATTGTGCCAATTTCCAGAAAAGAGATGAGACTACAGTCTGCTTGCTATAACCCAAGGAGTTTGCTTTTTGATCCCAGTAAAATTCCAGAATATGTAATTAAAGGAATGCTTTGTGAATACTATAAAAAGAGGTAAATAAAAAAATACAGCATGGATTCATCCAGATCAGGATGTGTCACACCAATTTCATTTCTTTTTTGAAACAGGATAATTAGACTTGCAAGTTACCATAAAAGTGAGAGAACTATGAGAATTGTGTGAGCCAAACTGACTCCATCTTGGAAAACTGACTTTATTTTGAGAATTGTTTCATTTTCAAGTAAACTCCACTTGCTTACTAATCATGAAAATTGAATGACACTTTGTTTCACATCTGGAAAAGTCTACCTGCTTGCTCTCCTGCCTTTCAACTACTGAAATACACATCCCCCTCCCAACTTAGAAAGTCCCTAATCTTTCCTTTAATGAGAAATCATATTTCCTAGCTTTGATCCTGGCTTATATTCTATTACTTGCTTTCTTTTAATGCATAAAAATCTGCCTGTTCCTGTATTCAGGTTCAGTACTTTTCTAGGGGGGTCTAATTCCAATTGGTTGTATAAGTGCATGCTTTGTCATTAAATCAATATGCTTGAAAGCTCAGACTTTTATTTCCTTAATTATTTCAGATTTCACTTATCAGTTTATGGTGAAGTCAATTAGGATGAGCTTTCAGACCCCCCAGGATGAGCTTTCAGAAACTCCCTAGAACACTGAGGGACGTCATAGAAGACTCCCCAGAGATCAGATGAACCCCCACCTCTAAGCTCAGATTCTTCTGAACTCAAGCTCCTACACTGTTGGGAAAGATTAAACCCCCACACTCTTAAGAAATAGATAGCCTCAGAACACTCCCCTCCTATGCTGGTGGGGAAGATGTTAGACCTGCAAAGACTCTATCTTATACCCACATCCTCTGTAAAAGTATACTCCTTTTATCTGTCCTGATCAAAGTACAATTCTCATGGATTGATAGAATGATTGATTGATTTATAAGCTTCATCAAATCATAATCATTTCATATTGATACCCTCTGTCTAAGTCTCAACTGTCCCATTAGAAAAAAAACAATTCTCAAGACCTCTTAACTTCATCAAATTATAGTCAATTTACACCCACACCCTTTTCCCACACCCATACCCACTCTTTAACTGTCCCAATAGAAATATAACCATCAAGAGATAAATATTTGGTCACATCACATTCAGTCTCTACCCACACCCTCTATCTAAATATATTCCTTTTAACTGTCTAAGAAAAAAACAATTTTTAGGAGTTACAAGTATTGGGGTGGCTAGGTGGTGCAGTGGATAGAGCACCGGCACTGGAGTCAGGAGTACCTGAGTTCAAATTTTTTTTTTAGGTTTTTGCAAGGCAAACGGGGTTAAGTGGCTTGCCCAAGGCCACACAGCTAGGGAATTATTAATGAGTTCAAATTTGATCTCAGACACTTAATAATTCCCTAGCTGTGTGGCCTTGGGCAACCCACTTAACCCCATTGCCTTGCAAAAATCTAAAAGGAAAAAAAAATTTACAAGTATTGTCTAATCAGTAGAGATGCAGACAATTCAACCTTTTAGATCAACATTTTCTCCTCTCCATTTGCCTCTTTTATGTATCTCTTGAGTCTTGTATTTGAAAATCAAATTTTCTGTTCATTTCTGGACTTTTATGAGATAAGCTTGAAAGTTCTCTTTTGAAAGAACTTTTGAAAGTTCTATTTTGTTGAAAAATCATCTTTCCCCCTGAAAGAATATGCTGAATTTTGCAGGGTAATTGATTCCTGATTATAATCCAGTTCTTTTGTCCTCCAGAATATCATATTCCAGGCCCTCTGATCTTTTAATGTTGAAGCTGATAAATCCTGCTTAATCCTGACTGTGATTCCCTGGTATTTAAATTGCTTCTTTTTGTTTACTTGCAGTATTTCCTCCATTAGCTGAGAATTCTGATATTTGGGTATAATAGCCCTTGGAGTTTTATTTTGGAGTCTCTTTTTGGGAGTGATTGATGGTTTTTTCAAGCATTTATATCTCCTAGTTCTTGAATATTAGGGCAGGTTTCCATGATGATTTCCTGCAATATTGTCCAGGCTCTTTTTTTCTGACTGTGGCTTTCAGGGTAGACCAATAATTCATAAATTATCCTTTCTAGATCTATTTTCTAGGTCATTTTACCTAAAAGCTACTTTACATTTTCTTTTATTTTTTCAGCCTTTTGATCTTTTTTTGATGAAATCTTGGTGTCTCATGAAGTCATTAGTGTCCATTAGTCCAATTCTAATGTTTAAGGAATTATTTTCTTCAATTAGCTTTAGTGTTTCCTTTTCCAGTTGGTTAATTTTACTTTTTGATGAGGTTATTTCTTTTTCTTTTTGGTCAATTTTACTTTTAAAGATAGTGTTTTCTTCAATCAATTTTTCATAATTTCTGCATGACTGTCATTTCTTTTCTCCATTTTTCTTCTTCCTCCTCTCTTCTTTGGTTTTGAAAATTCTTTTTGAGCTCTTCCAAAAGGAGGTGTTTTGGATTTGAGATCAATTTAGAAACCCCCTTGAGGCTTCACATGTAGACATTTTGTCATTGCTTTCCTTTTCTGAGATGGTATTTTCATATTCCCTGTCAGAATAATAGTTTTTATTGTTAGCACTTTTGTGGCTGTTCCTCCCTCATTTTGAAAGTGGAGCTCTGCTCCTGAGGCACGGGGTAAAGTCCCAAACTTTTTATGCTGGGGTGGGGGGGAAGGATTTGATCCTAGATCACCACTTGCCTAGGGCATTGTCTGTGTTTCTTTTCTAGGAGTTTATCACCTACCTAAGGGTATCCCAACTCAGTTCCACCTGTTGTACTAGCATTCCTGGGGGCTCAAACTTTCTCCTTCGAGCTGCTGTTGATACTCTCACAACCTGAGCTACATTGTGTTGAAGAGCCTTTCACTGGCTTTCCAGCTTTTTCGCCTATACTGCTCTATCTTTCCCTTTTATCCACATGAGACAGACTTTTACTGAAGTTCCTCCATTATTTCTTAAGTTGAGATTGTGTTTTACTCTTATCTTTGTGTGTTCTGTAGTTTTAGAGTCTGTTTAGAAGCTTCATTTAAAGTTGGTGAGGGTAAAGCTCCAGGAACTTTCTAGCTTCTGGGAAGTCTCTTTAAAGGAATAAGTTAAGGTAAGGCTCCTCAGCATAAAAGTTCTCTTAGGAAAATATGTTAGGGTAAGCCTCCACATTGCTAATAAAATTCCCTTAGTGATGGGGGAGGATTCAGTTGTAAATGTACCAATGAGAACCTTCCTCATTTTTTTTTTTTTGGTTCAACCAGAGGGTGAGTATACTATATTAAATTGTATGAAAGCTGCAAGAGATTCAACTGATAGCCAAACTTGGCCTCAATTGATTAGTGTACATTAAAGAAATTAAGATCTATCCAAAATATTTAAGAATCCAAGTGGGTTCCAAATTTTACCTAAAAAATTTGGATTTTCAATTACTGTCAGTTTTTTTAAAAAAAATTGTACACACTGACTTTCTATGTGTCTGTCTTATTGTATTTTTTTTTTAGATTTTTGCAATGGGGTTAAGTGGCTTGCTCAAGGCCTCACAGCTAGGTAATTATTAAGTGTCTGGGGTCAAAATTGAACTCAGGTACTCCTGACTCCAGGGCTGGTGCTCTATCCATTGCACCACCTAGCCGCCTCTTATCATACTTTCTCATATCCTTTTTGGGTATATGTGTCCATGTAATGTTGTTTGTAGATTCTGTTAGCTTGGAAGATTTCTAAGGGGAAAATACAGCCAACCAGAAAGATGCTGAAAAGTTTCATTTTAGTATGCTGAGGAAGATTAATGAAGTTTCATATTTGAAGCAGTTCTCCTAGCTTTCTGTAATATGATGCTAACCTTTCTATCCCAGCAAGGAAAACTAACTCCTACTTTTGACTTTCAGTGGAAGATTAGTTTAAAAAGCTGAAAAACACCCTGTAAGATATCTTCTGTCATTTCAGACCCTGGCCAGGTTGAGGTTACAGAGATAAAGTCAAATAATCAAAGGAAGGAATTTTTTTTCTAAGTTTGATGAAGTTTTGTGGCATTATAAATGAGTTAGAGACTGAATTGTAACTGAAATGTATCTTTACTGTGAATTTCCAAATAATAGTAACTGCTAAAATATCTTAGTAGATTTTGAAAGTTCGCATATTAGGTTTAAGCATATTTTTTCCCTTTTGGGGTGGGGAGGATTTGGAGTTGGAAAAGAGGACTGAGAAGGGTTGATTAAAGTTACAGTGGCACTACCACTCTTTCCCTGAAGATTGATAGCTCTACTATTTTTATTCAATGAAAGGTAATTATTTGACTGATTTTTTTAAAGTGATGTCTTCAGTTTACAGTTTAAATTTATCTGGTGCTTAAGAACAAGATTTATTAAGCCTTTCTAGACCATGAAAAGAAAGAAACATGTTTAAATCAGGAAACAATTAGAAATTGAATGGCATCCTGTTTCATGTCTGGAAAAATTTTACCTGCTCCAAAACTCACTTATGGCCCTTATAACTCAGAAAGTCCCTAATTTTCACTCCAATTAGAATATATTATCTAATTTTGATCATGTTCTACCAATTTTTTAATGCATAAAAATATGCCTTCCCCTGCTATTTTAGATTTTACCCATCACAAAAGAGTGTATTTAACTATCAGTCATGCATTTGATTAAATCCTATCATTGTAGATCAGATACAGGGCATATGGGCTAATTGATAACTCACTGAAGTAGGCTGGGAACAAGTTTAATGGCTGAACTAAAGATAATAATCATTAATACTCTGTAAAGATGACTAATAGAATGATCCATGGAAGAGACTTTGACACTCAGTTGTTCAAAATTTTATGATAGACTTAGATAAAGTCATAGATGACATTCTTGTCAAATTTCAAAGACATGTAACTTGGAGGGTTAATCAATGATGATGATAGAATACAAAAATGCTTCAAAAGGCTAGAATTATAGGGCAAATTTCTTAAGATGAAATTTCATAGAAATAAATGAAAAGTTATATGTTTACATTTTAAAAGATTACACCAAAAGTAAAAGATTAAGGACACATTGCTAGACAATGATTCTTACTTTTGAAAATATCTGGGGGTTTATCAGATTGCAAACTCAACAGGGGTTAATAGTATGACAAAGCAATAATAACAAAAAAAGCCTAATTCTAGGATGCATTAAGAGAGTTACACTGTCCAGGATTTCCTTCCAAAAGAGATTCAAACATGTGCTAAAACATGACTGGCAACAAACATCATGTAAGAGAGAAGAAAGGAAACAAATGGTTACTGATATGAGAATTCTATCAGAATCATATTCCTATGGCAGACTAGCAACTAGTATGAATACTGTTATAAATTTAAAAAAAAATGTTGTGAACAACAACAGCTTTAAACCTGTCTTTCTCAAATGAGCTATCCCTGCTGAAAATTTAGAAATGAAGAGCAAAACTATTAACCTTTATCATCATTTCTTGCAGAGATTTAATAGAGATCTCCACAAATAAGGAAGTCAAAAGAGCCCAGGAATTTCCTTGATCTCTAGTAGATCTCTGAACATTACTCATTATTTTCTTTTATTCTTTCTACATATCAGCTGTATTCACTTTTCCTTATGGATGACCCATCTCCAGACTCCATGCCTTTGTAATGTACTTTCTCCTCAATTCTTCCTCAGTGAATTCCTAGCTTCTATCAGAATTCAATTTAAGTGATACCACTGCATTCCTCCTCCCTCAAATCTGTAAGCCTATGGCCTGAGTTCAAATTCCACATTTGTCAGATAATCTCTTCAATTTCTTAATAATATATATATATATATATATATATATTAAACTATTTAATTTTTTTTATTTATTTAAGGCAATAGGGTTAAGTGACTTGTCCAAGGTCACACAGCTGGACAATTAAGTATCTGAGGTCAGATTTAAACTCAAGGCCTCCTGACTCCAGGACCAGTGCTTTATCCACTGTGCCACCTAGCTGTCCCTAGCTCTTCAATTTCTAAAGTTTTTCAAATCATTAACTATAGTTTCCACCTGGCAATTTCCAGTGAATGACAATAAATCTATTCCATTAAGCAATATACTGCCTTCCTATTCTGTATCCTTTCACAGGAAGCCAAATATCAGCTCAAAATGTTATACTGTTGAATATAAAATTGAAATAGAATTTGGCTCCTATTAAAGGAGATTTCTATCAAGTTACATTGGCCTAATTGTTCTTATTTATTCTAATGATATTTCTATTAAAATAACCCATTTTTCCAAAGTATAAAACCACTAATGCCAGTAACATACTGACAAACTCTTATACACAAACACTTGAATTCAAGTCAAGTAATCAAAAAGCATTTGTTACATATTTACTATCTGTCAGACACTGTGATAAGTGCAAGGAATACAAAGAAACGTAAAAACAACCCCTGGTCTCAAAAAGCTCATTCTAATGGAAGAGAGAACATGAAAATAATTAAGTTCATATGAAATATAGATCTATATCCCTACACAAACACACATACACACACACACACACACACACACACACACACACACACACACACACACACACACTCTGTAGAGGAAGGTAGATGTCATTAGTAGTTAAGGGAATCAGTAAAGGCTTCCTGCAGAAGATGAATTGGAATTGAGACTTAAAGGAATTCAAGGAAATAATGAGGTAGAAGTGAAGAGGGAGAACATTCCTAGTTTGAGGGACAGCAGTGAAAAGAAGGAAGATAGAATTTAGTGACTAATCATCTAAATTTTTGTTCTAGCTCTTTCATTTTGGCTCACTCTCTGGTCTGTGATCCTCTGCCTACTTACTGCGGAGATCATTCCTCTCTCACTATTTATTCTTCTCAGTGTCTTTTTTTTAAGGTTTTTGCAAGGCAAATGGGGTTAAGTGGCTTGCCCAAGGCCACACAGCTAGGTAATTATTAAATGTCTGAGACCGAATTTGAACCCAGGTACTCCTGACTCCAAGGCCGGCGCTTTATCCACTAGGCCACCTAGCTGCCCCTTCAGTGTCTTTTCGATTGAATTCATCTTACCCATATGAATGAGCATACTGCATAGAGTATGATAATGGACCTTAGTTAGATAGATAGACATCATACCTTGAATTATGTTGGAAAGATGCCTTCATGTTTACATGGTCTCAGCTTTCTCCAGTCCGAACAGTATACCTATGTGTATACAGTATTACTACCTCAAAAGTCGCAAAAAATTGATGCAGTTCTTTTATTTAATCCATTCTTTACCAAGACAACCCTGAGTTACCAATATTTCAAAATTGAAGTGGAAAAAGTTTAAAAGCAGAGAGAATCTTCCACTCCTAATGGAATATTATTGTTGTAGGTATAGGATATTTATAGTGATAAGAGATGCTGAAATTATAATTAATTTTTATTGTTTTACTAAACTCCTTGTCCATAGAACTTCATTTAGAGATAGCATGGTTTTGATTCAGTATAATAAGGATTTATTAAATACTTACCATGAGTTCAGCCAGGTCCCTCCTGTCTTTCTTTTTGCTAGTTCAATGGATGCATACACTAAACATAGACAGTAATATAATAGTTAAGTGGGTGAGTGCAAAAATGTCAGAAAAATAATAAATATAAAGAGATCAATGTGGGCCAGAGTGTAAAAAGAAGAGTATTGAGAGATGTACCTTAGGGAAGGGATAAAATTTGGATACATAAAGAAAAAGCATTATTAGAGGGCAATTGGCAAAATAAATACTAGGAGGCAGGAATGAGTAGCAGGAAGGATCATGGTAAAGTAGTAAGAGTAGATAAGTTAGAAAAATTAGAATAAGGTTTGATTGAGGAGGACTGAGGAGCTTGGAATGAGCAGTGACATGACATTATGTGATTTGTGGAAAGACATCATCTATGTAGGATACAATAGAGGGTAAAGTTCAATGAGGAAAATCATGGGATCATATTGGAAGGGACCTTAGATATCTTCTGGTCCAAACCCTTCATTTTACAGGTGAAGAAACTGAATTATAGAGAAGTGGAGGGACTTGCCAGAGTCAAACTGCTTTTAAGTGTCTAAGGAAAAATTTGAATTCAGTCTTTTTCATTGAAAATCTACCTTGGAAGGAGCATGTTTTATCTACTCATTGAAAAAGGGACCTTGTTTTTCAGGAAAACAAGAGCATACTAGCATATGAAGTGATATAGGAGCCAGTGCATATATGGGTGTTTCTAGGGAACACTGGGGAGAAGAAAAGTTGTATTTAGAATTTAAGAGATGTAGAACTACCTTCATAGATCTACCCTTCAAACCTTCACCCCAAATCACTAACCCAATGGGCAGACTGGTGAGGATGTGAGCTGAAACTCAAGGACATAGCATTGATTCAAGTCTTCCATTTCTGCCATGCAGTCAGCCCTGAAGAACCACAAATGCATCTTCAGTCACTCTGTTACCATTATTGGAATTTCTAGCAACCTAACACTATATTTCCACATATTTATGAAGTCAGGCCCCTTTAGCCAATCTTGCTTAAGTTTGATGTATATGATTCCTAGAAAGAAGGATAAAACCACAACTGTTAGCAAGGGAAATAGGTACTGAATAGGAAAAAAATAAAAACTTGCTTTCAAAATTGGCAGAATTTTTTACAATCTTTAATAATTTAAAAAAGATCCTCTGGATGGGGGTTGAACTTGAAGCCAAAGAATCATGAAAAATGGATAATTAATTGAAATTTCATAGCTGGATGCTATTTTCCTTTGAAATACCAAATTTAAGAATACTCAGAATAATTGTTACTAACAGAACAATAATGAAGGCTAGTGGGATTCCAATAACAAATTCTAATTGTTTTTTGCACTTAAAACTGGAGATTAAAGTATTTGCACCTACAAATGGGAAAGCAAGAGTAGAAAGAACTAAAGATAATTATTCTCTAGGTCTTTTTCAAGCCTCTATCTCTGTCTGTCTGTCTTTCTGTTTCTTCCTCTCTCCTCCCTCACCTTTTCAGTCTCTGTCTCTATGAATATGTCTCTCTCTTCTCCTGCTTTCCCCTCTCCTTCTCTCTCTCTCTCCCTGTCTCTCTGTGTATGTGTTTATGTGTGTATCTTTCTCCCCCCTTTCCCTATCTCTCTCCTCTCTCTCTCTCTCTCTCTCTCTCTCTCTCTCTCTCTCTCTCTCTCTCTCTCTCTCTCTCTCTCCTTCTCCCTCTTTCTCTCTCACATACAACAGATAAAGTCAAGCAAAATGACAAAGAAAGAAGAGGATGAGAGTTCTAGGACAAAATAGCTTACATAGGGTTTGGGATTACAATCAATTTGCTTTATGTTGTCTCATTTGATCCTTTACACAACCTTATGAAGGAGGTATGACAGGTAATATTCACCTCATTTTAAGGATAAAGAAAATGAACCTTAGAAAGTTTATGTGTTTTGCCTAAGCAATCTCACAGCAACTTTCTAAGGAGAGAGGAGCAAGGAAAAGAAAGAAAAAGGAGAGATAAACATAGAAAGTGAGATGGAGAGATAGAGTCAAAAAAAGAGATGGGACCTGTGAACTGTTTCCTGCCAGGATTTTGATCGGCAGAAGTAAGAGGACAAAGGAGAGAACATTTGTGAATATCTTCTGTATAAACTTACCAATACTTTCACTGAAAAGTTGGAAGGAACCTCATTTTCATCAGACACAAATCTTATCTGACTTCCAATCTTCCTTTGCAAGTAGAGGTACCTAATAAATATTTGAGTAATTGTAATTTAACTCAGGGTCACACAGAGCCTAGATGTTACATGCAGAATTTGAGTCTAGTTTTTATCCATCCTTTATTTATTCAACAACCACACTGCTTCTCATCTTACACAAAGTATTTTTTACAAAACTGAATTCTTAAATGGAAGGTGAAGGAATTTTTCTCTAGTTGTTAAAGTGGATATGAAGGTCAACATATGAGTTGTCATTGTCATTGTAGACTCAATGACAATATGGTCTCCCTTCTAAATATCAACTTTATCCTTTTTTGTCATTAGTATCCTAGTAAATAAAGTATAAACTGACAATCTGGTTCAGCATACAAGAATTTTCTAGGTTCTAACAGGCTTCTAAAGCTTTTTCATGAACATTGAAAAGCTGTAATTTATTGCTCATCTTTTTATTCTTGAAGCCTTCTTTCCAATGAGTTTTGTTGTACCTTTTATCAGTTACAAATTAAGCCAAAGAAAAGAAACTGATAACAGTAAAGTAATACTTCAGTAATTTGTAATTTTATTAGTATAATTATTCCCTCTAACAACACAGATTGCATCTCCTTTTTGACTTAGTAGATAGGGCAGGTTCAGATCAACCCTTCAGATTTCTCCAGTATGCTCCAGGCAAGGTACTTCCCTCTCTTTCCATTCTACTTTTTAATCTCCCTTTTAGGTTTTATCTTCCCCTAATAAAGTAACCTTCTTGTGAGCAAACAGCCTTTCATTTTGCTTTTATTTCTGTCCTTATCACTTGTTACAATGCCTTGTACAAAGCAGACATCTAATAGATGGTTATTACTTTGACTTAACTAGATGTTGTGGGTGTCACTTTAGAGTTACCCCAGATATGTGCCTCTATGAAGGCACCTTGTCCCTCAACAACAGACATTTAAGGTATTCCTAGATCCATACTCAAAACCTATTGAACTTGAAATAACTGCCAGAATTTTAACTTGATGTACAATAGGCTTCAAGAGTCTAAGGTCATCTCTGTACCATGATAAGGTTACCATTGGAAGAATATTGAAATAATGATGTTTCCAAATGTGCCTACCTTAGAATGAGGCTGCCCTAAAAACTCAGAGTTAAAATTTAAGCAAAAGTTTATTCAAAGTTAAAGCAAAAAAGTAAAATTAAAACCAAAATTAAAACATCAATTGGGAGCTGAATTTACCTGCATTCAAATCCAACTTCAAATACTTATTATGTACTGAGACAAATATTCTTAACTTGTTTTATCTCATTGGTGGAGAGAGGGAATTTTAAGCATGTACTTACTATCTGCTAGGCATTGTACTAAGAATCCTTACCAAGAAAACCCAAATAGGGTTACAAAGAAATGACTGAACAATAGCAAAATTCCATTAGATCCTTATAACAATAACTGGTAGATGTTATTATTATTATTACCATTTCACAGTTGAGGACACTGAGGTCACAGGGTTTAAATAAATTGCCCAGGGTCACACAGTTTCTCCCCACCCCAACATTAAAAATGTCTTATTCCTCCAAATAAATTAAATTGCTTCTTACTTCTGTATAACTTTTTATTATATTTCTCTGCAAGCCAACAGCACTAAATCAAATAAGTTTCTGCATTCATTCCAGCTTTCAGGTTTGAATAATGTTTGGCAGGTGAGACAGATGAAATTCATTTGTAGAAAGGTGATGAAAAAATGACTGAAGTCCAGAATTCAAAAAAGAGCTTCTTCCTGTTCATTGCTTGCAGTGGTAAGATGCTGTCACCTGGGTTAGACATTTTATCATGCTTTCCCACAATTCTCCTCTGAAGACCTGCTTGATCAAAGGTAATAGTGAGTGATGTGATAGACTTGACAATATTTTTGGTCCAAAGATGTCTCTAAGTCCCACATTCATGATCGCATCTCACTCTTAGAGCTGACCAAGCAAACAATCCCTCTTATGGGTTTGGAATAATTCATGGAATCACTTAAATGCCAAGCCTTTTAAAGTATAGAATATTTTTTTTGCCATAGTTCAATTTTTAAATAATAACTAAACTGACAAATATGGTGGATGTTCTTTTTTTAATTCAACATTTCCCTTTCAATGAAATGTTGAAGCTTCTGTTTGAGTTGGCTCAATTTTTAACTTTATAGACTTAACCAGGTTTTTTTTACATCTAAATTACTGTGTTAACTATCATATAGTAGATTTATATAGGAATGCACTATGTGAGGCTTGGGAGACCTGAATGGTTAATGCACCACCTAAAATCCCTAATTTATATCCTATGAAACTGGGAGCCAGTCTTTTGGGGGATTGTATAATTACATGTTTGCTATCTAATTTCAACAGATAATATTCTGAGGCATATTATTCCCCAACTGCCAGACTGAAAAACTGAGAAATGGTAGCTTTTTTTCTTAGTAGATCCATTTTTTTTTGACATTGTGATACTTTGTTGACATCAGATGAAAGGATGGCAAGTATTCTTCATATGTTTCCTAAATGTATAGCTCAAATAATTAATACTATTTATTATCAATAATCAAATGAAAGAGAATAAAAACAGTTGACCTGAATTATTTGTAAGCCCCAAAATAATAACAAAATCCTAACTAGTTTGATATAGAGCCTTACATTTTTCCAAAGCATTTTCCAGTGATGTACATATTCTTAGTTATTATTTTCCTAATTTCTTGACCTGTTATTTCATTCAGTACAGAACTTCTTTGAAAATAACAAAAATACTCAATAGTCTTATAAATAGGAGGTAAAATATTCAAGATAGATATTTAGTTGCAAGCAATTCTTTAAACAATAAGGGAATTCAGAAGTTTCCACAGTCCTACATCTTCCTTTTTAGTAGTTAAATCCAGTATAACTTGATATGATTATTAGCTCAGTAACTAATAATTTCACAGAACCATCTGAGAAATTAAGCTACCTAATTATGTCACAAAATTAGAGTAAGATTTGAACCCAGGATTTCCTGATTGGCCCTCTAGCCATTACAACAAAAAGCTTCTCATCATTATTGTTCTTTGCAAATCCTTAAGCACAATACAGCCATGAGCTGTTGTTATTACCCCCATTTTATTGGTTCAGAGAGTTTGTGACTGGCCTGTGGTGATAGATGGCAATTGTGACTGCAGGCTTTTTTGTACCCTCTGATTGTTGGCAATTATCACACAGCCACAGAGAAGGAAATGCTTTCTGAGCAGGTATTTGGAGCCTACTGCATGGAGAAATCAAGGAAAATTCTCTCCTGCATCAATCTTCTTTATTCTAGTTTAAAAGTTGCCTCTCAGAAAAGCATATTTTTTGCCTGTTTCAATTTTTAAAAAAAACCACCCCAAAACAAGCTTTTAACCAGCCACCAGTTTTAGAATTCAGCTCCCCCTTTGCATATAAATTGGTCAATTTGAATTCATGTGGAAAAGATGGGATTTGAATAAAAATATCAAAACACATAGTTGTTTAGACACAATTAACTGCTAAGGCCTATAATAACATTGATGTTAGGAGGTAGACCAGATTTGACTGCTAAGAAGGAAGATGTTAGTATGACTAAGGAGTCTTCTGAATTCCCTTATTGTTTGAAGAATTGCCTGCAACTAAATTGGCCCCATTTCTATCTATCTTGAATATTTTCCCTTCTATTTGATAAGACTGTTGGGTATTTTTTGTCATTTCATGTCATTATCTACATCTAATTCTCTCTAGGTTGCCTGGCATTCCTGGAACCCTGATAGAGCATTTGAGGGCAATGCCTTATTTGGATATATTCAGGGTCCAGCTGGAAGTCCTCTGCTTCCTCTCCCTTCCCTCCTCTACTGCTTATTTGCAATTGGATGTGCTTTGTAAATTCTGCCCCAACTCCCAATTCTGAATGTGATCTGGGAGACTGAAAAGAATATGAGCTTTGATTAGCTATTGGTAATGTGGGGCTAAGTTAAACCCTTTTCTCCCTGTCTCCATAAAGAAAAGAAGCACAGAAAATTCCCACAAAGGGTGTTTTGTAACAAGGATCTTTGATTACAATCAAGTAGCAGGTGGAATAACAAAAGATCACAGTGATAGGCTCACATAGATCTAGATCTGAAAGTGATCCTTCTGAGGTCATTTTGCCTGGACCTCCTTAACCTTTGCATCATGTAGCCTTTTATAGGCAAACGAAGCCAATGTATCCCTTCTCATAATCATGCATTTAAATGCATAAAATACATAAGATTACCAAAAAAAAGCAATTCAGTTGAAATATCAAAATGTCAAAGGTTCTAAATTTCAGACCCCTTGAAATCTATCCATGAAGCTTAGCAACTCTTAGATTAACACAATGATCAATATCATTCCAAAGGACTGATGAAACCTCCAAATAGAAATTTTCAGATAAAGATCTCCACCTCCAGATAGAGAGTTAATAGACTCAGAATCTGAGAAGCATATGTTCTTTTCTTTCTTTTTTTTGGATAACACTAATATGAGGATGTATCTTGCATGACTATACACACACACACACACACACACACACGTATATATATATATATATATATATATATATATATATATATATATATATATATTTGTATTGAGTATTGCTTTTCTTGATTTCTCAGTGGATGGGAAAGAAGGAGGAGGAGGAGGAGGAGGAAGAGGGAGGGAAAAGAAGATTTCTAACCAAAAATAAAATGAAATTAAATAAGGAAAAAATGAAATCTATTCCATGAATGCTAGATTAAGAAACCTGAGCTAATTCAATTCCATCATTTATGAAGATGAAGAAATGGAGGCATTAGAGGCTGTCATTTTCTCAAGGCTCCCTAGTTTTAGTAAATGTCTGAGACTAGATATGAGTTTTGGTCTTTCTGATTCCAAACCTAGCATTCTATCCACTATGTCACCTAGCTACCCAAATTGAACTAATTGAAGCAGTGTATCTCAAAGAGGCAAGTTACATAGGACAGGATTAGTGATCCATGCAAGGTCAATGACTTGACAGACTGGCAGAAAACAGTAAGTAAGAAAGGAGTCTACAAGGGAGAAAGATGATTTGCTTTGATGAGTAAACTTCTCAGATCAAAGCCTTTCTTTTTGAGCAACTCAGAGTACTACAGTCATCTTCCATCCCAGAGTAATCTTCTAATCCCCCACCAAACAGTGTATATCTCTAGATCCCAAATGGAAGACATTCCTTCTTTTCTAGCTAGAACCCTTCTGTATTCTGTCTGAGAGAAATACATAGTTGTCCATTTGACCTAAGATCTTGGTCAGAGTATTTGGGTACTCTCTTCAGCTATGCTATATCATCAGACCCTGATGTAAAAAGCCCAGGTTAATTAGAGGTGGTCCCAACTTTCCTTGGGGTTCCAATTTTTTTATAGCAGTCCTAGAACATGCATAAGTTGGACTAGATGGCCTCTGAGGTGCCTTCTGATTAGGAGATTTTAGATTTCTAGGAATTCTCATTCTCCAGGACTCT
Organism: Macrotis lagotis; assembly: GCF_037893015.1. Taxonomy (NCBI): domain Eukaryota; kingdom Metazoa; phylum Chordata; class Mammalia; order Peramelemorphia; family Peramelidae; genus Macrotis; species Macrotis lagotis. The sequence goes on from NC_133661.1 coordinate 162,520,887, forward strand.
CCAGAAGAGGAACCAAGGATTTAACCATGGTAGAGCTCCAGTAGAATTTTCTTTAATCAATGGGAAAAGATATACATTTCAGATCACTAATCTAAGTACCACAAAAAGCTATATAAATCTGACAAACCTATTAATTCTCAAGTTCCAAATCTAATCTAACCATATAATGGTATAAATCAAAACCACAAATTAACATTATGTTGTATTGTATTTTAATTTATTTTCTTAAACATTTTCCAATTTTATTTATTCTAGTTTGAGTTGGGGGCTGGGGAGTTTTGAAAGCCACATTAGATCTGCCAGGAGTATTGACACTTTTGATGTAAATATACAGGGAGTCACAGGGAAAGGATTTAACACTCAATCTGCAACATGCCTACTACCTCATTCTTCTTTCTGTCCATGCTTATTGATACTTTCTCTAAACAATTTGTGAAGTCAGTGAGAGACAGAGACATTGGTTGAAACAATCACGACCACACATCACTTACAAGAATTTTTTGTTTTCATATTACCTTTTGTTTATGTTGGACGGGGAATGGAAAATGATCTGTGATTTCAATTTCCCTTGGAAAGGAAAATTTCCTCTATCATTGAAGACTGGACAATTATAACTTAAAGTGCAAGAGCTGCTGAGCACTGAGAAGTGACAGAGTCACAGTCATTATGTGTCAGAGGCAAGAGGAATCCAGGTCTTACTGGCTTCAAGATCAAGTTTCTTTTCACTTAACCATATTGCCTCTTTTTGTTTTGAATCACAATCTTTTCCCCTTAGCTCTATCTACCCCCACACACATACAATTGAAAAAACATTTACACAAAACCAACTAACAATGATTGCTTCTGGTAGTATATATCAAATTCTATATCTATAGTCCTTACCTCCGCAAGAGAAGAAAAATGCATTTTGTTATCAATTTCCTAGCACCAAGATGGCTAAATTCTTCAGAATTTCTCTATTTGAGGGCTTATTTTTTATTTCATTGTGGTTATTGTGTATGATGTTTTCTTGGTTCTGTTTCTTTGCTCTGTACCAATTCATACAAGTCTTTCCATAAATCTCTGAATTTCTCATATTCCTTATATCTTTATTTTCCCCCCATATTTATGATTTCATTTATGTAGGGGAATAATACAGATCTGCAACTATTCTGCATGTTTTTAATCCATAAGTTTTTCTTGAGACACTGAGAGTTTCAAGTGATTTGCCTGGGATCACACAAACAGTATTTGTCAGTGATGGGACCTGAATCTCCCTCCTTCAAAGCCATTAACATCATTCTTTCTCTCACATTGTTTCTCAAGGCATAATAATTCTCATTCTCTTCATATATTATAATTTGTATGCTCTTCTCCATTCATAAACACCTACTTTGTTTCAAATGCCTTGCTATTGCAAAAAGGTCTCCAGTTACAAATTTTTTTTTTATAAATTAGACCTTTCTTTCTCTGAATCTATGTCCTCCTTTGGGCAATAAGCCCAGGAGAGGGATTGCTAGGACAAAGGCTATGAACAGTATAGAGATTTTTCTTGCATAAATCTAGATTGTTCTCTACAATGATAAGAGCAATTCACAACTTTGCCAATGTTATATTAGTGTCACAAGTTGTTTTTCAAACAGGGTCCTACCTGGGTTCCTCTTGAAATTACCCAAAATTCCGAAAGGAAAATATTGACAAAAGTGGGCATTTTTAAGACTCTCTCAAGAGACCTAGCTCTCTATTCTTGCCTTAAAGAGAGAGAAGCTGTTTATACATGCTACAATCCTTCTGGTAGTATATATCAAATTCTATATATTGTATTATATGATTTTCTATATCATATATATACTATAATATATTATACTATATATTATACTAAATTATATATAGTATAGATATATACCATCTAAAAGATTCTGTCTCAGCATCTGGTTTCACACAATGACTTTCAACCCCTCACCTATTCATCCATAGCAGGGAATATAAAACAAAGTGAGAAACAAATAGCTTCTGTCCTAATCTCAAAGTTTCCATTGGTGTCTCCTGCTATCAAGCGTCACTCTTCCTAATTTTCTAACCTCCTAGTCTTTAAACTCTCCCCACCTAGGATTACAATACGTGTTTAAGAATTCTTGCCTTAATTTATATTTCTCACCTTGATCTCTCAGCTGGCCAGACTCACAGAAATGGCCTTGGCCTCACAGGCTTGTCTTTGCTTTTTAGATTGAATTCTGTGCCTTAAAGAACCTTCTGGTCCTGTCTGCCTCTGGAACTTGACCTTTTTTAGTGTTCTGAGATTCATAACCTCTGCCATGATCCTATTTGCGGAGCTGGAATCATTCTCATGGCCAGACCTGCTTTGCTATTGTCCACATTATCTTATGATATTTTACTTTTCAAGACATCGCAGAGTTTAGAAAAATGAGAGACTGAAAAGGGAAGAAGAGGAGGGAGAGGAGAAAGAGAAAGAAAACATGAAAAATAAGGAGGAAGAAATACAACATGGTAAATTGGAGAAAGGATTGACCTTAAAATCAGAAAAAGCAGAGTTTGAGCCCTGTTTTGCACAAATAACAGGTAGCTATGTGCTCATGGATAAGTCATTGAACCTCTCCATATCCAAAGACTAGAAGTTGTAGTCAGTGGCTATTCTGCATAGGTGGAAGGGGTTTCTATGCCAAGAATCCTTACACAAATAAAATCACAGATCTAGATGCCATTCTCAACAACCTCCCCCCCCAAAAGATAGTCATATCATTACAGAAATTCAGCAGTTTATTGTACTGTTGTACTAAGAACATAGAGTATTAATTAGGATCAGAAATTTGAGTTGAAAGGATCTTCATAAGCAATCTAGTCCAATCATTTTAATTGAATTGTGTGTGCAGTTAAATTTGTGGTTTCCATGGCTTCCATGACAATAGACAATAATTATCCAAGGGGATGGGACACTGATTTGCCTAATAAGATTTGAGTGCTATCTTATTTTTTTGGCCTAGCTTCTTCTGATCCTCAGATACCACTTGATACAACTATACCATTATTATCAGGATTTATATATTTTTTGTTTTTGTTCAAAGAAATATGATCAATTATGATTAAAAGTACCTTGTTTTTTTTCACTTGATCATAGAGGTTCGGATCCTTTAAATCTTGGTTGCTGAAGTAGGGAGTCATAAAGGTTCAGGGAATATATTTTTCTAGGATGAGCTATTGTTCTTTGAGGAAGAAACAGTCATCTTTGATCAAATATCCAGAGAGGAATAATACATTTACTCTCTTCCCTTAAATAAAATGAAATCACCATATCAACCTTGTTGGCATATTATCATTGGGACCTCTGAATAAATAGTCAAGAAATCTAAAATGAACAACTAATGAGATGAAAGTTCATACTACTATTTATGACATATACAATAACTTGACCTTTCTTGAAATATGCAATATAAATAAAAGTCTCATCCAAAATATTTGTGTCTTCTAGATTATACACAATTCCATTTATAACTCAAGGACATCATCATTTTAGGAGATATGGGAGTCATTTTTGTCTATGCAACTTTCCATTTATCATGCCACTTCTTTTGCCCTCTTGAAATAAAGTGTTTACTTTTGAAGTAGAAACTAGATATGATAAAATGCAAGGATACCACTCCATCAAAAACTTAAGATGCTCTAAAAAGACTCACAGAATACTAGAGCTGGAAGTGACCTAAACAAAGTCATTTAGTGATTTTCATTTTTCACTAATATTATGAAAAGGCACAAGAAAAATGTAGGTGACTTAGAGCAATTCCTTTTCTACTTAAATCTGAAAAAAAACCAGGGTTGGAAAAAAAAAATCAATGATAGATGACAGGCTAAGAATAGGTATTGAGGTGTTTATATTTTATTTAAATCTTGCTCTTAAGTATAGATCCTATTTAAACACAACATAAATATCATATAATTAGGTACATAATAAACTAATTTCAGTCTCTTGATGAAGAGATTAAGGAACAATCAGTTCTTTACAACATTGCATCTTTCAAGATTCTTATTCATATCTTTCTATAAATGAGCCCCAAAGGATCTATTTAACAAGCTAAAAACTTCTGATTCTTCTTTAATTTTGTGGAGATTAACATAGTACTCAGGCCATCCATCTGTTATCACTCATCCTCTTCTAATGATACATACTCTGGATGATCATAATAAATTCCTATTTTCATGGAATAATTGTATGGAACAAAATATTTTATCTACATTTTTAAATCACGATTTTTCTTTGACTGCATGGGGCATTTGTTAAAACATCAGATTTAGAGTCAAGGGACTCAAGCTTGAATAATCTATAGCTAAGGGGCAGCTAGGTGGCGTAGTGGATAAAGCACCGGCCTTGGAGTCAGGAGTACCTGGGTTCAAATCCGGTCTCAGACACTTAATAATTACCTAGCTGTGTGGCCCTGGGCAAGCTACTTTAACCCCATTTGCCTTGCAAAAACCTAAAAAATAATAATAATCTATAGCTAAGTTACTTGGCTAGCTTTTCTGCACCAAAAAAGCCTTATCATTGAAAAACCTCATAATCCTACAAGATCTAGTCAACCTTAGCACTCACTCTCCTTTGCCCCTCTAATTGAATGGTGGAATCATGAATTCCAAAACCTCCATTTAGTGAAGGGGTCCAGGACAGACATCTCCTCATTTCTCACTTGGTTTATTATTTTAGAATTTCTCTGATTGCTGCACAAGAACCCTATATTAGGCACTCTCCCTCCTCCCACATTTTCAGTTTCATTTTTAATGTTGACTTCCCCCCAATAGATTGTAAAACTCCTTGAGGGCAGGAACTGTGGTTTTTCATTTTGTAACCTCAACTCTTAGCAATGTGCCTGATAAAAAGTAAGTGCTTAATAAATAGTTATTGACTATTGACAATTAGAAGGTTGAATTGGTTGATGTCTAAGGCCCCTTCCAATTCTAAATGTGTTGACCAAAATCTAACTATTTAAACTATACCATAATCAAGGTACCTGGTAGCCACTTACCTCAAGTTCAATTAATTATTGGAGAAAATTAACAGACTCAGGAGTTCTAGTCTTGAAAAACCTAAGCCTCTCAATCAATGTTATCCAATTTAAGTAGCAATAGGGTCCACATATCCATACTTTAAGAATCCTTTCTCCACATATTGACTTAGTTTTAAAATGCTTGATGGTACTTTTTTTTTGTTAAAAAAAATTTCCAATTACATTTCAATCTGTTTCAAGTCACACTCCTGAGTGTTACTGGTCCCTGGAGGCTATGTTTTAATGCTTCTGCCTAAAGTGATGGCAAGCATTATATTTAGCCACTGAAAAATAATAACCTTCCAAATTAGAAACATGAGTGAACCATGTCAGAACTTACTGTAACACCCTATAACTCACTGTAACATATTTCATTCTTACCAAAAGTTGGAAGTATAGGTGTTTTTGAAGTTCTCTCTCCTCTTTTTTGTTAAAAAAAAAACACTTTCTACTCATGAAAGTAGAATATCACATTTAATTTGATTCATCAGAGAATTTTTTCATGTAATATTTCACATTTTAGATGCTGTTGATTGATTTTTTTTTTTAGGTTTTTGCAAGGCAAATGGGGTTAAGTGGCTTGCCCAAGGCCACACAGCTAGGTAATTAAGTGTCTGAGGTCGGATTTAAACTCAGGTATTCCTGACTCCAGGGCCAGTTCTCTATCCACTGAGCCACCTAGCCGCCCCATTCATTGATTTTTAAAGATAAATCTTGTAGTGTGTTGTTTTTGCAACGAATAGCCAAATACAATCTGATATCTTTCTATCATCTATGAAAATTTTTTATCTCCACATGAAGAAAAAGAAACAGGTAGTAGACAAAAGTGTGATCAAAAGTCTTTCCATAAGTATTCTTCATATGAACTTAACTAACAACTGGAAAACAAAGAAGCATTAAACAAATAGCTGAGTCATGTAGATTATTTAAAGATATTATATATTATTATATTATGTCCTATTGAGCAATGCAGATTGAGATAGGAACTGTATAAGACATCATACAAACTGCAACAATTAGCTCCTACTGAATACCTACCAAAACTGACTGGTAGCTAGAATTATACACCAGAAGTTTGTTATCCTTCATAAAATAACAGATTATAAATACATACATCAAGATATCCTGATAATTCAACAAATAAACTATACCAAAACTAGATCATTATGGTAGAGAAAACTTGTCCATAAGCATCTGAACATAACAGAAATCCATAAAAACTTAAGAAAATTATTTTAAATTCCTTGGTATATTTACATGAATTGATGCTGAGTGAAGTCAAAAGAACTAGGAGGTCGCTGTACATCTTTATAGTAAACATTATATGATGACCAACTACGATAGACTTAGTTTTCTCAGGAATACAGTGATCAAAACTATTCTAAAAGATTTGTGATAGAAAATGCTATCCACATCCAGGGAGGGGAACTATGGAGTCTGAATACAAACTAATTTCACTTTTTAAAATCTGTTGCATGCTTTTTTACTTTCTCATATTTTCCCCCTTTTGTTCTAATTCTTCTTTTAGAACATGACTAATAGGGAAATATGTTTAACATGATTGTAGATGCACAACCCATATCAGATTTCTTACCTGCCATGAAGAGAAGAGAAGGAATAGTAGGAGGGGAAAATGTGGAAATCCAAATCTTATTAAAAAATGAATATTGGGGCAGCTAGGTGGCACATTGAATAGGTGGCCTTAGAATTAGGAGAACCTGATTTCAAGTCCAGCCCTGGACACATAATCCTCACCTAGTTGTGTCACCTTAAGCAAGTCACTTAACCACCTTGAATTGCCAAAAAAATGTCAAAAACTACATTTACATGTAATTGGAAGAAAAACTAAATAAAAATAAAATAAAATGCCATGGTGTAGAACCTTTCAGCCCTTATCCCTCCAACTTGTCAGCAAGGAAGTCTGTCCTTTTTCTTGTTTGTGGATCTTCCTGAAATGTACCATTCTAGTCTGAACATCATATTCTTGCCACTGTATTACCAGTATAAATTACATAGCAAAGATCACCTCCTTTGATCTGGACACTCTTATTTCTATTTATGAAAACCAAGATATAATTCACTTATTTTTAGTCGTTATTAATGGTCATACTATTGCTTTAAATTGAGCTTATAATCCATTAAAACTTCTTGGGTATTTTTTTTCACATAAACTGTAGTCTAGCCATGCTTCTTTCATTCTGTGCTTATATGGTTGGTTCCATGAAATTAAGTTTATGAATAAGAGTCAAGAAGGATAAGAAGGCAAATATGGACTGTAATATTTATCTTTTGATCTTCAAATTCATGAGATCACCGATATTTATCCCAGTTTAATTTGGTACATTATTCTAGCCTTCCAAGGACTTTGAGGAACCTAATTATTAGCAACACATATCTAATCCTCTCAATTTATGTGAGCCCAAAATTAAAGAAATCATTTCTGCCATCATCAAGTTGTCAGTAATGATGATGGTGATGAAAATATTGACAATAACAGATAAGGGGAGATAATTTAGAAGGAAGGCTTAAGAGGGAAGATTCAGTTTTGGATTTATTGAGTTTGAGGTGGCAATAGAACATTTTAGTAAGAGACATGTTCAGTCATCAATTTGGAAAAAGGGGTGGGGTTTTTTATTTGTTTATTTTTCATTGTAAGCTCAGTATAAATCAACAGTGTGACCCATTAGTGTTGTTCAGTCATTTCAGTCATGTCTGATTCTTCATGTCACCATTTGATATTGTCTTGGCAAAGATACTAAAGTAGTTTGTCATTCCATTCTCCAGTTCATTTTACAGCTGAGGAAACTGAGACAAACAGAGACAAGTGATTTGCCAAGGGTTATATAACTAGCAAATGTGTAAACCAGATTTGAATTCAGGTCTTCCTGAATCTAGATTCATTGATCTATCTCCTGCACCAGCTAGCTGCCCAATGTGATTCATATTATAGCCAAAAATGATTAGGCAGTTTTAGGCTATCATAAAAAGATAGTGAGTAACCTAGGGAATTGGGTATGCTGACATACTCTATCCTAGTTAAATCCTCTCTGGAGTGTTTGGAGCACCACATTTTAAGAAGCATTATAAACCAGACAGTATCTACAGGAGCAACCAGAGTGGTAAAGACCATCAACTTGTAGGAACAGATAACTTAGTTTGGAGAAAAGAAAAAGAAATATTTGGTGGCTGACATGGGAACTTTTCTGTTTGTATCCAAGAGATAGAATTAGAAACAATGGGCAGAAATTACAAAGAAGAAAGTCAAAGAGTGATATGAGACAAAGAATTAAATAACCACAATCAAGAGAACAGTAACATAAATATAAAAAACATAAAAACAATCTTGAAATTCATTAAAACTCTGATCCTTGCAATGACCATTCATGATGTCAGAGGATCATTGATGAAACATTTTGTTCAGCTCCTGATAGAGTGAATGACTCAGGGTGTAAAATAAGACAAACTTTTTTTACAAGATCATTGAGGGAGTTTGTTTTGCTTAATTATGCAAATTGGTTACAACAATTTTGTTCTTTTTTAATGAGATGGAGTGTTAGCAAAGAGAAAATATATTTCTGTTGAAATGAAATTTAATTTAAAAAATAATTATCTCTGATAAGGTAAAGCACAGAGAGACACATTGCTAATCCTATGATAGAGAATATTCACTTTGAATCTAGAGATCTATTAGGGTATGTCAAAAAGCAAACATCTGAGACTTCTAGGATGTAGCCAAGATGGCAGTGAGAAGTTGGAAAACTCTTGGAGCTTTTCCCCAAAAAACTTTAAATGAACTCTTAAACAGACACTAAAGCTACAGAACCCACAGAAACAAGAGTAAAATAAATTCTCAACTCAAGATATTGTGGAGGAACTTCAGTAAAGTTCTATCTCACCTAGGTAAAAAAGGAAGTATGGTCCAGCAGAGATGGGAGAGCTAGAAAGCCAAGGAAAGGTTCTTATTGATGGTGCAGTTCAGATTCAGGTTCAGTAGGCCAACAGTGCAACAGGTTAGCAGTGAGACTACCAACAACAGGCTTAGGCAGAGGAAAAGCCCCTAACATAAGAAAGGTAATGTCCTAAGCAAATGGTAAACCAGGGACCAGACCCCAGTCCTTAGAACAAAAAGCTTGGAACTATAGCCACTGTGCCCCAGGAGCAGGGTTCAATAATCAAAATGAGAAAAAAAAGACCCACACAAAAAACACTAACAATAAAAACCTACTATTCAGATAGAATAATAAAAACAGCATCTCAGAGGAGGAAATCACTGACAAAATGGCTACATATGAAGCCTCAAAGTGGTTTATAAATTGGTCTCAAATCCAAAAAGACCTCTTAGAGGAGCTCAAAAAGAATTTTCAAAACCAAAGAAGAAAGGCAAAAGAAAAATGGAGAAAAAAATTGAGAATCATGCAAGAGAATTATGAAAATTTGGCTGAAGAAAACAACACCTTTAAAAGTAAAATTGGCCAAATGGAAAAAAGAAATCAACTCTTTTAAAAGGAAAATTGACCAACTGGAAAAGGGATATAGCTCATCAAAAAGTAAAATTGACCAACTAAAAAAGGAAAACAATTTATTTAAATGTAAAATTAACCAACTGGAAAAGGAAACACAAAAACTACTTAAGAAATTAAACCCTAAAAGTTAGAATTGGACAAATGGAAACTATGATTTCCACCAAATGATGTCTATGAGACACCAAGATTTCATCAAACAAACCCAAAAGCTGAAAAAACAGAAGGAAGTTTAAGTTGACCTGGAAATTAGATTCGGGACAGATAATTTATGAATTATGGTCTACCTGAAAACCCAAATCAGAAAAAAATTGGACAATATCTTGTAGGAAATTATCATGGAAAATCACTCTAATATTGTAGAATTAGAAGATAAAATAGTACTCAAAAGAATCCAAAGATCACCCCCCCCGAAAGATATTCCCAAATAAAATCTCCAAGGAATATTGTAGCCAAATTTCAGAATTCTCAGTTAAAATTTAAAAATACTTTTTTTTCTCCTTTGCAGCCAAAAAGAAGCAATTTAAATACAAGACAGCCATAGTCAGGATTATGCAGAGCTTATCAGATTCTACATTAAAAGATCAGAGGGCCTGGAATATGATATTCCAGAAGGGAAAAGAGCTTGGATTTCAACCAAGAATCAATTACCCTGCAAAATTTAACATATTCTTTCAGGGGAAAAGATGGATTTTCAACCAAATGGAGATCTTTCAAACTTACCTGATAAAAAGACCAGAATTGAACAGAAAATTGTAAAAAAGTAGATGAAAAGGAGAAAAATTGATAGTCAGTAAGACTAAATTGCCTACATCCTTACATAGGAAGATAATCCTCGTAACTTTTGAGAATTATATTTCTCTTAGGACAGTTACAGAGGATGTAAGTAGAAATTATCTGTAATATGAACAAATTTTTATCCTTTGAGAGCTCTGTCTCCATTGGATTAGTTAAAGTAAGGGTTCTTGTTAAGAAGGAATGGGTTTAAATTGACTATAATTATCATGGAAAATCACTCTAATATTGTAGAATTAGAAGATAAAATAGTACTCAAAAGAATCCAAAGATCACCCCCCCCGAAAGATATTCCCAAATAAAATCTCCAAGGAATATTGTAGCCAAATTTCAGAATTCTCAGTTAAAATTTAAAAATACTTTTTTTCTCCTTTGCAGCCAAAATGCTTATGGGTCTTGGGAATTATATTTCTAAAGGAATAGTTGATGGAAGGGTATTTGGATAGAAAGTGTTGGTATGAAGTGATTATGATGTGATGATGCTTATCAATCAATCAATCAATCATTAAATAAACTCTTGAGAATTGTCCTATCATTACAGATTAAAGGAGTATACTTTGACAAAGAATATGGGTACAAGACAGGTATAAAATAATTAGGATATGATAAAGAGGATTATACTGAGAGGAAAAAAGGCATTAGAGAATAAATAACACTTTATGATGATATACAACAATTATTGTAAAGGGAAAGAAGTAAGGGTGTGAGTACTAAGTAAATCTTATTCCCAATAGAGTTGACTCAAAGAGGGAATAACATACATTCCCAAATATGTTTAAATATTTGTCCTACCCTTCAGGTAAATTGGTGGGGGGGAAGAAAATGGAAGGTGAAGTTAATAAAAGGGAAGGAAAAAGTAAAATTAATGGAAAAGTTAAAGTAAAAGAAAATAAAATGGAAAAGAAAAATTAAGAAGGCTGACAATAGGAGGACAGATTGAGAGAGGCAGCAGATAGAAGCAAAAAAAAGCAGATAGAAGCAAAACCTTGATGAGGAAGGCTAAGGGGGAAGGAAATAGAAAGTTACCAAAGAGGGGAAGATAGGATGGAGGGAAATACAGAATTAGTAATCTTAACTGTGAATGTGAATGCAATGAACTCTTCAATAAAACAGAAGTAGATAGCAGAGTGGATTAAAAACCAGTATCCTACAATATGTTGTTTACAAGAAACATATTTGAAGCAGAGATACACAGAGGATAAAGTTAAAAGACTGGAGTAGAATGTATTACATTTCATCTGAAGTTAAGAAAAAAGCAAGGGTATCAATCCTTATCTCAGACAAAGCAAAAGCAAAAATTGATCTAATTAAAAGGAACAAAGAAGGGGAAAGATAATGAAAGACTAAAGTCAACTAGTAGATGCATTTGTGAAATTTTGTGAATTTCCTCCATCAATTGGGGGGGGATGGCTGAATAAGCTATGATATTTGAATGTTATGGAGTACTATTGCAAAATCATGAGCAACCTAACTTCAGAAAACATGGAAAGACTTGGATGAACTGATGCTGAATGAAGTGAGCAGAACCAGTACATGGTATATATTAACAGAAAAATTGTGAAATGGTCAACTCTGACAAAAGCAACTTCTCTCAGCAGTTCAGTGATCAAAGACAATCTTGAGAAATCTTGTTAAGGAAAATGCCATTCACATCCAGAGAAGATACTATGGATTTTTGAATGCAGAGCAAAGAATTATATGTTCACTTTATAAAACTTCTTTTGTGTTTTTTCTTTCTTATGTCTTTCCCCCCTTAGTTCTAATTCTTATTTTATAACATGACTCATAAAGAAACATGTTAAGAATAATGTACATGTACAACCTATATCAAATTTTTTCCTGCATTGGGGAAGGAGGAAGGGAGGGTTGTAGAAAAATCTGGAACTCAAAAGCTTGCAGAAGGATGAATGTCAAAAACTATCCTTGCTTGTAATTGGAAAATAAATCAATTTTTTTTTAAAAAGATTGATGTGCCTTTTGGGCGAAGGTGGAGGAGAGAATCCAGGCACTGTGATAAGGTCTCTTGGCAATCCCTCAGAACTAATATGAAACATGTCTCTTAACAGAATTTCAATTGACAAAACCCAGAAAAAGAATCTAGGAGAACATCTCCCAACAAGGTCTGTGTCAGAAGAGCTTGGATGAACCAGGGGCAGTGAACAGAGAGCAGAGAGCTAGCCCAGTCGTGAAGGCTTTGTCTGTGTGAGTGGTGGACTGGAAAGTTCCAGCAGAGCTGGAGGGAGAGTTCCAGCACAATGGGCTAGAGAGTTACAGAGTGCTACTGGACATTGATCCGCTTGGCTCCACTAGTCTGGAGGATCAGGGCTGTGGGCCCCATACTTTCAGCAGAGTCCTCTTCCCAGGAGAAATACAGTAACAGCCCCCCTTATGCCCCCCCAATATGTGACAGCATATCTCTCTCAGTAGAATAAGGAGATTAACTATCTAGTCCGAAGGCCACATTGTTCAAGGATAACCAATATCCAGGTGCGTGCCCCACCTCCCCCCAGACCTAGGGAGTGGGTCATAAATCAAGGTCACAAACACTCCAGAGAAAGCAACCAGCATCCTCTACTTGCTGGCCCATTTGGAGTTACTAAACCCAGTGAGCAAATCCTCTAGGGATCTCATCACCAAAGGTATGCAAATAAGTCCCTTCTCCAACACAAGATCCTAGGAAAATGAAGAAAAGCCAGTAAAAAGGGGGTGGTCCATCAAGAACTACCTTGAAGACAAAGATCCTAACTCAGAGAGCTCTAGAACTTCTGAGGAGAATATGAATTGGTCTCCAGTCCTGCCTGAGGAATATGTGGGTGTTTGGGTTCCACAAGAATGTGAAGGGAGGATTGTTAGTTTACATTACAAAGACTAGGCTCTGCCTATATTGTTGCCTTATGGGCAGTTGACCTCAATCTAATCAAAAATTGATGAGATTGCCCCACCTGTTTTTAAGTTAATCTCTTCTTGACCTTCTACTTTGTGCATGCTCAAGGAGATAGCTGTTTTTGTTCATTAGTGTAATGAGCAGGGCAGGGGAAATATATAGGAACCAATGTATCAAATTTAGATTGTGACCCAGCCTATGATTGTCATGAGAGGGCAGGAAGAAAGCTTTTCAGAGTGCATAAAAGATCATGCATTTTGGGATTTCCCTGCCCCTCTTTCCCACATGAGGGAGGTGTACCATTTTGTTAAGATATCTTAATTAGAATCATTTTAATCAATCTGGACTAAGTATTCATGAGCCATTTTTAACAATTTGGGGGCTCACTTGGGATAATAATGTAAATCTCTTTCTCTGGTATTTGGAAGAACAAAAGAAAAAATGCATGTGAATGTCTTGATTTCAAGCCCACTTTCTTGATGTTCTCTATAGGGGAAAACTCAGAGATTCCTGGGAAGATTGGTCTGGGTTTGGAGCTGTAAGTGATTAAAATGACTGGGAGGGTAAGAACCATGGTAAGGGATAGATCTCTTGGGTGGTATTGGTGACTAGAACCACCCTGGACTGACTGTGAAATCCTCCAGGTGGGAGAGCTATCCCAAAGGAGAGGCCAAAGGATTGACTCTCCAGGAATTTCCCCAAAATCTTAAAAGGGGAAGGTTGCCTCCAGACTTGGGGGGCTAGGAGATCCATGTGGCTGGTAGCTGCAAGCTGGAAGGAAGGAAGCTGATTGGATCCAGTCTGATGTATGAGTGAGTTTGAATGTTGTAATTGCATTGAGGTTTTAAATGTATCATGTATATGAGACTGGATTCTGAGAGGATCTGGAAGACAAAAGTGTAAAGATAGTAGGATATTCATTTCACTCTTGTTCTAAGGGGAATGAGATGTTTAAATAAGAATCTTATGTTTAATGTAAATTAATAATGTATGTTTAATTTTAAAGAAGTCAAGAATGTGGACTTCTCTCTTGGTAACTGCAGACAACTGGGTGCTCTGACAACTGAACAAATAGCAATTATGTGGTTCCACTGTATGGCAATTTATTGATGAGTAAAATGTATTTATCAGGTATGTGATATTCTTTTGTAACTGCAAAGAGATTATATTTACACTTGTGAATATATGTTATTTAAATACTGTATTGTTAAAGACTGGGATTAACAAGTGATTACTTTGAAGAACAATAAGGGAAATATAAAAAATTATGGGATATATCTGTGAGTTCATGAATAATGTAACAATGGAAGAATTGTTTCTGTACATTTTAGTAATTTGTGTGATATTATTGCTGTTTTGTTAATTGGAATTAATAATACATGTTGGAAATTTAAAGACACCTAAAATGTTCTAATTGTTTTAAAGAAGGCTGAAAAGTAATTCGTATGTTAGGATGCCACTAGGTGGTGCGGTGGATAGAGTACTGACTCTGGAGTCAGGAGAAACTGAGTTTGAATCCGGCCTCAGATACTTAATAATTACCTAGCTGTATGACCTTGGGCAAGTCACTTTACCTAATTGCTTGGCAAAAACAACAATAATAATACATAATATGAGAAAGATAAACACAAGAAAGGTAATTTAAGATTTTTCTATGACAATATTTAGCTTAATTGTCACATGAGAATCTAGGAGATGATAGGCAATCTCCTGACCAAAGGAGATGCTTATTTGTTGTAAAATACAACAGGCTAGAAGGAGGGTTCTCTAGCCAAGGGGAATCCAATACACCATCATTATATAGAGATAGAGTAGATATGATTACAGACAAAGGGATATGATCTGGAAATCAGAGGTCTCTAGTAAGAGGTAGGAGATAAGGCCTATAGGTTCAGTCATAGTTAGAATATCTGGTTTTAGCAAGGATCCAGGAAAGACACTCAGAGCTTTAGGTGGGAGGGTTCATTAATTGGGACCCCAATAAGATTATGATTGGAATTTAGTGAATTGGACTCACTTGAAATTTCATTAGCTAATAACTATTTTAGATCATGGGATTTTTTAATCAATTTTCTCTTTTTTTATGTCAGATACCAAGATGGTTAGCAGAAAAGGAAGTGCTATTGGGTCAATGTCATGTTCTTGGAGCCAAAGAAGCCAATGGGCTGAATATGTCAGTTGACAGGATGTACAGTCTGAGGGGTAGCTTTTCAGTATGACCTGAGGCTGGAACCTTTTGACTTGATTTTTCCCTAAGCGACATTAGGGTAATGTCTCACCTGAAAGAATAAATTTGGCCTAAGACATTTGGCTACCCACATGACTTCTGCCTGGACACTGACATTCAATAATTACATCTATAAAGGAATTTTCCTTTAATGACTTGGATCTTTATAGTAACTAAGCAACCAAAAAAAGAAGTTTTAGGTGAATTGGATTTAATAGCCTGAGATAGGTTAGGTGTGTGACTCTGACACCTGCTGTCAGCTACATGTTAAGATAGTAATTAAGTTTCCTTAATTTTTATATTACAGGGGATATTTAGGTAAGAAGAATGGGAAATTCTTAGGATAATTACAGGTTCAAGGTCTAGTTTAGGGAAAGGAATGTGAGTCAGATAAATACATCTGGAAAAAGGAAAATCTATGTTATATTTGGGAATATTTGGGGGAAAATTCATTTTGGTTAAGGATGTTTGAGTAATTATTATAATGAGAGCAAAAGGTTAAGAAATGTGCATGTTTTAAGCTAAAGTCAATATGATAATTCTCATAGGGAGTTTGTTCAAGTAGTAAATCACTTATGGAAGTTTATTGTGCTATGTATGTCAACATGACAGTGAATAAGGCAAAATGTAAATTGTAATAAGTGCCAGAATCTCATTGTCTTGTGATGAAAACATGTGTTTTAATCTGAGTAAAATATTAAGCAGTTTCTTTACCAGAAGACAAGGTCTCAACAAGTTACCTGAGTTGAAGAGGACCTTTTCAGAACTGATTCAGAAGATGCAGTAGGACATAGGATATCTTCAGAGGAGAAGAGAAGATAGAAGGGGAGACACTAGACCAGTTCATCTCCACCATTTCTTGCCTATGTGTACTCCAGGGAGTCTGTACCTGTAATTTCTCCTTGATTCTGTGAGTGCGATGCCCCTACTTATGCCTCTCTCCTTATGGAAAGGAAGGTGAGGCAAGGTGAATATGTTCTCCATTGAGAGAAAGGAGGGAGACTATTGGGTGGCAAGATTATATCCTACATGAGTCTGTATATATCCTATCTAGGGAGAATTCTATCTCTGATTTAGACAACAGGATATTAGTAATAGTGGGAGGAGAATCTAGTTGGCAGTAGTCAATGCCCAGTCTTGTGGTGTGGCTAACTGTTGGACTTGTGGTAGTCCACAGAAATTTAAGAATTAGGAGCCTTGGGAGCCAGTCCCTTTTGGGTCCAGCCTAGATTCTCAGAGGTAGTCAGAGGTGCACTGTGGTACAGGATTCTGATTCAGAGGAGAGAAATACCAATGGCATATGAGTAAATCAGTTCAGGGTGATTATTGTTTATACCAGTCTGGCCAGGATATTTACTGGGGGAGTAGCAAATTTCTGTGGACATGTCCAGAAGCAGGGTACACATATCTTGGACTGTACAACTTAAAGAGACTGAGACTCATGCACGATGTAATGATGGTACCTGGATCCCTTGTAAAGATGGGCAAACTGGGGGACATTTTTTTATAAAAGTTTTTATAATATTTTTATAAAAGTTTTTATAATATTTTTATAAAAGTTTTTATAATATTTTCCCCCATTCTTGCTTCCCTACCCCTACCCCCCAACAGAAGGCATTCTCTTAGTGTTTACATTAGTTCCATGTTATACATTGATCTCAGTTGAATGTGATGAAAGAGAAATTATGTACTTAAGGAAGAAAAATAAAGTATGAGATAGTAAAATTACATAATAATATAATGCTTTTATTTTTTTCTAATTTGACAGTAATAGTCTTTTGTCTTTGTTGAAAGTTCATAATTCTTTCTCTGGATACAGATGGTATTCTCCATTTCAGATAGCTCAAAATTATCCATGGTTGCTGCACTGAAGGGATGAGCAAGTCCATCAAGGTTGATCATCACCCCCCACATCACTGTTAGGGTGTACAATGTTTTTTCTGGTTCTGCTCATCTCACTCAGCATCAGTTCATGTAAATCTTTCCAGGCTTCCCTGAATTCCCATCCCTACTGGTTTCTAATAGAACAATAGTGTTCCATGACATACATATACCACAATTTGTTAAGCCATTCCCCAACTGAAGGACATTCATTTAATTTCCAGTTCTTTGCCACCACAAACAGGGCTGCTATGAATATTTTTGTACAAGTGATTTTTTTTTACCCTTTTTCATCATCTCTTCAGGTTATAGACCCAATAGTGGTATTGCTGGATAAAAGGGTATGCATATTTTTGTTGCCCTTTGGATGTAATTCCAAATTGCTCTCCAGAAAGGTTGAATGAGTTCACAACTCTATCAATAATGTATTAGTGGGGCAGCTAGGTGGTGCAGTGGATAAAGCACCAGCCCTGGAGTCAGGAGTACCTGGGTTCAAATCCAGTCTCAGACACTTAATAATTACCTAGCTGTGTGGTCTTGGGCAAGCCACTTAACCCCATGGCCTAGCAAAAAAACCTAAAAAAAATAATGTATTAGTGTCCCAGATTTCCTGCATCCCTTCCAACATCGATCATTGTCCTTTCTGGTCATATTGGCCACAAACTGGGGGACTTGTTAAGGGAAACTGTGATTATGAGTTACTATGGACTACTTTCAAGGAAAAATAAGAAACATCACTAGATATATTAACTATTCTTGAGGTTGGTTCAATGGCACAAAATCAGGGATTTATTTTGATCAATTTTGGAACTAGGAAGACCTATCTAAAGACATTGGTATTAAAAACTTGACAGTGAAAGGAGGTATAGCAACTTTGGATATGTATCCATTATCATGATAATTATATGACATATTTAGGAGGGCCCATTGGAAGTAAGGATGAACAGTATTATCCATTTATTGTAAACTGAGAAACTATATTCTTGGAAGAACAACCAGAACTAAAGGGATGTTATTGGATCTGTAGGACTACCGCCCACACCCATTTCTCCAAAGGCTGGTCAGGTAGTCGCTATATAATTTGGTAAGGCCAAAATTTTTCTTTCTGTCTGGAGAAGGAGGAAACCAGTTGGAGATAAGTTATATGATGACTTAAGCCAAGAGAAAAGGAGTGTATATATACCCCATTAACTAAGACAGGGGATACCAATGGATGGGGAGATATATGGTCCTCAGAAAGAATTATCCAGATTTATGGACTTGCTACCTGGACACAGGATGGGAGTTAGAGCTATGGAACCCCAATTTATATCCTGATTAAATTCTAAGCTGTAGTGGAAACAATTACCAATAAGACTGCTAGGGCCCTCAATTTGCTAGCTGGATAAGCCATGCAAACAAATCTGTTGATTGGAAGAGTTTGTGGCAAATTGAATCTATCAAGTTGCTGCCTAAAGATAGATGACAATAGGCAAGCAGTAAAAGACATCAGAAATTTGACATGTGCTTCCACACAAACCTGGAAAATAGGAGGGGTCCATGTCTCTAATAATGAGAAGTAAAAATCTTGACAGAAGAAAAAGTCAGTTATGTTAATAACAAGGATCGTGATTTGAGAAAGAAATCACTAATAAGGTGTGGAATCCTAAATTCTTATTATAAAAGAAAAGGGGGAAATTGTAAGGAATATGTAGGTGTTTGGGTTCCACAAGAATGTGAAGGGAGGATTGTTAGTTTACAATTCAAAGAATGAGCTCTGCCTATATTTTGCCTTATAGGCAGGTGACCTCAATCTGATCAAAAACTGATGACATTGCCCCACCTGCTTTTTTTGTTTGTTTGGGTTATTTATTTATTTATTTTTAATTTATTTTTATTAAAGTTATTATCTGAGTTTTACAATTTTCCCCCCAATCTTGCTTCCCTCCCCCCACCCCACCCCCACAGAAAGCACTCTGTCAGTCTTCACTTTGTTCCCATGTTGTACATTGATCCAAATTGGGTGTGATGAGAGAGAAATCATATCCTTAAAGAAGAGAAGCCTAAGAGATAACAAGATCAGACAATAAGATATCTGTTTTTTTCCTAAATTAAAGGGAATAGCCCTTGCACTTTGTTCAAACTCCACAGCTCCTTATCTGGATACAGATGGCACTCCCCTTTTCAGACAGCCCAAAATTGTTCCCAATTGTTGCACTGATGGAATGAGCAAGTCCTTCAAGGTTGAACGTCACTCCCATGTTGCTGTTAGGGTGTACAGTGTTCTTCTGGTTCTGCTCATCTCACTCAGCATCAGTTCATGCAAATACCTCCAGGATTCCCTGAATTCCCATCCCTCCTGGTTTCTAATAGAACAATAGTGTTCCATGACATACATATACCACAGTTTGCTAAGCCATTCCCCAATTGAAGGACATTTACTTGATTTCCAATTCTTTGCCACCACAAACAAGGCTGCTATAAATATTTTTGTACAATTAATGTTTTTACCCTTTTTCTTCATCTCTTCAGGTTATAGACCCAGTAGTGCTATTGCTGGGTCAAAGGGTATGCACATTTTTGTTGCCCTTTGGGCATAGTTCTAAATAGCTCTCCAGAAGGGTTGGATGAGTTCACAGCTCCACCAACAGTGTAATAGTGTCCCAGATTTCCCACAACCCTTCCAATAATGATCATTATCCTTCCTGCTCATATGGGCCAATCTGAGAGGTGTGAGGTGGTACCTCAGAGAAGCTTTAATTTGCATTTCTCTAATAATTAATGATTTAGAGCATTTTTTCATATGGCTATGGATTACTTTGATCTCCTCATCTGTAAATTGCCTTTGCATGTCCTTTGACCATTTGTCAATTGGGGAATGGATTTTTTGTGTTAAAAATATGATTCAGTTCTCTGTATATTTTAGAAATGAGTCATTTGTCAGAATCATTAGTTGTAAAGATCGCTTCCTAATTTACTACATTTCTTTTGATCTTGGTTACAGTGGTTTTATCTGTGCAAAAGCTTTTTAATTTAATGTAATTGAAATCATCTAATTGGTTTTTGGTGATGTTCTCCAACTCTTCCTTAGTCATAAACTGCTCCCCTTTCCATAGATCTGACAGGTAGACTAGTCCTTGATCTTCTAATTTACTTATAGTATTGTTTTTTATGTCTATGTCCTGTAACCATTTGGATCTTATCTTGGTAAAGGGTGTGAGGTGTTGGTCTAATCTAAGTTTCTTCCATACTAATTTCCAATTATTCCAGCAATTTTTATCAAAGCAGGAGTTTTTATCCCAATGGCCAGACTCTTTGGGTTTATCAAACAACAGATCACTACAATTATCTCCTGCTTTTACACCTAGTCTATTCAACTGTTCTACCATTCTATTTCTTAGCCAATACCAAACAGTTTTGATGACTGATGCTTTATAATATAATTTTAGATCAGGTAGGGCTAAGCCTCCTTCTTTTGTACATTTTTCATTAAGCTCCTGGCAATTCTTGACTTTTTATTTCTCCATATGAATTTACTTACACTTTTTTCTAATTTGCTAAAGTAATTTTTTGGAATTTTGATTGGTAGGACACTAAACAGATAGTTTAGTTTTGGTAGAATTGTCATTTTTATTATATTAGCTCTACCTATCCATGAGCAGTTGATATTTGCCCAGTTATTTAAATCTGATTTAATTTGTGTGAAAAGTGTTTTATAATTGTTTTCAAAAAAGATTCTGAGTCTGGCTTGGCAAATAGACTCCCAAATATTTTATATTGTCTGAGGTTACTTTGAATGGGATTTCTCTTCTAGCTCTTCCTGCTGTTTCTTGCTAGATATATATAGAAAAGTTGATAATTTATGAGGGTTTATTTTATAACCTGCAACTTCGCTAAAATTGCTAGCTGATTCCAGTAGTTTTTTGGATGATTTCTTGGGATTCTCTAGGTAGACCATCATGTCATCTGCAAAGAGTGAGAGTTTTGTCTCTTCCTTCCCAGTTCTAATTCCTTCAATTTCTTTTTCTTCTCTAGTTGCTGATGCTAATATTTCTAATACAATATTGAATAGTAGTGGTGATAATGGGCACCCTTGTTTCACCCCTGATCTTATTGGGAATGCCTCTACCATCTCCCCATTGAATATAATGCTTGTTGATGGTTTCAAATAGATACTGCTAATCATTTTAAGGAACAGTCCATTTATTCCTACACTCTCTAGTGTTTTTAATAGGAATGGATGCTGTATTTTGTCAAAAGCTTTTTCAGCACCTATTGATATGATCATATGATTTCTGATAGGTTTGTTGTTGATATAATTGAGTATACTAACAGTTTTCCTAATATTGAACCAACCCTGCATTCCTGGAATAAATCCTACTTGATCATAATGTATTATCCTAGTGATGACTTGTTGTAATCATTTTGCTAAGATTTTATTTAGGATTTTTGCATCTATATTCATCAGGGAAATAGGTCTATAATTTTTTTTCTCTGTATTAACTTTTCTTGGTTTAGGTAACAGTACCATATTGGTTTTATAGAAAGAGTTAGGTAGAGTTCCATCTTCCCCTATTTTTCCAAAGAGTTTATATAGGATTGGAACCAATTGTTCCTTAAATGTTTGGTAGAATTCACTTGTGAATCCATCAGGCCCTGGAGATTTTTTTTAGGGAGTTCAGTAATGGCTTGTTGAACTTCTTTTTCTGAGATAGGGTTGTTTAGGTATTTAATCTCTTCTTCGTTTAACCTGGGCAACTTATATTTTTGTAAATATTCATCCATTTCACTTAGATTATCAAATTTATTGGCATAGAGCTGGGCAAAATAATTTAAAATTATTGCTTTAATTTCTTCCTCATTGGTGGTGAGTTCACCTTTTTTGTTTATGATACTAGCAATTTGGTTTTCTTCTTTCTTTTTTTTTAATCAAATTGACAAGAAGTTTATCAATTTTATTAGTTTTTTCATAATACCAAATTTTGGTTTTATTTATTAATTCAATAGTTTTTTTGCTTTCAATTTTATTAATTTCTCCTTTTATTTTTTAGAATTTCTAATTTGGTATTTAATAGGGGATTTTTGATTTGTTCTTTCTCTAATTTTTTTAGTTGTATGTTTAGTTCATTAATTTCCTCTTTCTCCAATTTATTCATGTAAGCATTTAGAGCTATAATATATCCTCTGAGAGTCACTTTGAATGAATCCCATAGGTTTTGGTATGTTGTTCCATTATTATCATTATCTAGGATAAAATGGTTAATTCTTTGTATAATTTGTTTTTTGGTCCACTCATTTTTTAAAATGAGGTTATTTAATTTCCAATTTGTTCTGGGTCTATATCTCCTTGGCCCAGTATTGCATATGACTTTTATTGCATTGTGATCTGAGAAAGATGTATTCACTATTTCTGCCTTTCTGCAGTTGTCATTAAGTTTTTATGTCCTAGTATATGGTCATTTTTTTATAAGTTCCATGTACTGCAGAGAAAAAGGTATATTCCTTTCTATCCCCCACTTTCCTCCATAAGTCTACCATATCTAATTTTTCTAGCATCTATTTACCTCCTTAACTTCTTTCTTGTTTATTTTATGATTTGATTTATCTAGATCAGATAGCTGGAGGTTGAGGTCTCCCACTAGTAGAGTTTTGCTGTCTATGTCTTCCTGTAGTTCTTTCAGCTTCTCCTCTAAGAATTTGGGTGCTGTCCCACTAGGTGCATATATATTCAATATTGAAATGACTTTATTGTCTATGGTACCTTTTAGGAGGATAAAGTTTCCTTCCTTATCTCTTTTAACACTATCTATTTTTGCTGCTGCTTTGTCTGAGATAAGGATTGCTAGCCCTGCTTTTTTTACTTCAGCTGAAGCAAAATATATTTTGCTCCAACCTTTTACCTTTAATATATATGTATCTCTCTGCTTCAAATGAGTTTCTTGTAAGCAGAATATTGTAGGATTCTGGTTTTTAATCCACTCTGCTATTCACTTACGTTTTAAGAGAGAGTTCATCCCATGCACATTCAAGGTTATGATTACTAATTCTTTATTGCCCTCCGTGCTATCTTCCCTCTGTATTTTTCCCCCTTCCCCCCTTTATCCATATTCCCCAGTATTTTGTTTCTGAATACCACCCCCTTCAGTGTGTTTGCCCTCCTATATCACACCCTCCCCTTTCTTTCCCCTTTCCCTTTTTCCCTTTTCCCTTCCCTTCTTTTTGTTATTTCCCCTTTTCCCCCCACTCCCCTTCCCTTTCTCCATCCCCCCTCGCCTTTTCCCCTTTTAATACTTGAAAGGTTAGATGTTTTATAAGTTAACTGAGTATGTGTAGGTTGACTTTAAGCCAAGTCTGATGAGAAGAAGATTCAGGTGTTTCTCCTCTGCTCCCTTCTTCCCCACTATTACCATAGGGTTTTTTTGTACCTCTTAGTGTAATAAGATTTATCCCATTCAATCCCCTCCCTCCTCTTGTCTCTTTCCTGTCCCCCTTTTTAAGGAGGTAGTGTTTTTTTTTAGATCATTCTATCTACGTCACAGAAAATTCTGAGTGTCTGTCCCTTCTAGTTCAGTATATTCTATCGAATAGAGTCAAAATTCCTGAGAGTTATTAGAGTCTTTCTCCCAAGTGGGGTTAAAGCCAGTTACATCCCATTAGATAGCGGTCTCATGGTTAGGTCATGAATGTCCATCATTTCTGGCTAGGTATATTCTCTCTGTTAGAGTTACAATTCTCAAGATTTATGAGACTCTTCCCCCCTCCCCATGCTTTGATATAGCCAGTTTCAACTTACTGGATTGCATTGTTTTTCCTTTTACTGCCCCCCCTTTTTTTTTTACCTTTTCATGTGTCTCTTGAACCTCCTGTTTGATGTCCAAATTTTCTGTTTAGCTCTGGTCTTTGCATCAGAAATTTTTGGAATTCTTCCATTTCGTTAAATGTCCATCTTTTTCCCTGGAAGAGAAGGCTTAGCTTTGCAGGAAATTAGATTCTTGGCTGCATTCCAAGCTCCCTTGCTCTTCGAAATATCTCATTCCAGGCCCTTCGATCCCTTAATGTTGATGCAGCCAGGTCCTGCTTGATCCTTACTGTGGCTCCTTGATATTTAAATTGTTTCTTTCTGGCTGCTTGCAGGATTTTCTCTTTTATCTGATAATTCTGGAGTTTGACCACAACATTCCTTGGTGTTTTCATTTTAGGATCTTTTTCTGGTGGGGATCGATGTACTCTTTCAATAACTACTTTGTCCTCCGATTCCATGATATCAGGGAAGTTTTCCATCACTAGATCCTCCAATATTAAGTCCAGGCTTTTTTTTTCTCTTCAATGTTTTCAGGAAGTCCTATAATTTTCAGGTTCCCCCTCCTTGATCTATTCTCAAGGTCAGTGGTTTCGTTGATGAGGTATTTTACATTTGCTTCTATTTTTTCTATTTTTTGATTTTGTTTAATTGACTCTTGCTGTCTCATGGAGTTATTAGTTTCTGTAGACTCCATTCTTTTTGGGGGGGAGGAGTTTTCTTCATTAACCTTTTGCAACTCCTTTTCCAATTGGTCAATTCTACTTTTGAAAGAGCTTTCCATTTGACCAATTGAGGTTTTGAGAGAGTTAATTTCTTTTTCCATTTGCTCATTTGAGGATCTGAGAGATTTATTCTCCTTTTGTGTTTGTCCAATTGTACTTTCTAAGGTTTTGTTTTCTTGTTGCAAGGTATTAATTGTCTCTCCCAAATTTTTAAGCTCCTTCCTTATTTCTTCAAGGAAGTCTTTCTGTGCTGGAGACCAGATTGTATTCTCCTCAGAGGTTCCAGGTCTCTCTGAGTTAGGGTCTTTCCCTTCCAGGAATTTTTCTATGGATCCACCTTTCCGCTGACCCTTCTTCATTTTGTTAAGACCTGAGTTGGGTACGGGCTGGTTCACAGGGGCTTGGGATCTCTAAAGGCTTTACTCACTGAGTGCAATTTCTCTGGCTGGCCAGTAGGAGGTGTTGGTTGCTTTCTCTGGAGTGTCTGTGACCTTGGTTGAGGCCTTTTCTCTTTGCTTGAAGGGAGGGGCTGGAGGTATTGAATTCTTTTGCCTTCACTCAATGGTGGGTTTTACCCTGGCCTGAGGGCATTCCTCAGCTAGGCTGGTTCTTCTGCTCACACACCTGGGCCTAAGGCAGAAGTAGTTTGCATTTTTTTGGGGGAGGAGGTCTGAGCTGTAATGGGACCAGAGGAGCCCAGGATGATGTCCACAGCTCTCCTGCACCAGAACTCTACCCCCAGCCCCGTCTCCAAGCTCCAGGGGTACAGCACCAACACCAATGCCTCCGCTTCCCCGTGGACCCAAGCCCCTGTCGTCCAGCCCCACCGCTGATCCAGCAGGTCCGGCTCTCTGGCTACCAGACTCCAGGTTCTAATTCAGCTGTTAATCTGGCTGATCCGGGGCTGATCCTCCCTCTAAGCCCAGACTTACCTGCCCGAATTCGGCCAAAGCTGCTGCTGGAGACAAATCCTGAGGTAGATGTTCTTTCTCCTGGCTTTTCTTTCTGGGTTTTGTGGGTCAGATTCTTTTAAGAGGTTTGTTTCATGTGATAGATGGGGAAAGATCAGGGGACTTTAGAACTATGCCTGTCTTCTCTCCACCATCTTGGCTGGAAATCTTGCCCCACCTGTTTTTAAGTTAACCTCATCTTGACCTTCTCAATCTTCTCATTTGTGCATCCTCAAGGATATAGCTCTTCTTGTTCATTATAAGCAGGAAGGGAGAAACATATAGGAACCAATGCATCATATTTAAATTGTGACCCCAGACTATTATTGGCATGAGGGGGAGGAACAAAGCTTTTGAAAATGCAAAAAAAGACCTTGCATTTTGGGATTTCTCTGTCCTTCTCTCCTACATGAGGGAGGCATGCCATTTTGTTAAGATATCTTGATAAAAACCATTTTCATCACTCTGGACTAAATATTCATGAGCCATTTATAACACCAGACAGACTTCTTAGAAGAAATCAGGAAGGAGTTTAAAAATCAATTGGAAATATTGGAAAGAAAAAATTAACACCTTGCAACAAGAAAACAAATACAAGCAGAAAAATGTAAAAAGAAAATAATTCTCTCAAAACCTCAATTGGACAAATGGAAAATCCCTTCAAAAATAGAATTGATTAATTGGAAAAGGAGTTACAAAAGGTAAATGAAGAAAATTCTTCTCTAAAGAAAGAATGTAATCTGTGGAAACTAATGAGATAACAATAATCTGTTAAACAAAACCAAAGAAAATTTTTAAAAAATAGAAGAAAATGTGAAATACCTCATCAGCAAAACCACTCACTTCAAGAATAGATCCAGGAGAGACAATTTAAGAATCATTAAGCCATTCAAGAATGGCTTCTTGAAAACACTGAGGATAAAAATGTCTGGATCAATATTACAAGATTTAGTGATGGAAAATTGCCCTGATATCATGGAACCAGAGGACAAAATAGTTATTGGAAGAATACATCCATCCCCTCCTGAAAGGGAACCCAAAATGAAAACACCAAGGAATATTGTGGCCAAATTCAAGAACTATCAGATAAAAGAAAAAATCCTACAAGCAGCCAGAAAGAAATAATTTAGATACCAAGAAGCCACAGTAAGGATTACACAGGAGCTGAATGCATCAATATTAAGGGATCAAAGGACCTGGAAAGCAATATTCTGAAGAGCAAGGGAGCTTGTAATGTAGCCAAGAATTCACTATCTGGCAAAACTGAGCCTTCTCTTCCAGGGGAAAAGATGGACATTTAACAAAATAGGAGACTTCAAACTATTCCTGTTGAAAAGACCAGAGCTAAATAGAAAATTTGGACTTCAAGCAGGAGACCCAAGAGACACATGAAAAGGTAAAACAGAGGGTAAAGGAAAAAAAGAACTGCTATCCAATAAGATGAAACTGGCTATATCCCCAAATGGGAGTAAAGATTCTCATTATTCTTAAGAACTGTAACTCTATTAGAGAGAATATACTTAACCAGAAGTAATGGACACTCATGGCTTATCCATGACTCTGATAGAATGATTAAAAAAAATTATCTCAGTAAAGAAATGGGAGGATGGAGGAGATTGAATGGGGATATATCACATTACATAAAGAGATACAAAGGACCCATTGCAATAGAGGGGGAAGATGGGAGGAGGTGAGTCTTACTCTCATCAGATTTGGCTCTAAGTTAATATATATATACACACTCAACCTTTCAAGTATTAAAAGGGGAAGGGGGAGGAAGAGGAAATAGGAACTAAGAGAAGGAAGAAGAGGCAAAGGGAAAGGGAGAAGAAAGGGGTAGGGGTTGGGTATAAGGGGGAAAATATGCTGAAGGAGGTAGTATTCAGAAGCAAAATACTGAGGGCTATAGATAAAGTGAAAAAGGGGAAAAATATAAACAGAGGGAGGATAGCATGGAGGGTAATAACGAGTTAGTAATTATAACTTTGAATTGTAACTTTCCCATAAAATGTAAATGAATAGCAGAGTGGATTAAAAACCAGAATCCTACAATATGTTGCTTACAAGTAACTCATTTGAAGCAGAGAGATACATGTAGAGTAAAGGTAAAAGGTTAGAGAAAAATATATTTTGCTTCAGCTGGAGTGAAAAAGGCAGAGGGAGCAATCCTTATCTCAGACAAAGCAGCTGCAAAAATAGATCTCTTTAAAAGAGATAAGGAAGGAAGGAAACTATATACTCCTAAAAGTTACCATAGACAATGAAGCAATTTCAATTTCAATACTAAATTTGTATGCACTAAATATGTATTCAATACTAAATATGTATTCAATACTAAATATGTATTCAAAACTAAATATGTATTCAAAACTAAATATGTATGCAATACATATTTCTTAGAGGAGGAGGAGATGATTGAGTTACAGGAAGACATAGACAGCAAAACTCTTCTGGTGGGAGACTTCAACCTCTCACTCTCAGATTTAGATAAGTCTAACCATAAAATAAACAAGAAGGAAGTTAAGGAGGTTAGAAAACCTAGACCTTTGGAGAAAATTGAATGGGGACATAAAGGAATATACTTTCTTTTTTGCAGTACCTAACACTTACACAAAATTGACCATGTACTAGGGTATAAAAACCTTATAATCAAATGCAGAATGGCAGAAATAATGAATACATCTTTCACAGATCATAATGCAATAAAAATCATATTCAATATTGGGTCAGGGAAATATAGACCCAAAACTAATTGGAAACTAAATAGCCTCATTTTAAAGAATGAGTGGATCAAACAACAAATTATAGAAAGAATGATTTCATCCTAGATAATGACAAAGTGAGACAACATACCAAAACTTATGGGATACAGCCAAGGCAGTTGTCAGGGGATATATTATATCTTTAAATGCTTACATGAATAAATTATAGAAAGAGGAAATAAATGAACTAAGCATGCAACTAAAAAAAATTAGAGAAAGAACAAACTAAAACCCCCCAATTAAATACCAAGTTAGAAATTTAAAAATTTAAAGGAGAAATTAATAAAATTGAAAGCAAGAAAACTATTGAACTAATAAATAAAACAAAGAGTTGGTTTTATGAAAAAAACAATAAAATTGATAAACTTCTGCTTAATTTGTTTAAAAAGAGATGAAAACTGAATAGCTAGTATCATAAATGAAAAAGGTGAACTCACTACCAGTGAGGAGGAAATATTTTAAAAAAATATAAGTTGATCAGGTTAAATGAAGAGGAAATTAAATAACCCTATCTCAGAAAAAGAAATTCAACAAACCATTATTGAACTCCCTAAGGAAAAAATCTCCAGTGCCAGATGGATTTGCAGAGACTTGAACAAACATATCATGCAATGCACACTGTGGTTTGAAAGGTAAGGGAAAATATGTTTGTTTTTGGACCATCCATCAGTTTAAATACCTTAGTGAGGGAAATGGGAAAATAGAATTTTCAGTTTCCCAAAATGCTTTTGGCTTGAAGGCATACTTGGATGGAACTTGAATTCAACCTATTCTTTTTGATGTTATTCCCAATGTTTGTTAGGCACAGAAAGAAAAGATAGACTTTTAGAGAATATGGCAAGCTTAAGGTAAAAGATTTTTTTTCCTTGCTTACTCAATTTGATTATTTCTCTTGCATTGTAGCTGAAAATGTGATATATAAAATACATATATACTTACTCTTTCCCGAGAGGTAAACTAGTACTTTTTGCTGAATATATTTATATGATGCGTAATGATTTATGAATACAAAAGTAAGTTGGAGAAAGCAGTCTTCAATAAGATCAAAGACTTGTTGATTTGGAAATGGAAGGATGAGGTCAGGACAACATTGAATAAATCAACAAACCTTTATTAAATATCTTCTATGAAACAAGCAATGTGCTAAACAACAAAAAGACAAAGAATAAACACATGAATCATATTTGCATTTATTCAATATTTACATGTGCTGACCTAAGATCTTTCTCAAGATAAACTGCCAAGCATTCAAACATTACTATAGAGAGCTCAACTATCATGGACTGGCCATGTTGTATGAATGCCAAGCATATACTTGCCAAAAAGACTTTTTTAATGAAGAACTCACACAGGGGAAGTGTTCATGCTGGGGTCAGAAGAAGCAGTACAGGGACACTGAAACTCACTCTTAATAACTTTGAAATTGATTGTGCAGCATGAGAGACATGGGCATAGTAGCACCCAGCATGATGTGCCCTCATCTGAGACGGTGCCAAGTTTTATGAGCAAGGCAGAATGGAAGCAGCTCAAAGGAAATATGAGAAACATATGTTTAGAATAACATCACAAGTGTTCACATGAACTATTTGTGCCTACACTGTGATAGAGCATTGCAGGGTCATATTGGTCTGATCAACTACAATCAGACACACTACCTTTTCTCTAACATAGTGATGACATTTTGGTCTTCTGAAACAAAGAACAAGAACCAACCATTATTTGTTATAAATAGCCTTATTTGTTAACTCAGTTTCAATGTTAACCTTACTTATCAACTCATCTTTATTGTTGAATCAGTAAAAGTGATTACTGTGGCCCCCAACCATCTTCTGAATAACACAAATATGCTATCAGGCCACAGATGCCCAAACCTTGGTAGTATCTTCCAAACACTTACTGGTCTGATCACAGTCAAGCATACTGTATCCTGACTCCAATACTGTAATGTCCCTGGTCTTCTTCAAAAACAAATGATGAACAATCACAATATATTGAACACTTCACTCATTCCCCCAGGATTCTCTGGTGTTCAAAGCATGTTTGGTCTCTATCATTGACTTAAGTCCTCAAAAACTGTATTTCTTCACTTTCTAAGAGTTCAAAAACCCTGGTTCCATTGAATCATTTAATAGTCAGAATTATGGAGTATTACTTCAAAGGTATGGCAAAAATAAGCAAGTAAAAAACCACACATATACCTGGTAGGGCATAATCCCCTCTATACTCCCTCAACCATCTGAGAAAGGGAAGGGGGATTAGATTCACAGATTAACTCAGCTCTTATATGGAATTAGCCAAATCCAAAGACTTCTGGAGTTTATGTCTTTGCTCTTGATCTTCTCAAGGCTTCTGCCTGGACTGGCAGTAACATCCATTCTGGAATCCCTGTTCATGACTCAAGCTCCCCTGTTCAAGGATTCTATTTTCTGTACTTAGAAGTGAAAAGGACAAATAAAACAAACCAAAACTTCAATTCCATTTCTTGGTGCCACAGGGACCAAGGGGAGATGAAGGTGGTTCTTATTTTCCCCAAACTTCCTGCTATGGGGAGCCTGAGGCAGATGGATTACTTGAATTCAGAACTTTTTAGCTGCATGATCTAAGCCAATCAGATATTTACTTAGCTTTGTCACAAGTATAGTAAATTCTCAAGAGTGGGGATTTCCAAGTTATCTAAAGGGAAGGGTAGTCAGTCCTGGTCAAAAATAAAGCAGGTCAGGGGCGGCTAGGTGGCACAGTGGATAAAGCACCAGCCCTGAAGTCAGGAGTACCTGGGTTCAAATCCGGTCTCAGGCACTTAATAATTACCTAGCTGTGTGGCCTTGGGCAAGCCACTTAACCCCATTTGCTTTGCAAAAACCAAAAAAATAAAAAAAAATAAAGCAGGTCAAAATCCTATTAAATGTTTAGAAGTGAGATCAGGTCAGTGAGTGGCTGCTGTTCTTCCCACATAGATGAGTTAGAAGAACTCAGATTAAAAGCAAGAATTCTCATGCCTCCACAAAAAAATTTTAGCCCACATCTGAGCTTAAATAAAATGATTCTTTCCCAGAGGACAGTTTTATTCTCTAGGTATCAGAATTTTTTAATGCTGGGAAACAAGACATGAGAATTATTCCTCTAACCAGACACCTGGGCAAAGGAAAAGAGACCAGTAATCACAGAAGATGAGTTCCCTTAGTTGAGTAAAAGACATTTGGAGGAGAGTTGTGGTAGAAGAGTTTTGCATTATGTACACATCAAAACTTTCATCACTAGGCTTTTGATATGTAAATTTTTGATGCTGGTCAAGAAAATCTTAAAAAGTTCCCCTTGGAAGAACATAATTCTTCTATCTCTAAGGAAAGAATACAGTCAGCTCTGTTTGCAAAACTGAAATATTTCCCAAATGTCAGACTTACCTTTTCTGATGGCTAGAAAATTAGCAGTTTAATGAAGGTTTCTTTGAGGAGCCAGAATGACCAAGGCATTAATTGTTTGACATCTGACAAATAAAATGTCTCCTGTGGGGACTTGTACATTTTTCTTTCCACTCATCCTTCTTTTCCCAAACCATCAAAACAAAATAGTCTGTGAACAAATTGGTTAGTTAGGCTATATGAAAGCTTCTTCCTGGCAGTCAAAGGAAGTACATGACCTTCAAAGAAGAAAGGTTCTGAATATTCAGGGGAGACAGCATGGCATAGCAGATAAGAAAGCCCTCCTCTGAATTGGGAAGATTTCCTTACAAGTTCCCCAAACACTGGTCTGAATAATCCTGGGTAAGTCACCTAACCTCTTAATGTTCTAATAATGATATATAACTCAAAGAGAAATGGATCCTTGCAGCATTTTGATTTAGAAACCATATATTAGCATTATCTATGTTGTATTGTATTTTTCTTTTTAAAAAACATTTCCCAATGACATTTTAATCTGGTACACCCCACATAGAAATTTTTTGAACTGCTTAAGTTTGATATCTTGTTCTAGGCAACTAAGATAATAATTTAAAGAGAGAGAGCTAACTGCTATGGAAGAAGTCATTTCCTAATCTGAGAATTCCCCTTATCAATACAATCACAAAGCCAGTCTCTATTCCTATATAGGAGGAAAAATGAGCAAAAGAAGACTATCAACTATAGATTAACAAGAACATATGCTTGTTCCATTATGGTTTCGAAGACTTTTATGTAAGAACAACTATATGAGTAGTTTATTTAGCATGATTTTTAGTGGCACTAGGAATGTACAATTTCCTCAAAAGTTTTCCCATGATTTATTTGCCATAGAATTAGGAGAACCTGGTTAATCTCTGAGATACTTCCTAGCTACTGATCCTGGCAAGTCACTTTGTCTCCCAGTCTCAGTTTCTTTATCTTTAAACTGGAGGAGATATTAATACTGTAATACAACTTTGAGGATCATATGAAGTCATTGCAGTATATTTATTGTTGTTCAATTGTTTCAGTTGTGTCTGATTCTTTGTGATCCATTTGAGATATTCTTGGCAAAGGTACTACTATGCCATTTCCTTCCCTAGCTCATTTACAGATGAGGAAACTGAGATAAAAAGTTTTAAATGACTTATTCTGGTCACACAGCTACCAAGATATGAACTCAAGTCTTACTGGTTCCAGACCTGATGTTCTATCCATTGCACCTTAAAATGTCAAATTGCTGTTGTTTCTTTTAGAAAGTCATTCCTTTGTGTCTTAAATGTTTCTATTCTTTAAGCACGCCTCTCAAAGTTGCTTCTAAAGGGAGGGAAAAGCTTCCTTTTTTAACACACACTAGCAAGAATTAGCAGCTGGCTGAGAACAAAATAGGTTTCTAGGGAATAATAGGCTAAGAAAATGGCTGGCAAAGGGAGGAGAGATGGCAGAGGGCCAAAGACAAGCTTCCTTGACTGTATAATTTTGTCATGGATTTAATATCTGGTTTTTAGAGTAGACACTGAAAAGCCATTGGATTCCCAATGAACCAGAACATAGCATAGAATCTTATTTCTGAGGACCAAACTTTGATATCTAGTAAGTCCTTGGTAAGAGTGACACAGGTTTCTGAAAACATTAAACATTCTGGTCTCAGTGCTGAATGAAACAAATATGTACCTCCTTTTTTTAGGTAAGAAGGAGAGTCCAGAAAATAGTTATAACAAAGAATGAGGCAAGGGAAGAACAAAACAGGGAAAAGTGTAAAGAGACTGAAGCAGAGAATAGGGAAATGGTCATTTTGGACTTGAAAGTCCTTTTGGGACTGGAAAGACTAGTACATAGAACTCCATCTATGAACAATAAGTATTGTCTTAGTCACTCCTTGGGGGCCCACCCCTGTGGCATATGTCTTAGTGAATACCTGGAGCCTAAACCACTCTCTAAGCAACATCCTTGTCCAACCCACTATGGAAATGTATTTAATTAAGGAAGGTGCTTCAGAGTAGAGCTCTCTTTTTTCCCTCTTTTCTTCTTTGCAGAATGTCCACTTTCTCTCTCTAAGCTAGAACCATGTGCTCACAGTCTTTGCTGCTGAAGCAATATGATCCCAGCTCCTTGTGCTAGATTTATGTTGATCCGAGATTTTCTTGTCTCCTCTCTTGGGCTCCCTGCCATTTTCTTATCTCTTTTTTCCTCTAAGTTTACTAAACTCTTTCCTAGGTCTATGTTATTTCTGTGAACTTTGCAGCTTGTGAAATAAAAATTCTGAGCTTTCCCAACTCCAAGGTCAGTTGTGAGATTTTTCACTTCTAAGAACTCTCATCTTTATGGCAGCACCATTCATTCCCCGTCCCCATCCCAGTTTAAAAAATGGATGCTGGAAATTGTTTCCTTAAGCTTTCTGTTTCCTCTTCAGTCCTCGCACAATTCACTAACCTAGTATTCAATCAATTGAAAAAGTATCAAATATTAATTATGTGTCCAAACTGAGGGAACCATGGGAAATACTTATTAACTCATCAGGACACTTTGCCAAGACACACTAGTTTTACTCTGAACAGATCACTCCTGGCATCTTTTTACTCAAAAAAAAAAAAAAAAAAAGCTGGGATGTGGAGGCTTAAGCAAAGTACCAATACTAAAACGTAAGGCCAAGAGACTATTTTTTTAAAAGAAAATTAAAAAGGCTAATACTGACTGAAATGATGGTAGCTTGGTATAGTAGAAGTTACACTGGACCCTCATTTTTTCTTCTGTAAAATGAGGAAGACAGCCTTGATTATCCCTAAGGTTCTTTCCAGCTCTAACCTTCTAAGATTGTAATAGACCATATCAGGGATGACTTAGTCAAACCTATACACATGACCTCCTGACCAAGATGAGTTTTCAGCTCTTATTCCTTTCACAACTTAGTTCTTTTATATATCACTTTCAAAGTAAGAAAGATTCTTTGTGAAGATGAGAGAAAGTAACAAAGTCATACTGAATGTTGTTTTTTCATATTTCCTTTAGATCTGCTCATATCAGCACTTTTGATCTTCTACTATAATTCCCTAGAAGGCAGTTTCTGTGAACTTTTTGTTCATTTTTAAAAATTCCTAACGTGGATCAATAGGAATGTTAAGAGTAAATAACATATCTGATGACAAAATCAATATAACTCAGATTTGTATAGGTGTTTAAGATTTACAAAGTACTTTCCTTACAACTCTATAAGGTAACTAGAGATAGGAACAGACTCATGATATCACTGGTACTGGAAACACCAAGGTGAGAAAAATCCCTCTAATAATGCAAGTCAATCCCTGCTCTGTAACTTTTATATTATTGTGTATCTGGTCCATTTCCATTTCTGGCCATAAATGTCCCTGACAACGTGCTTTAAAACATTTTTCATGTCAAAGTAAGTCATTGATAGCAATGTGCTTCAGTCTATTGGCACCATGCATCTATTACCCTTTGGGGCATCTGCAATTTTGATTCTTCTGAGATCATTGTGTTTCATAATTCATAGTCACGTTATTCATCATGTATAATAATATTCAAAAGATGGATTTTTGGAACAAAAGGAAGTGGTATCCCAAATTTGGTCCAACTTAATATCCTACTCTTTGTCAACCCTAAGTCTAGCTCACTAACCTCTCTGTAGTTACTGAATCTAATAAGGGAGAGGAAGGGGGAGGAGAAATGGACCTGCGATTTTATAAGCATTTATAAGCATATAAAACTTACAGGCAAGGAATCTCCCTTTACCAATTCAGAACTACCCCTTCTTTGTGACTTACAGCCTTAGAGAGATACCTATACAGCAAGAGGTTAAAAAACTTACCCAAGGGTAACCCATACCTTCTCTCCAGCAAATATAAAGGAAATTAATAGTGGCTCACATAATGTAAAATCAACAATACAAAAGCATTCAGGAGGTTTGGCAACTATATAGTTAATGTGGAAAAGAGGTAACAAGTTTTAGAAGACTATACATTCAATAAATAAGGCAAAAGAACACATACTATGGCAATCTGAGGCTGCATTAGTAAAGCATAGTGTTCAGAGCAGGGAAGTGAAAGTTAATAACTTGTTCCTTGGGCATCGTATCTGGAGTGGTATCAGGTGTCCCATTCTAGAACAGTAGAAAGTATCCAAGTGATGGTCTGTATAAGGACTCAAAACCACTGAAGAAGCTAGGGATGTCTAGCTTAGAGAAAAGGAAACTTAGAAGACTTAGCTATCTTCAAGTATGTAAAGGACTATCATATGGGAGGGGCTTAGCCTTTTTCTGTTTTATCTCAAAGGGAACAAGGAGGATTGATTAGTATAAGTTGTAGAGTTGGAGGCAACTGGGTTTCATAGTGAATAGAATGCTGAACATGGTAATAGCCAGATTTCAAATCCTACCTCAGACATTTTCCAGTTCCCCAGACAAGTCATTTAGCATGCCTGCCTCAGTTTCCTCATACGTCAAGTAGAGATTAAAATAGAACCTATTTTTCAGGGTTGTTGTAAGGACTAAATAAATATTTGTGATGTGTTCAGAGGACAGTTAGGTGGATAGAGTGCAAGGCCTGTAGTCAAGAAGATTCATCTTTCTGAGTTCAAATTTGGGTCTCATACTAGTTGGGCAACTCTGGGCAAGTCATTTTACCCTGCTTGCCTCAGTTTTGTCATCTGTAAAATGAGTGGGAGGAGGAAACGGCAAAATCATTCTAGTATCTTTGCCAAGAAATAGGATTATGGGATTATGAAGAGTCAGATATAACTAACAAGGCTGAAAAACAACTGAAAAAGCAAAATACTTAGAACAGTATCAGTCATTTCACATTTCCTTCCTTATCTAGAGGCAGGTTTCTTACTAAACAGAACTGTCTAAAAGAAGAACGAACAGTCTATTGAGTAACTTTATCGTCCATGAAGGTATGAAAGTAGAGTTCAGATTGCTTGACACGCACATTGTAGGTAGGATTTGTGTTCAGTTATGAGCTTAGACTCCATGAGATATTTAATAAATGACTCTTGATCATGAATGAGGGTTGTTTACTTAGTATAGTGGGACAGATAATGAAAAGAGACTTGGGTTCCAATTTTGCTTTTAGCATTTTCTATGTGACTTCAAACAATTATTTCATCTTTTGGCACTCAGATTCCTCTTCTCTAAAAGAAATTCAACCTAGTTATGTGGTGATAGACTGAAAACTGGAATGAGCTCAAAAGGCATCTAGTTCAATTCCTTCAATTAAGAAATGAAAAATCTGAGGACCAAAGAGATTAAGTGGCTTGACCCAAGGTTCAAAGGATCATAGATTTAAAGATAGGGAGACCTTTATGATCTGACTCAATCCCTTTGTTTTATGGATGTGCACAGGTCATAAGACTCAGTATCAGAATCTGAATCCAGATTCTCTGACTTTCAAATCTAACACAACATAGTACTATTCTGCTTTAGGCAGGAAGGATTCAAAGTCAAGTACTGTGACTTCAAATCTTTCAGTTTCCCCACCACTACCCATACACCTGGGTCATTAGCACATTACTGGTGGATTAATACACAAGATAAATTTTTGTAGAAACAAATAAACCTCTAAGGCTTCAACAACTCCAAAGTGTTATGAATATATTTATAAATAAGACATTAATGGTAATTCTAGGAATCTTTATTCTTTTGTGTCCATCAGGGAAGTTCAAGCAGATGCTTGAAGGTATATCAAGTATATAGGTATATAAAGGTATATCACACTGAAGAATGCTAATCTAATGGGCATTTAAGAGTGGATTGAAGCATCTTTATAAGTCAACATATATAAAGGGACATCCTCCTACCCTCTGCTCTGTAAGAGATAGAGCCTGTCATTTTATTTTCATAGGAATTCCCAGGTGAAGTTATCTCTCTATGCAACTTAAATATAGAAGTAGAAAAGACTTTAGGATCAATGAATCCTGTAAATCCCATTTTAGATAAGGAAATTGAGGTCAACAAAGATTCAGTGACTATAAGAGTTAAGATTTGAATTTAGATCCTCCAATGCTCAATCCAATGAGTCACATAATCTTGAAGAGCAGTAATGTCAAAGTAAAAGAGAAACAGAAT
Source organism: Macrotis lagotis (assembly GCF_037893015.1). Taxonomy (NCBI): domain Eukaryota; kingdom Metazoa; phylum Chordata; class Mammalia; order Peramelemorphia; family Peramelidae; genus Macrotis; species Macrotis lagotis. The sequence goes on from NC_133661.1 coordinate 162,558,940, forward strand.
CATACAGAAGAATGTCTGGTAGCCTTATATTGAATTAGAGTTCCCTTTTTCTTTATATTGCTAAATATTTCCCAATTTCATTTTAATCTAGTTCTGGTATTGTTGCTATTCTTGTTGTCTGCTATTGTTGTTTGTCCTTCTTTCCTAAAAAGAATCAAATATTTTCACTTGGTTCTGGTACTTAGGGTCACTGGCCCATTTTGTCGTTGAGCCATTTTTCAGTAGTGTCTGACAGGGCTGGGTATTTGACCCCTTTAACCTAGAGGTTTGAGAAGAAAAGTCACTTGACTAGAGACAAACAACCAATATGTCAGAGTTATGACCCAAACACAGATCTTCTGGGTTCTAAGGCCAATTCTCTTTAACAAGGTGACACTTTCTCTAATTGATGTATAGAAACCAGCCCAGAAGTGCTAAGTGAAAATACCAATGTTTACTTCAAACTTATGCAAATAGGATTCTCTATAGAAAACCTTGGGGATGTATAAAATTCTCTAAAAGCATACCTGGGTTGGGATGCTTAAATACTAAAAGATAAATTAGCTCACTAAACTAGAAAAACTCTTTAGAAGAGAAACCCCAGTACAGAACAAGTCCAGGGAATTGACTTTGAACCTACAGAAGATCTGTCTTTACCATATCAGTTCATCCTAGACCCAGCTGTGTATTTGTTAGGAAAGCACTTTTAGAATGGGCAGCTAGCTATCTACCAATGAGACATGATTTGTGGGGGTCAGGAAGGATATCTTATCCAAAAAAACTCTTAAAAATCCATCTCTAACTTGCTGGATATTTTCTAAGGAAAACAATGATCTCAGTTTCCTAATCTATAGAATGAAAGGGTAAGCTAAAGGCTAAGATCCCTTCCAGTTCAAAAATTCTGTGAATCTAGTATGTAACTACAGCCCAGATAAGGGGAACTTCTGTAATATAACGTGACTGTCCTTTTCTCCTAAAGATATTGCTTCACTCTGAGCAGTGGAAGGTAGAATTATATACTCTGCTCAGCTTTTGCTGCAATCATCCCTTTCAAAGGTGGTATTAAGTTTACTGAAGTGCCTCAGTGACTTTGGATATTTTCTCTCTTTTCTTCAGCTAGGAAAAGAGAATCATTTTTGAGCTATTAGATGACAAGAGCTACTTTCCTTAAAGGATTTTTCAGACTTGGGTAAATTTACTATTAACAGGAGTCACAGTATGAGACAAGCATATGCTTTAGCCAAGGTCTAAAATATAAATGTTTTGAAGGAAAAATTCCAGACATTGATAAGTAGAGAACTGATCCCACACTGGAGCATTCTGTGCCCATACCTCTCTAAGGCTCTTAATATCTTTTTTAAAAATTAATTCACTTTTTATTCTCATTTACAAGAATCTCTTGAATTGGGATGCCATTGGGCAGAATCTTACCTTTTTCTTTCCAAGATGACCAAAAGTCATCTTCTCACTACCTTAAAAGGAAGAAGCCCTCTCTTCTCTTCTGACCTCCCATAGCACCCTTGGTTTCTGCTTCTCAAATGTGTTTCTCATGTGTTACCATGCATTGTGGTTATCTCTAGAAGCAGCCTTGCAGGGTAGATAGGATATTCAGTTAGGAATCAGGAAGATCTGACAAATTTTCTCTTATTTATTTGCTGTATGACTAGGGAAAAATTATAAGATCACAGATTTAAAGTTGGAAAAGATCTTAGAGATCAGTGAGTCTGACCCCCTTTATTTTATAGCTGAGGAAATTAAGATACGCAGATGGTAACTACATAGTTATCTATATGAAGCAAAACTGGACTTACTCTCTCAACTCATTGAAGTTTTAGCTAATCCAACTTCTAGAGTGTGGTTTGTTACATTTCCCCCTCAGAGTTCTAAGGTATCCCCAAAAAGGGTTGTGGGTTTTTTAATGCTATCATTATAAGCTGTGATATAGTGTTTCCCTGCAATTGTTATTATCCCAATATTTTCCAGTGCCTGTTAGAAGTAGCAATGCACTATCATATAACTTGCTGATATCTCTTCAATATCACTAATCCATTAAAATCGACTACCAAAAGAGCAAAACCAAAGTATGAAAATCCCTCCATTCCCAAACTGGGACATTCTCCCCCAACTCTATAAATCAACTCAGGTCCTGAGGAGAGTGAACTCAATTTTATAAGGGTTGCTACAAACATTCCCCTCACCACCAAATGAATGAAATCTAGATAAATCAAAGTGGATTAACACTACACCTTTATTTGCAGACTATAGCATCTCAGTTACTCTAGGTTGTCCAACTAGTAGCTAGCTCCTCCTCAGCACTGGTTTCCCCTGACCTGTCTCCCAGGCCTCTGCTGGCTCTTCTAATCTTCCAAAGCTTACACAACCCAGTTCCATTAGATTCCAATCCCATTGAGCTATAAAACTATAAAGAGCAAATGCAAAGAGTCAAAGAAACATATATTCACAACCATGTGTTGGCCCAGGAGAAGAATGTAAATTCTAAGACCTTTTGCCCTCCTTCCAGAAACTTAAAGCATTTCTTCTTTCAATTGCCCCTAGTGGGGGAAAAAGCTATACAAGTTTTTGTATGCACACTCAATTCCATTTCAGCAGTCAATCTCTTCACCATACAGGAAAAGAAGAGAAAACAATCAACCCAGAATATCTATGTATGAGTTGGCAATAGACAAAGCATATATCAGATTCTATGAGGACTGAGTCTCCCTTGGCCTACCCACTGTTGCATATGACTAATCTTCAATCCACTCGATTCTGGATTCACATAAGAGGATGGCTCAATGAGGAGGTATTTAATATGATAATTATAATTTATCTTCTTTGGCTTAAGCCCCCATTTTGTTTTCTGGGAATTTTTAATGATCAGTTATATTTAACTTGCATATTACAAATAGAGGAGGTAAGAGCAATATAGTAAAGTATTAAAATGCTTAATTGGAATTGCAAGCAATAGCAAAACATTTGTCAACATTCATTCCTGAATTAGTGGAATCTTATCTCTGATTCTTGCCAGAATAACCTGAAAAACTGTCTAAACCTCCAAATTAAACAAGAGTAGGAAAGATGATTCAATTGCTGATGCAGAAATACTATTTCAACAGAAAAAAACAGTAGACAAAGAATGCCAGTTATCTGGATCATATGTAGTTAGACAGAAAAAAGTATAGATTATGTAATCTTGGACAGATGCTACAACCTGACAATGAACCTAGCCCAAAATTGAACTAGAGGAGAATGAACTGGGCTGCCTCTAGAAAGATTATAAAACTCTTTAAAAGACTTCTAGCTTCTCCAAAACAAAAGATTCATCTTTTTTTTTTTTAACACTAATATCATCCTAGTACTATATGATTTCAAATCATGAAACATTATAGTCTCTGGGCAACTGAAGCTAAGGCTTACCCAAAGCATAAAGTAAAATGTGACTGTCTAATCCAGTTGCTATATGTTAAAAACAAGGAATTACCTGGTTGTAAAGCAGTGCTGTCAAACAATGAGATACAGGGCCACTAAACCCCCTGCAGTCCACATTTTTGGCTTAGAAACTACATATTAATATTATTTATGGTCTATTACATGTTCTTTATTTTGTCAAAAATTTCCCAATTACATTTTAACCTGGTTTAAGTTTCACTCTATTGCTTGGTTATAATGTTGCCCGCTGAATGTTTGATACTCTTAGTGAAAATTCTATCATGCAAAAATGATCCCATCAAATAATAAAATAACAAGAGCAGAGAATAACCAAATGTTCCATTTGGTATCTATGAAATAAAAAGAGAATCCAATGAATACTTTGAGTATTTGGCAAAGACCCCTTTAAGGGACCAACTAGGAAGACACAATTGAGAAATCCCATAGGATGGACAGTTATGGGCAGATTGTGATTTGCATTAATAGATGAGCTACCCACATCAATGAAATCATAGGTTTGTTTGAGAACTGGACTGTCATCTGAAAATTTTAAATCCTGGCTTATGTTTCAAAGGGAAGTTTGGAATCATCAAAACTCTATGAAATTTCCCAGATCAATTCAAATCATTATATTAAATTTTGGCTCTGACTCACTGTCTATTGTCTATTCAATGATTGACTGATATGTCAGCTCTATGAATCATCCATTCAAAGTCGTATATCACAAGACAATGCAATATGTGTTCTTCCATTTGAATTTCCCTGTATGTAGTTAAGCTGATCTCTTTTGAGTAATTGTGGATGTCATTTAGTAAGCCTGTGTGTTCCAAGGCTTTAAGCAATCAGAACAAAGTCATCTGCAAACAAAAAAGACTTTACTACCCATAGAATTTCCTATTCATGCAGAACATCTTCTAGGAGAGTAGCAAATACCATGGGTGAACATACACTTCTCTTTTTTTTATGATTCACTTGGTGTTAAGAATCAGAGGATCATTCATCAGTAAGCTTTTGTTTTTAGGTTTTTGCAAGGCAAACAGGGTTAAGTGGCTTGCCCAAGGCTACACAGCTGGGTAATTTTTAAATGTCTGAGACCAGATTTGAACCCAGGTACTCCTGACTCCAAGGCCGGTGCTTTATCCACTACGCCACCTAGCCGCTCCTATTTTCTGAATTTTTTCAAACAATTGTGTGACTACAAATTGTGTGACTTCTACAGAGTTTTTTCCCAAAGTCTGTTACCTTCTCATATTTTTACCAAGGATGCCTTTGATATATATTCTCATAAAGATTTTTCAGTGCTGAGAAAATAAGGATATGGGATGGTGGTAGTTATTGATGTACTCCCAATTGCTTTTTTTCAGTAGCAGTAGCTTTTGTGATTTTTTTTCTAGCAATTCAGTCCCTTCCCTTCATTCAGATAAACCAAAAATCAGTCCCTCACTGTACCCAAAATTGTGTTCCTTCCAGCAGGGACCTCCTCTCCATATAATTGATCTAGTCATGTTCCTGCTTTCCACATTTTTGTTTTATTTATTTATTTATTGTTATTTTGACATCAATGCAACACATTGGGGACTAAAATATTAAAATCAAAATGTGCTTTATGGAAGAAATAGGGTTTTTTGTAAAAATGTTAAGAAATATTTTCTGTTTTTTTCTGTCTCCAATTTAAACTTAAATTCTCATGGAATAGACTGATCTAATAAAATTATATCTTAATATTGATAAATCTTAAAATTCTATGCTTGATTCAAATATCTCAATTATCAAGTACTGATCCATAGTCATTATACTAACTAGTATTTGTATAATGCTTTAAAGTTCACAAAAGAGTTTGCAAATATCATCTCATTTGTTTATATATATATATATATATATATATTATCTCATTTACAATCCTGGGAGGAAGGAGCTAAAATTATCCCCATTTTACCACTGAAAAAATTGAGGCAGGCTAAGGTAAGATTATATAGTTAGTAAGTATCTGAGAACAGATCAGAACTCAAGTATTCCTGACTCCAAGGTCTGTATGCAATTCACTGCAGAAGAAATAGAGCCCCAAAGGGTAGATCATCTGAAATATCTGCAGCACGACTATAGAAATGACACTAAAGAATGTGAAGGGTAGAGAACTAGACCCAATCAAGTATACATAGAGCTCCACTACATGTGATAAGGACACTCAAAAAGTTTGTCTGGAAAAGATGCACTGCCCATAAAAGTGTAGTGAGCAGAATGAGAAAAGTCGAACCCCCTTGTTGCACTCTGCTCTTCAATTATACCTGGAGCATTTTTTCCACTGGAACATGGAAATACTCTTGTGGGCATCATATTCTAGTAAAATCCATTACCAAACTAGTCTATCAGCTATTGTGGGAATTTGGTGGATGGATCTATGTTTGTCTAGAGGCATCATGGTCCCTATCCTTGGACATTTAATGTATTGCCATGTTGAATAGGAATTGGGTTTGCTCAGCTTGGCCCTGGAGCGTAGAAGTGGATGAATGCATTAAAGTTACAGAATGAAAGATTTTGGTTCAGTATAAGTGAAAATTGCTTAACAACCACAATGGGTAGGACATTTAGAGCTTTGCCCTTGATTTAGAGGGTGCCAAATCTTGATAGATCCTGACACTATCTATTCTTTCCTTGGGCAGGTTTTGGAGAGCATCAATGGATCTGCCCACAATATGGTGACAGTTGGAGACAAAGGAACCCTAATACTGTCTCCTCATACATACTGAAGTCATAACCACTCTTATAAATCCTATACCAACACTACCAGAGACTCTTCCAGCCAAGTTCAACTGCCATGGGGGATAGGCCTGCTGAGGACCACCATCACTCACCCTTTTCTCAAGTTTAGCAAGGGCCTCAACATACTTATAAATAAAACCAAGTTTGGGATGATATGAGTGAATAGGAACAGTGGGGAGACCTTGAATTCTTAAATACCAACACCAAATATTTGTTAGGTCATGGACATGTATTTGCTTCCCTGGACCCATCCCATGTAGAAGCCTAATTTTTGATTTAGAAAGAATGCTCATATTGGGTAGTGGGAGAATAATCAATACCAGACAGCTTGCTGCTGTGGGGAAAGGTGGAAAGTGCATAAGCCTGCACCTACTCTTTAACTCACTGAAAAGTTCTAGAACCAAGAGGGGTCAGTATAGGAAGCAACAGAGTACTTCTCTAGCTTCAAAGGTTGAACAGTGTCAAGATACTCTCTTGTATCAACATGGAAGGGGTGAGAACACTAAGTACAACCATTACTTCAAAAGACTGGCACAAGGTTGTCAAAAGCTAGCGTTTCCATCATCTCCACAAATTTGTAAAGGATTCTGGGTCCTTTTCCATGTTCTATCTGGGGTCAAGTTCTACTCATCACTGGTAGGAAGAGTGAGAGAGAGAGAGCACTTGGGATTTATCTTGGGGAGGTAGACTAGGATTTTTGTCTAAAACTACCAGACCACACCATATTCCCCCTATTCCTATCCAATTCAGAGACTATTTTCTGAATCTTGTCCCAGGTACATTTTTTCCCTAGTTACAGTTCTGTTGAAAACTATAAGTAGAAATAAAAATATAAGAGAGGGAGACACAGTGTTTCCTGCTGGGATCTAACCATTCCCCCAAAGGAGTAATGCCTCTAAAAGTCCCAATATGATCAGAGACTGGATTTCATCCAAATTCACTGCATACCCAAAAGACATGTTGCTTTGAAAATGAATTTTATCTAAAGGTCCTCCATATAAGAGAGAAAAATGTGTCCCTGAAGTAGTCATTTGTAGCCAAGTCACATTTATTATCTGATTTAACTTGATTTGCTTCATGCCCATTGAGAAAGTGAAGCCCAGAGGAAAGACTGTTGATTGGAACATCCCTCCCATATGCCCAGGTAGCTCTGTCACTGCACCATTTCAGTTACTTTTCAATTCACAGAAGGGTTATTACAGCAAGCAGGAGAGGAGTAAGATTAATTTCCACACCCTTCTTCAAGACTGCAATCACAAGATGGAAAATGCCAAGGAAATGCCAGGGAGGGTAATGCTGCTTTTCTATTTCGGACAGAAAGGCAATCTGTGCTTGCCAGTTTCCATTGACATTTCTCTTCCTAGAATCAGACTGTGATGATGAGTTATCTTTGGACTAAAAACTGTTATTAGGAGTTTGAGGGAGGGAGGGAGAGACTGGGGAGGGGAAGAATAGAACAACAAGGAGATTGGGTAGAGAAAATCAGTGAGTAAAAATGTCTTTGCATTAGGCATATATTCTAAGACCAGATGGTCGAGAAACAGCCATTCCAGGCAACAAGTTACTAGTATAAAACGATAAGTGAACTGCCATCTGACTATGACAGCTAATGGCCCATTTGTGAAAGACTGCTTATTTCTCAAAGTTGTATGTGCTTTTCTTAAAGATGTGTCCTGCCTAGGACCTGATTGAGAAGTCAAGATGACCATCTGAGCTCCTTTGTGTAAGCTCCACTTACATCCCAAAAGCTCTATAGATGTGCCAAATAATACATTAAATGTGCTTTCAAAAGAAACTCAAAAGAAAGAAAAGGCAACAACTCAGCTTTGGACATTTCAAATTGCATATTTAGAAGACATCCAAACTCAACATACTCAAAATCATTCATCTTCTCCTCCCCTCCAAACATAGCTCTCTTCCAAACATCCCTATTTCTGCTAAAGATGTCATCTTTCTATTCTCTGAGGTTCACAAGCTAGACATGATTCTCTCTCCCCTCTCATCATGTTGACTTACAGTCAGATGCTAAATAGTGACCTTTCTTGTTCCACAAAATCTCCTGCATCTGACCCCATTCTTTCCATTCATTTGGCTACCATCTAAGTCCAGACCCTTGTTGCTTTGTCTCATTCTGTTTCTCTCAGTGCTCCACATTACTATCAAAGTGATTTTCCTCAATCCCAAATCTACCTATGGCATTTTACTACTCAATGTCCAACAATGTCTTGAATGTCCTCTTTGGCATTTAAAGTTATTAACAATGTGACCCAACCTATTTCTGCAGTCTAATTTCTCCAGTCCTATTTTCCAATCTACCTTCCCACATTCCGTAATTCAACCACACTTGTCCTTCTTGATATTCCCCATACTATCTCTCAAACCTGGTGTATACTACCTCCTTGCCTCTGTCTCATAATCCCTTATTTCCTTCAATTCTCAGTCCAACACCCTTTACAAGAAGATTTTTCAGTTTCTCCAAGTTCTCCATCCAAAAATTAACTTGCATTTATTTTTCTCATTTTCAGCTTATACTACTTTGTACATATGCTGTCTCTTTAGAAGAGATGTAAGCTCCTTGAGGACAGAGACTTTTTCAGTTTGGTCTTTGCATCCTGGTTGCCTAGACCAATGCCTGGCAATTAGTTGCTACTTGTCGACTGATTAAATGTAAAAAAAATGACATAAAAAGAACTTAGAAGCAATAAATGCCAAAAATAAAGATAACATAGTAAATAGAGAATTAACCTTGAAGCCAAGAAGATCTGGATTCCTCTTACTTCTGACATATCATCATCATGAACATTTGCATAGCACTAAGTATGAAACAAGTGCTGTTCTAAATTATTATAATCTCATCTGATCCTTATTTGATCTGGGAGGTAGGTGCTATTATTATCCTCCCTATTTTTACTAATGAGGAAGCTAAGACAAGCAAAGATAAAGAAATTTGCCCAGGATCACACAGTTAGTAACTGTCTGAGGCTGGATTTGAACTCAGGTCTTCCTAACTCTAAGCCTGGCACTCTAGCCACTGGGTCACCTAGCTGCCCCTCTAGGTAATTCCCTAAGTTTCAGGAAAAGGTGCTGTTTTGCACTGGTAGAAAAATTTATCAGAGGAAAGAATTCCCTATATGAATGAAATCCCAGGTCTAGCCCTCATCCTTATCCCTCAAGAACAAAAAGACAACTTTTATTATTACTTCTCAAGATATCTTCCTCTACTGCCTCAAGTCTTTCCCATTTCTTTTACATCCTCCCTATAACTGCCAAAGGGACATTATTAAATACAAGTCTGACCATCTCATTCTCTTATTCAAAAAGCTCCAGAATCTCAGTTTGCCTCATGGATAGAAACTTTTCTTTTTTGTAAATTAGGGTCTTTCATAATCAGCTTCCATTTTGTCCTAGCTTACCACACATTTCTTCCCCACATGAACTCCATGGTCCAACGTAGTTGATCTTCTAGGACTCCCAAAACTGGACAATCTGTCTCTTTTCTATATTTTTTTTTTGCACAAACTCTTCCCCATGCAAAGACTGTACTCCACCTCACCTCTCTCAGAATCCCTTTTTTTGTTGTTTAGTTGATTTTTCAGTATTGTCTAAATCTTCATGATCCCATTTGGGGTTTTCTTGGTAAAGATACTGAAATAGTTTGCCATTTCCTTCTTCAATTCATTTTGCAGATGAGAAAATGGAGGCAACCAGGGTTAACTGACTTGCCCAGTGTCACACAGTTATTGCCTTAGATCATATTTGAACTCAGGTCTTCCTGACTCCAAGCACTATCCACTGTGCTCACCTAGCTGCACTCAGCTCAAAATACCATGTTATCTTGTCCCAAAGTCACTTTATATTTACTTTGTTTCTTTTTTTCAGTTTTTTTTGCAAGGCAATGGGGTTAAGTGACTTGCCCAAGGCCACACAGCTAGGTACTTATTAAGTGTCTGAGGTCGGATTTGAAATCAGGTTCTCCTGACTCCAGGGCTGGTGCTCTATCCACTGTGCTACCTAGCTACCCCTGTATTTACTTTGAATATTTTCTACTTATTAAAATGTGTACATATTGTTTTTGCAATCAAATGTTACTTTCTTGAGGATAGGGGCAATTTTGTTTCTTGTTCCTATATTCCCACAACCAAGCACACTGTCCTCTACTAGTGGATTTTTAATAAATGCCTATTGAATGAATGAATTTCTGCCCTCTGAAATGCTACCTTGGAAACTATCTTTGAAATTCTGTCTTTGGAGCTATGAATTGATCCTGCCATTCTAGAAAGCAATTTGGAATTATTCCCAAACCATACATAGACTTTGATCCAGCAATATCAGTACTAGACCTTAACTCCCAAAGAGATCAAATAAAAAGGAAGAAAATCTATATATACACTGATATTTATGGTCGTTCTTTTTCAAAGTAGCACCAAATTAGAAACTAATGGTATGTCCCTCTATTATAGAATGGCTAAACAAATTTTGGTATATAAATGTAAGGGAATACTACTATACCATAGAAAGTGATGAGGAAGACAGTTTCAGAAGAAACTGGAAAGAATTCTATAAACTGATGCAAAATGAACAGAACAAGGAGAACAGTTTATACAATGACACGTACTATAAATGAATACAACTTTGAAAGAATTAAGAACTCTAATCTATGCAATCACAAACTACTGACCCAGAGGGTCTAAAGATGAAACATGCTGCTCTCCTCCTTCTAGAGAAGAAATGGATTTAAAATGCAGAATGAGACATACATTTTGGATATGATCAATGTTCTTTTGCAAGATTCTCCAATTTTTATGAGGACTTTCTGTTTTAAAATTGTTGTCCAATGAGAAGGGAAGATGGAGAAAAGAATAATAATTATACAATAATTGTAGCAATAAATGAATATTTTAAAAAACTCTTCCTATTAAATAAGAACCAGGTCAAATGACACCTTCTCCAATCTGCCTTTCCCAATTTCATTAGCCAACAATGACATATTTCTCCTTTGAAATCTCATGTCATTTGATATCACTCATGTACTTTTACATTGTTACTTTCTATTTTAAATGTTTGTATCTTTGTCATTCCCCTTGCTCAGTGTAAAAATGGATCTTCCAGGATTCTCTGTATACCTTCTAATACCTGGCATGACTGAGCACATAGTGGGCTTACTGGAAAGAAGACTATTAAAACATTAAAAGACAATTTAGCCTTCTAGTGGTTAAACCTCTAGAAAGCCAAGTTTCTTCTCTCAATTTCTGGGCAACATTTCTGTGCCTTAGTTATGACATTTACAAACACCATGGAAATGATGCCTTCTTAACCCCTAAAGCAGCCTTTAAATTCATTTTCCACATTATGCTTCCCAACAATCCTTGCAAAGATTTAATAACATCCTACATGAATTTCCCATCTCCATGAAGCTTAGAGATAATGAAATGGATTGTGGATAGCTTAAAGTTCTTTAGTTTAATTTTCAAAATATGATATAACTTTAGCAAAGGAAGCTGGTGATTTTCTCATGCAAATAAAAATACTTATTAAAAATCCTAGAAATATCTGCCACATAGATTTAATGTATTATACACTATACTTAGATCAATTTTCTCCTTCAGACTCTGGAGGGAGCTCACATCCCTCCCTCTGCCCAATTTGCAGATTCTAGGTCCTACATTAATACTCTCCCTTCACACATACTCCAAACTACAGAATAACTTTGCTCCCAAAAGTACTTCTTATGTATTTTCATTATGTAAAAATACCAGTTCTGAGATGTCTTGGGAATATTTGTAAAAAAGTAACAGACACACCATCATTTCATATTCCTTAGTTATATTACACCAGGCCTTTTGTGCTCTGAACTCTGTCCCCTAATTCTGGTCTTTATTATCTTGAAAATTCATGGATAATGGGGTACAAAAGCACCAAAGCCATAGCTGCTCTGTCCATGCTTCATCAGAAAATATTCTCACCTTTCTTAGTCAAGTTTCATCCCACAGACACTCCATAAATAAGCAATGCTCCTGTTCTCAAGACATTTACAGTTTTATGTTAAATGTAAGTTTCTAGACCCCAGGCATCCTTATATGTATATGCATGTGTATGTAGATGTATATGCTTATGTATAAATGTATGGACACATCACATGCATGCATTTGCATACTTCTGCATGTGTGTACATGTATGTGTGTCCATTGCATGTAAAAGTATATGTGCATGCATGCACATGTGTGTGAGTATGTATGTATGTGTAGGTTATTGTATATTCATAGAGGTATATGCAAAATTGTGCATGTGTTTGCATGTGCATATTTATGTATATGTGGGTATGCATGATTATAAATACATATATATATATATACACACACATATGTAGAAGCAAATAGGTAGTGGAGTGGTTAGAGCACTGGCTTGAAGTTAGAAGAATGAGAATTCCAATCCAGGCTAAGACACTTGACAGTACTACCTGTATGATCTTGGGCAAGTCATTTAATTCCATTTGTCACACATCCAGGGCCATCTCCAGTCATGTGGAAGCATATCTGGTCACAGGATCCAGTTGGCCCTGGAGGAGAAAGTGAGACTGGTGACCTAGCAAAGCACCCCCTCACTCAAATCCAATTCATGTGCTTCTCATGGAAATACCTCCTTGATGTTATGGGCTTTTTCGATAACAAAGGATAAACATTATCATAAGCATACAAGTGTGAATTGCTTACACCTATCATGTGCACGCATGAGCACATGTGTATCACATATGTATAGATATATAACATGTGTGTATATGTGTGTGAGCATGTGTGTGTTTATATATTAAGCTCTCTATATAATCACAGAATCAGGATGAATAATCTTTAAGAAATCATGGAATGATAGAATAATCCCTCAGGTACCTGACTGTCCTAACTACGACGTGCGGAAAAGACTTCTTATAGAGAGTAGGACTTACATGAAGACTTTAAGGAAACCAAGAAAGGCAAGAGGAAGAAGAATATTCCAAACCTAGGGAACAGCTGGTGAAAATTCATGGAGTTGGAATTCAGAAGTATTTATTAAACACCTACTACATACTCTGTATTATCCTCAGTACTTTACCAATGCTACCTCATTTGATCTTCACAGCACCCGGGAGAGCTAGGTGTTATTATTTTACACATTTTGTAGTTGAGGAAACTGAACTATCTGGAGGTTACGTGACTTAACCCCAGATCACACAGTTAATAAATGTTTGAGGCAGAATTTGAACACAGATCTTCCTAATTCTAATTCTAGTACTCTATCCATTGAAACACCCAGCTGCCTAGAAGTGTCTTGTGTAATAAGAAAGAGGAAAGTGTCAAGTCAAGAAGCATCTATTCAGAACCTACTTACTATGTGTCAAATATTAAGTCACTGAACATAGAGTATATGGAGGAGAATAAAGTAGAAGATGGGAAACACTAAAGATAATCAATGCTGTTCTATCCTAAACAAAAATGACCAATGTAACACCTTCATGGTTGCCTCTAACATCTAGCATACACCCCCACCTTCATTCTTTGATCTGACTCACTTACTTCAATCTGCCTTCACACTGGCAGGTCTAGAATCTTAGACATAGGTGACCACCATATAACTTCAGCCAAATTTTCTCAGGATCCTAAGGGCCCCCCAAGTATAGGGTAATAGCTCTCAAGCCCTTCCTTTTGTGATTCCCATTCATACAAAACCAGTCTTTCAAAATGATGTCTATTAAATTTTAAACACAATTTCCTTAACAATAAAATGAAAATAATAATAATATCACAGGTACATCATACAAAGTAAATTCAGGAATAATAAATACATCACAGCCCAAAGATAAATCTACAATGCTGTTTCTCACCCATGCACTCAGCAGCTTTGAGGAAGAGAAGACATACACAGAATCCCTGGCATATTACACATAAATGAGGAAACTCTATATGTTTAGAGTATCTCATAACTATGCAACTATGAACTTTAGTGTCCTATGTCTCAGGAGCTGTCCATAGAAATTTCTTTATGTCTCTGTGAGCGCATATATATATATATATATATATATATATATATATATATATATGTATGTATATACATATATTTATGTATATATACATGAATATATATTATCAAACAGGTCCTCCCACTGCTAAACTGAATTTATCCATGTTGTGTTTGAGTAATATCTTACAAAGCACACCAGTCAAACTAGTTAATCCACTGAGTGATTTCTCTGAATCTCTGCTCCCAAGCTGTTCATCTGCTTGGCTCAATTTATTCCTTAACAGCAACTGTAGTGTACATCACTTTCAGGCTCAGGCTAAGATGACAATTTCAGTTACAATAGTTTTACACAGTTTTAGGAAAACGAAATTCCCTTTATCCTAAAGATGTTGAAAGCTACTCCAATTCTTTCTTTGCAGAATTCTCCTCTTCCATCTCTCAGTAACAACAGGTGGCAATGCAGAGAAGTACCTTCTTGTGTTCCCTTATTTTTTCTCAGCAGAGAAATAACAATAGAAAATATAGTATATTTTCTTTACTCCTTTATAATATTCTCCATGGTAGCAAGTCACAAGAGAGCATATTACCTTCTCTATAGTCCTTCTTCCCTTCAGCTGCGAGTGATAAAGTAATCCAGGTTCTCTTTGGTCAATCTGACCAGTAGCAAGTGACAGCATAGAAAAAGAATGATCATCTTCAATTATTTTTATTATGAAAAATTTCCTTTCACTTTTCTTGCTTATCTTTCTGAGCTCTAAATCTTCTCTGTAAAGAACACACTTTAGTATAGTAACAAAGTATCATTTTCTGCCTATGATCAGGTAAATGATATTTTGCTATAATCATAAAATAGTACTGGTATCTCTCTCTCTCTCTCTCTCTCTCTCTCTCTCTCTCTCTCTCTCTCTCTCTCTCTCTCTCTCTCTCTCTCTCCCTCCCTCCCTCCCTCCATATGTATGGAGATCTGCAGTCTTTTAATGTAGGTGCTGCTATATTATGTGTATACATATATGAATCCATATATTTTCTCAGTTATTTGACTAAAATAAAGTTCCTCTAGTTTATCATATAAAAATCTTCAAAGCATACAACCATCCCTATTTCCACCAGTGTTTTACAACTTGTCACAATCAAATGAGTCATTGCTATCTAATAAAAATAAATTGAAAATCTTCAGGAATAACCAGTCTTGGAACTCTAAGCAGACATACGTATCAGACAAGTAAACTGTCAAGGCAGACTTTTTTTTAGGTTTTTGTAAGGCAAATGGAGTTAAGTGGCTTGTCCAAGGCCACACAGCTAGGTAATTATTAAGTGTCTGAGACCGGATTTGAACCCAGGTACTCCTGACTCCAGGGCTAGTACTTTATCCCCTATGCCAAGGCAGACTTAACTCACCAATTTCCTTTCTCAGAAACAGATGAAAGAACTGACTTCCTTTAGAGTTATAGCTAATATGGATTAATTTTCATAGGGAATTCTTACTTTGAAACTTAGAGACTTAGAGAGTTGCCTGGGTTATTAAGAGATTAAATGATTTGCCAAGGATTTTTTAAGGCAATTGGATTTTAGTGACTTGCCCAGAGTCACACAGCTAGTAAAGTGTCTGAGGCCAAATTTTTTTTTAGTGTTTTTTTTTTTGCAAGGCAGTGGGGTTAAGGGGCTTGCCCAAGGCCACACAGATAGGCAATTATTGAGTGTCTGAGACCAGATTTGAACCCATGTACTCCTGACTCCAATGCCAGTGCTTTATCCACTATGCCACCTAGCCACCCCATCAGGTAATTATTAAGTGTCTGATGGCAAATTTGAATTCAGGTATTCCTGACTCCAGAGCTGGTACTCTATCCACTGCATCACCTAGACGCCTTCTGAGACCAAATTTTAACTCAGGTCCTCCTGCTCTATCCACTGCAGCACCTAGCTATCCCTTAAAAATTCAAATGTTCTTAACTTTGAGGTCTTTCCTCTATCCTCTATGCCAACATTTTTACATAGATACACCCATACATATTTAAATATTAACATTTTATACACACACACACCTATACAAATATACACACATATTCATGGATATCTATAATCATACTCATATAACCACATATACCCACATCATTCATAGACATATAAACACACATATGGCAATATTATGCCTATTTCCACTCATCCTCTATTTCACTGAGAGTGGATAGCATCTTCCGTTATGTGTGTGTGGATATATATATATATATATATATATATATATATATATATATATATATATATTTATATAACCAAGTCTTTCTATAGTTTTCTGAACTCACCAGGAATTTGTAGGGTGATAGGTTAAGGAATAGAAGGGCATGGTAGCAGGAGAAATAAAGCAAAAGAGTAAGGAAGTGTTACTTTCAGGAAATGTTATAAAAATTAGAGATACAAACATAAAATAAAGATCAGGATATTCCTGCTTTATACTATCTAGTTGTTTTAAATAGTCTAAAACAACTTTGATTAATATTGCTGATTTTTCTCTTTTGATTAAATCTATTTTAGCTTTAGCTTTATATGAGATCATGATTACTATTCCTGTCTTTTTGCATATAATAAATTCTACTCCTGATCTTTTATATACATTCCCTTTTATTTTCTCATTCTTTATATTTTTGTTCATTATTTCTTGGTCTTATATTTTTGCTGGCTTCTCCTTGCCCAATTTTAATTTTCAAGGAGCCATTTTCTTAAGATTCTGGATCACCTTTTCTAGTTGATTGACTTTCTTTTCATAATCTTGTTTTTCTTGGATTGATCTTTTTTATTTATGTTTTTCTTCAATCTTTCTTGTTTGATTTTTAAGTCTTTTTTGAGTTTTTCTTTTAATTCTTTTTGGGCAAATAATGATTTGATGTTAATCTTTGGGGTAAGAGAAACTTTTCTCACTTTAATATCCTCTGAAGATGAACCTCGGTCTTCTCTATTCTCATAGTAACTGTTTATGGTGAGGTTCTTTCTCCTTTATTTTAGCAACTTGTTAGTATGGTCACCTTAAATCCTGGGATTATATGTGTGTGTGTGTGGGGAGGTGAAGGCGGTCTCTGGTCTCAAGTCCTTTTTATTGTTATGTTTTTTAGCTTTGTCTGGTGTCCAACCTCTGAACTCTTTATCCCCTCCAAGTCACAACTGAGGCCCTTCAACACTGTCTGAAATGATTTTATTTCCTGAGAACTTCCATAATCTTCATTTCCCAGCTCCATCATGGAACCAAGACCAAAAACTCAGTTCTCCTGTAAGTGTCCAGAGCCAGGAGCATCCTTGTACCTCTGATTCTTCCCATGCCAGGTGTGTGTTGGTGCCTTCTCACCCAAGACCTTCCTCTTTGCTACACATTGGGTTTTAGTGTCCCTTATAGGCAATGCTTCCCCCACTCTAACACAGTTCAATTGCCCAATTCCCCACACTTTCTGGGAGGTGAGAATTCCTGTGGCTGAGGCTGAGGATAGCCCAACCCAGTTTTCCCCAGGACTTGCAGCTTACTCTTTCAATGGAACAAGCCTGTGGTGGTTTCCACTTTACTAGGGATGGGGAGGGGGTGAACCTCTACCCTATTAACTTTCTTTGGATTTTCTCCATATATCCTAGCAGGATGATTATTCTGCTCTATCCTTATTTATTTTTGCCTCTTTATGTTCACCCTGAGGTGCTTTTTTCTCTTGTTTGTGAAAGAAATCTGGAAAGTTTAGAATTTTCTGTCCCATTCCACTATCCTCCCAGAATTCTCTGTAAGACCTCATAGACCATAAACTTGATAGCTTAGTGGACAGAGTACCAGGCTTGAAGGGAAAAAGACATATCTTCCTGAGTTCAAACCTGGTTCCTGGTCCTCAGACACTTAACTAACTGCGTGACCCTGAGCAAGTCACTTAATCTTATTTGCCTCAGTTTTTTTTGATACATAAAATGAGCTGGAGAAGAAACTGGTAAACCACTTTAGTATCTTTGCCAAGAAAATCCCAAATGGAGTCACAAAGAATTGGACACAACTATACTACACCAAAACAAAAGCTTTCAAAACAAAAGCTTTATCACCAATAAAATTCTAAATAAATTAATAAGCCAGCTGGAAAAGTAAGCAACTGCAGAGAGGTTTATGAAGAACAAATGTTGCCAAATTGTGGATAGAAAAACCCAGTATTACAAATCATAAGATCCAGATTCTAATTCAATTGAGAATTTATCAGGCAAGTAAATTTTCTGCTAAGTTTTCCTTGCAAGTTACTTAACCTCCCCAAGCTTCAGTTTCCTCACCTAAAAATTAAGGGACAAGATAGGATGGACTGACTCTGAGGTTCCTTCTAGCTCTGGAGCTAGGGTCCATCATATTATTTATAAAGCAAAAGCAAAATATTATTTCTGCTCATACCACAGGATTATTGTGAAAAACCAAAAAGAAGAAAATGTTGATGAAAGTACTTTAAAATTTGTAAAATAAATTGAGTTTCTATAAGGTTTTGATAAAGGAGCAAGGAATGGATATAAAGTTGATTGAAGAGCTAGGAACACCTATGTTCAGTTTCCATCATTGACATAGTCTGTGTCTGTGACTCTCACTTAACACCTTCAGGCTTTAGACATCACCTTGAGACAATAAATTGTAGATAATGTCCTCAGCTCCATTCATCTATGGTATTTCCTCATCTGAGAGTTCCCTATAACAATGTAATCATTAGTCAAGTACCAAACCTATTTATTAGTAAACCAGATAAATTCTTTAACTATACTTTCTCAACTTTTGGACAAAGGGAAATGGATAGTTAGTGAATGTGAATGGAATGAGCTAACCTTTGGAATGCAAGCAAATAGAAGAATGGACTGGAAAACAGAACTATTCCATGTTCATTTTCTTCCTATATTCTCAAATGAGAGGCAGAGGAGTAAAATGGATAGAAATGGCTTTCAGCATTAGGAAGACCTACATTTAAGTCCCTCCTATGTAAATACTGGGAACCTGAGCAGACTTAATTTCTCACAGCTCTTTAAGATTGAAGTGTAGAATAATTGGTAAAGGGACTTTTCTCCTCTGAAAATTCTTTATTATTATTATTATTCAGTAGTTTCAGTCATGACTAACTCTTCATGATCCCATTTGGGTTTTCTCAGCAAAGATACTAGAGTAGTTTGCAATTTCCTTCTCCAGCTCATTTTATAAGCTGAGGAAATTGAGGTTATGTCCTAATTAAGTGACTTGTCACAGCTAGGAAGTATCTGGGACCAGATTTGAACTTAGGAAGGTAAGTCTTCTTGATCTCAACCCCAGTACTCTATTCACTGCACCATCTAGCTGCTCATTTTTCTAAAACAAAGGCCTATTGTCTCATAAGCAGAATGATTTTTTTGAACCACGAAAGGATAGAGCAAAATGAGAAGGAATGGTAGTCCAAAAAAAGATAGATACTCTAAAAGGGAATTGAGATTTCCAGGCCCTGTCAAGATCATTTTGGATCTTCATTTGCTCATTTTTATGTGAACATCATTCAAAGCTTAGTGGCAAAACTGACAAAGTTGATGAGCAGGTTGTCAATCTCTTTATCCAAGTCAATGATGAAAATGTCTAATAGAATAGTGCTGAAAATAGAAAGAGAAGCACACCTTACTATTGGATGATTTCAATTAATTCTATAGTTACAGTCACACATATTTTACTGTGGTTTTCTTTATTACATTTCACAGATATTGTGGAATTTGGGGGGGGTTACAAATTGCAGGTTTGTGGCAGCCCTGCATAGAACAAGTAAGTCTGCCATGCTCATATCATGTATCTATGTCATATTTTGGTAATTCACACAATATTTAAAAATTTTTCATTATTATTCTCTTTGTTATGGTGATCTGCAATCAGTGATCTGTGCAATTCGATGTCATTGTTTTGGGGCACCATGAAACATACCCATATAAGGTGAACTCAATCAATAAACATGTGGTTCCAATTGTTCCACCAAAAGGCCATTCCTTTATCTCTCACCCTCTCCTCTGACCTTCCTTATTTGCTGAGACACAACAATATTGAAAATTATTACATAAATTTAGTTGATAAAGTAGTGGTAGTGTTTGAGAGAATTGACTCCAATTTCAAACAAATTATACTTTGGATAATATGCTATCAAACAACATTGCACAACAACACAAGAGACTTACTTGGGACAGAAAAGCATACAGAAAGTTGAAATGAAGGACTAGAGTAGCTTCTATTATGCTTTCAGCTGAAGAGGGCAGGGGTGGCAATCACTATCTCAGGCCACTTCTGCCTCAAGCACAGGTGTGGGAGCAATAGAACCAACTCAGCTGACAATAGGGATGACCTCACCCCAGGGTAGAGCCCACCATTGACTGAAGGCAAAAGTATTCAACAGCTTCAATCGCTCCCTTCAGGCTAAGGGAGTAGGCCTCAATCCAGGTCACAGACACTCCAGAGAAAGCAACCAACACCTCCTACTGGCCAGCCAGAGAAATTACACACAGTGAGTAAAGCCTCTAGAGATCCTAGCACCAGACCTCTGTGAACCAGCCCCTCCCCAACTGAAGGTCTTAGTGAAATGAAGAAAGGTCAGTGGAAAGGTGGATCCATAGAAAAATTCTTGGAAGGAAAAGACCCTAACTCACAGAGACCTAGAATCTCTGAGGAGAATATGATCTGGTCTCCAGCACAGAAAGACTTCCTTGAAGAAATAAGGAAGGAGTTTAAAAATCAATTGGAAAATTTGGGAGAGACAATTAATACCTTGCAACAAGAAAACAAATCATTGGAAAATACAATTGTTCAAATAAAAAATGAGGCTAAATCTCTCAGATACTCAATTGGACAAATAAAAAATGAGAATAAATCTTTCAGATCATCAATTAGACAAATACAAAATGAGAATAATTCTCTCAGATCCTCAATTGGGCAAATACAAAAAGAAAATAATTCTCTCAAAACTTCAATTGGTCAAATGGAAAGCTCTTTCAAAATTAGAATTGATCAATTGGAAAAGGAGTTGCAAAAGGTAAATGAAGAAAACTCCTCCCTAAAAAAAAGAATGTAGTCTTCAGAAACTAATGACTTCATGAGACAGCAAGAACCTGTTAAACAAAATTAAAAAATAGAAAAAAAAACTAGAAGAAAATGTAAAATACCTCATCAGGAAAACCACTGACCTTGAGAATAGGTCAATGAAGGTCAACCTGAGAATTATTGGACTTCCTGAAAACATTGAAGAGAAAAAAAAAAAGCCTGGACTTAATATTACAGGATCTAGTGATGGAAAATTGCCCCGATATCATGGAACCAGAGGACAAAGTAGTTATTGAAAGCATACATGGATCCCTTCCAGAAAGAAACCCTAAAATGAAACTACCAAGGAATGTTGTGGCCAAATTCCAGAACTATCAGATTAAAGAGAAAATCCTGCAAGCAGCCAGAAATAAACAATGTAAATATCAAGAAGCCACAGTAAGGATTATACAGGACCTGGCTGTATCAACATTAAGGGATCAAGGGCCCCGGAATGAGATATTTCAAAGAGCAAGGGAGCTTGGAAAGCAGCTAAGAATCTACCATCCGGGCAAAGCTGAGCCTTCTTTTTCAGAGGAAAAGATAGATATTTAACGAAATGGAAGAAAATTCCTGATGAAAAGACCAGAGCTAAATAGAAAATTTGGACATCAAACAGGAGATTCAAAAGACACATAAAAAGGTAAAAAAGGGGGGGGGGGAGTAAAGAAAAAAAAAATTGCTATCCAACAAGTTGAAACTGGCTATGTGCCAGCATGGAGGAAAAGATTCTCATAACTCTTGAGAATTGTAACTCTAACAGAGAGAATATAACTAACCAGAAATGATGGACACTCATGACTTATCCGTGAGACTGCTATCCAATGGGATGAAACTGGCTGTAACCCTTCTTGGGAGAAAGACTCTAACAACTCTCAAGAATTGTAACTCTATTAGATAGAATGTACTTAGCTAGAAGTGACAGATACTCAGAATTTTCTGTGACTCAGATAGAATGATTTTAAAAACACTACCTCCTTAAAGGGGGTACAGGAAGGAGATGGGAGGAGGGAGGGGACTGAATGGGGTAAATCACTAAGAGGTACAAAATACCTATGGTAATAGAGGGGAAGAAGGGAGGAGATAAGAAACACCTGAATCTTCTTTTCATCACATTTGGCTTAAAGTCAACTTACACACATACTCAGGTAACTTAAAAAACATCTAAGCTTTCAAGTATTAAAAGGAGAAAAGGGAAGGAGGCATGGAGAAAGGGAGAGGGAAGGAAAAAGAGGGAACTAACAAAAGGAAGAGAAGGGGGAAAAAGGAAAAAAGGGAAAAGTGAAAGAAAGGGGAGGGGTGGATATAGGAGGGCAAACACACGAAGGGGGTGGTATTAGAAACAAAATACTGAGGAATATGGATAAGGGGGGAAAGGGGAAAAAATACAGAGGGAAGATAGCACGAAGGGCAATAAAGAATTAATAACTATAAGCTTGAATGTGAATGGGATGAACTCTCCCTTAAAACATAAGTGAATAGCAGAGTGGACTAAAAATGAGAATCCTACAACATGCTGCTTAAAAGAAACTCATTTGAAGTACAGAGATACATAAAGAGGAAAGGTAAAAGGTTGGAGCAAAATATATTTTGCTTCAGCTGAAGTGAAAAAAGCAGGAGTAGCAATCCTTATGTAAGACAAAGCAGCTGCAAAAATAGACAATGTTAAAAGAGATAAGGAAGCAAACTATATTCTCCTAAAAAAGTACCATAGACAATAAAGTGATTTCAATACTGAATATAAATACACCCAATGGGACAGCATCCAAATTCTTAGAGGAGACTACAGGAAGACATAGACAGCAAAACACTACTAGTGGGAGACCTCAACCTCCCTCTCTCAGATCTAGATAAATTGAATCATAAAATAAACAAGAAAGAAGTTAAGGAGGTAAATAGATTGTTAAAAAAAAAAAACTATATGTGGTAGTCTTATGGAAGAAATTGAATGGGGATAGAAAGGAATATACCTTTTTCTCTGCAGTACATGGCACTTATACAAAAATTGACCATGTACCAGGACATAAAAACCTAATGATCAACTGCAGAAAGGCAGAAATAGTGAATACATCTTTCTGAGATCACAATGCAATAAAAGGCATATGCAATATTGGACCAGGGAGATATAGACCCAGAACCAATTGGAAATTGAATAACCTCATTTTAAAGAATGAGTAGATCAAAAAACAAATTATAGGAAAAATTAATCATTTTGTCCTACATAATGACAATAATGAAACAACATACCAAAATCTATGGGATTCACTCAAAGCAGCTGTCAGGGGTGATGTTATATCTTTAAATGCTTACATGAATAAATTACAGAAAGAGGAAATCAATGAACTAAATATGTAATGAAAAAAATCAAAGAAAGAACAAATTAAAATTCTCCAATTAAATACCAAATTAGAAATTCTAAAAATTAAAGGAGAAATTAATAAAAAGCAAAAGCAAAAAAACTATTGAATTAATAAATAAAACTAAGAGTTGGATTTATGAAAAAACCAATAAAATTGATAAACCTCTAGTTAATTTGATTTAAAAAAGACAGAAGAAAACCAAATTGCTAGTATCATTAACGAAAAAGGTGAACTCACCACCAATGAGGAGGAAATTAAAGTAATAATTAAAATTATTTTGCCCAACTCTATGCCAATAAATTACAATCTAAGTGTAATGGATGAAAATTTACAAAAAAATATAAGTTGCCCAGGTTAAATGAAGAGGATATTAAATACCTAAGCAATCCTATCTCAGAAAAAGAAATTCAACAAGCCATCATTGAACTCCCTAAGAAGCAATCTCCAGGGCCTGATGGATTCACAAGTGAATTCTACCAAACATTTAAGGAAAAATTGGTTCCAATTCTATATAAACTCTGGAAAAATAGGGAAAGATGGAACTCTGCCTAACTCTTTCTATGAAACCAATATGGTGCTGTTACCTAAACCAGGAGGAGTTAAAGCAGAGAAAGAAAATTATAGACCTATGCCCCTGATGAATATAGATGCAAAAATCTTACATAAAATCTTAGCAAAATGATTACAACAAGTTATCACTGGGATAATACACTATGATCAAGTGGGATTTATCCCAGGAATGCAGGGTTGGTTCAATATTAGGAAAACTGTTAGTATACTCAGTTATATCAACAACAAACCTATCAGAAATTATATGACAATATCAATAGATGCTGAAGAAGCTTTTGATAAAATACAGCACCCAATCCTACTAAAACACTAGAGATTGGACTGTTCCTTAAAATAATAAGCAGTATCTATCTGAAAGCATCAACAAGCATTATACTCAATGGGGAGAGGCTAGAGGCATTCCCAATAAGATCAGGGGTGAAACAAGGATGCCCATTATTACCACTACTATTCAATATCATATTAGAAATATTAGCTTCAGCAATTAGAGAAGAAAAAGAAATTGAAGGAATTAAAATTGGGAAGGAAGAGATAAAATTCTCACTCTTTGCAGAAGACATGATGGTCTACTTAGAGAATCCCAAGAAATCATCCAAAAAACTACTGGAAACAATTAGCAATTTTAGCAAAGTTGCAGGATATAAAATAAACCTTCATAAACCTTCAACTTTTCTATATATATGACTAGCAAGATACAGCAGGAAGAGCTAGAAAGAGAAATCCCATTCAAAGTAACCTCAGACAATATAAAATACCTGAGAGTCGATTTGCCAAGGCAGACTCAGAAACTTTTTGAAAACAATTACAAAACACTTCTCACACAAATTAAATCTGATTTAAATAACTGGGCAAACACCAACTGCTCATGAATAGGTAGAGCTAATATAATAAAAATGACAATTCTATCAAAACTAAACAACCTGTTTAGTGCCTGACCAATCAAAATTCCAAAAAATTATTTTAATGAGTTAGAAAAAGTTGTAAGCAAATTCATATGGAGAAATAAATAGTCAAGAATTTCCAGGGATTTAGTGAAAAAAAGTGCAAAAGAAGGGGGCTTAGCCCTACCCGATCTAAAATTATATTATAAAACATCAGTCATCAGAACTGCCTGGTATTGGCTAAGAAATAGAGTGGTGGACCAGTGGAATAGACTAGGTACAATAGCAGGAAATAATTATAGTAATCTGCTGTTTGATAAACCCAAAGAGTCCAGGTATTGGGATAAAAATTCTCTCTTTGATAAAAACTGCTGGGATAATTGGAAGTTAGTATGGAAGAAACTTAGATTAGACCAACCCCTCATACCCTGTACCAAGATAAAATCCAAATGGATACAAAATTTAGACATAAAAAACATTATTATAAGCAAACTAGAAGATGAAGGACTAGTTTATCTGTCAGATCTATGGAAAGGGAAGCAGTTTATGACTAAGAAGAGATGGAGAACATCACCAAAAACTAATTAGATGATTTTGATTACATTAAATGAAAAAGCTTTTGCACAGATAAAACCACTGCAACCAAGATCAAAAGAAATGTAGTAAACTGGGAAACAATCTTTACAACTAATGTTTCTGACAAAGGACTCATTTCTAAAATATATATAGAGAACTGAGTCATATTTTTTTTTAAAAACGACATTTCCCAATTGACAAATGGTCAAAGGAAAAACAAACCTTGATGGACTTGCTCATTCCATCAGTGCAATAATCAGGGACAATTTGGGGCTGTCTGCAATGGAGAATACCATCTGTATCCAGATAAAGAACCATGGAGTTTGAGCAAAGTCCAAGGACTATTCCCTTTAATTTAGAAAAAAAACCTGATATCTTATTGTCTGATCTTGTTATCTCTTATACTTTATGTTTCTTCTTTAAGGATATGCTTTCTCTCTCATCACACTCAATTTGGATCAATGTACAACATGGAAACAATGTAAAGAATGACAAATTGCTTTCTGTGGGGGGGGGTGGGGGGAGGGAAGTGAAATTGTAGGAAAAATTGTAAAACTCAAAATAAAATCTTTAATTAAAAAAATTGAGAGAATGTTCATCAGTTGGGGAAAGACTGAACAAGTCATAGCATATCTTGTATTGGGTACTGTTTTGCTATAAGAAATGAAGGGGGGGAGTTCACAAAAGAAAACATGGCAAGAGCTATATGAATTAATGAAAAGTGACATGAGAAGAATCAGGAGATCATTGAGTTGTTGCAATGTTGCAATGACAGTCAACAGTGAAACACTTGGCTATGCTGATCAATATAGTGTTCCAAGAAAAAGGACTCATGATGAAATATATTATCTACCTTCAGGAAGAGAACTGATAAACTCTGAGAGAAAGTTGAAGTATAATTTTCTTGCTTACTTTATTTTCTTTTTTGCTTTTTTTTCAGAATTACTAAATGATTTCATATGTTAAAAAAATAAAAGGCACAAATCATGCCAGACTAAACTCTTTTACTTTGTAGACTTATTTGGAAAATAAGATAAAGTAAATACCATGGACATAATATCTTTAGGTTTCAATGGTCATTTACCAAAATTTCATGATACTCTTATGGATAAGTTGAGAGATGTGAACTAAAATTGGTTTCTACAAGATGTTTCCATTGTAAAATTTGATAGTCTTTTCTCCTCCATCATTCTCAACCCTCTCTGCCACATTTGACACTGGGGTATCCTCTTTTTACAGACACTGTCCTCTCTTGGCTTTCTTGATACTATTCTCTTCTAGCTTTCCTTTCACCTATCTGACCTCTATTTCTTTTTTTAATTAAAGATTTTATTTATTTTGAGTTTTACAATTTTTCCCCCAATCTTACTTCCCTCCCCCCCCCCCACCCTCCCCACAGAAAGCAATTTTTCAGTCTCTACATTGTTTCCATGCTGTACATTGATCTAAATTGAGTGTGATGAGAGAGAAATCATATCTTTAAAGAAGAGACATAAAGCATAAGAGATAACAAGATCAGACAATAAGACATCAGGTTTTTTCCCTAAATTAAAGGGAATAGTCCTTCGATTTGTTCAAACTCCACGGTTCTTTATCTGGATAAAGATGGTATTCTCCATCGCAGACAGCCACAAATTGTCCCTGATTGTTGCACTGATGGAATGAGCAAGTCCATCAAGGTTTGTCATCACCCCCATGTTACTGTTAGGGTATACAGTGTTTTTCTGGTTCTGCTCATCTCACTCAGCACTTGCACTTCATGCAAATACCTCCAGGATTCCCTGAATTCCCATCCCTCCTGGTTACTAATAGAACAATAGTGTTCCATAACATACATATACCACAGTTCACTAAGCCATTCCCCAATTGAAGGACATTTACTTGATTTCCAATTCTTTGCCACCACAAATGGAGCTGCTATGAATATTTTTGTACAAGTGATATTTTTCCCTTTTCAATCATCTCTTCAGGGTTTAGACCCAGTAGTGGTATTGCTGGATCAAAGGGTATGCAGATTTTTGTTGCCCTTTGGATATACTTCCAAATTTGTCTCCAGAAAGGTTGGGTGAGTTCACAGCTCCACCAACAATGTAATAGTGTCCCAGATTTCTTCTGGTCATATTGGCCAGTCTGAGCGGTGTGAAGTGGTACCTCAGAGAAGTTTTAATTTGCATTTCTCTAAAAGGTAATGATTTAGAGCAATTTTTCATATGACTATGGATTTCTTTGATCTCATCTGTAAATTGCGTTTGCATATCCATTGACCATTTGTCAACTGGGGAGTGGCTTTTTTTTAATTTGACTCAGTTCTCTGTATATTTTGAAAATGTGTCCTTTGTCAGAAACATTAGTTGTAAAAATTGTTTCCCAGTTTACTACATTTCTTCTGATCTTGGTTACAGTGGTTTTATCTGTGCAAAAACCTTATTAATTTAATTGTAATCGAAATCATGTTTGTTTTTAGTGATGTTCTCCATCTCTTCCTTAGTCATAAACTGCTTCCCTTTCCATAGATCTGACAGGTAAACTAGTTTTTGTTCTTCTAATTTGCTTATAGTATTGTTTTTTTAATGTCTGACCTCTATTTCTTAATGACTTTTCCTGGCTCATAATTTGCAATACATTTCACTCTGAGAATTCCTAAGAGATCTGTCCTGGACCCTCTTCTTTTCTCCCTCTATTCTCTTTCTTAGTAATTACCTCATCAACTCTCATGGATTTAATTAACTAGTTTCTTTATGCAAATAGCTAAGATATATATTTTCAGCCTCAGTCTATCCCCCAGTTTCAGTCCTGGATCACCAGTATTCTATTGGACATTTCAAACTCACTATCTCCCTAAGTCTTCCACATTTCTATTTCTGTCAGAAGTACCAACATCTTTCCAGGTACCATCATTATCACAACATTATCCTGTTTTCCTTGTTCTCCCTAACCTTCCCTTTATCTAATCAGTTGCCAAATCTTGCCATCTTAACTTTCACATTTTCCACATTTAGTATTTTTCTTCATTTTAATTCAAACCATCCTCCACTATTGCCTAAATCTGAGATTTAGTAATGCTAGATTCCCTTTACTCCTTCTTCCTTTCAATTTCTCTTCACTCACACAGCCACCATTTTCATACTGGCCCTCACCACCCCTTGTTTGAACTATTGCAATAGATTTGGGGTTTTTTTAAGATTTTTTTTGCAAGGCAAATAGGGTTAAATGGCTTTTCCAAGGCCACATAGCTAGGTAATTATTAAGTGTCTGAGGCTAGATTTGAACTCAGGGCCTGACTCCTGACTCCAGGGCCAGTGCTCTATCCACTGAGCCACCTAGCTGTCCCCTGCAATAGACTTCTAATAGGTCTTCTTAACTCAATTCTCTTCCTAATATTATCAATCCTATATTCAGGTGCCTAAGTGATTTTCATAAAACTTAGGCCTATCTGACTATGTCATCAATTCACCTTCTTCAATAAACTCCAGTGGCTCCCTATTGCTTCTAGTTAACTCCTCTGTTTAGCTTTTAATGCTCTGTATAACTTGGCCTCAACCTATAAGAGACTTGCCCATGGTCATACAACTACTAATTGCTTTTGGCCGAATTTGAACTCAGTTCTTCCTAACTCCAGGTCAATGATGCTATCTACTGTACCACCCATCTGCCTTTGAAAATCCCTCACTTCACTCAAGATGTACTCAAGAATGACTTTTTACAAGAAGACTTTCCTGATCTCTCTGCATTGCCAGTGTCCTTTCTCCTTCCCTCCTTCCCTGTATTTACTTTATATTTATTCTGAATATAGGTATTCCCAATCTATTTCTATATATTAATGTTGTTCCCCAAATACAAAATTCCTTAAAAGTAGGGTGTTTTTTTCATTTTATTGTCTTTGTATAGTTCACATTTAGCATAGTACCTGAGACAAAGTGGATGCTTAATCACTGCATCTTATTTTATGATTGATGATTGTCAAGTTAAATTCAAAACTAGTTTAATGAGTCTACCCTAAGAATAGTAATTAATGGATACATTGGTGAATTTGACTTTGCTATTTATGTGCTGTAGTTCCTCAGGTTAAGTTTATTTTAGGATCCAGTTTCAATTAAGAGTTAGAATAAACATCCCTAAATGGAGCTTTAATCTGTTTTAATTCCTGAGAATCAAATTGTCTTGGTTTTTCAGGTGAATGGATAGTAAGTAATAAGGAAGAATTCACAATATGAAAAGAATATATATATAGGTTCATCATCATTATGAAACATTATCAAAATACTTGTTATGCTCATGGTACTGTTTTAGACCCTTAGGATGTTAACTGAAAAGATCTGAAAAAGTTTTATTTATATTAAGAATAGGTAATTGTCTCTTAATTTACCATCCTTCACTTTATAAGTGCCCATCTTGACTTGGAATTTTCATCAACTCTATTTCTATCTGTGAAAGATTCTATTCTAACTTCTATGGCTTAATTTTTAACATTGAAGTCACATATTGACAATATATTATATGGTGGGAAGGATCTTCTTCCATCCATAATTTTTGCCAAATCTCTTTCCAGCTGTCCCAGTAGTTCTTGTCAAATGGAGAGTTATTCCCCAAGGGCTGCACATTCTCTAGTTTGTTAAACCCTGACTTGTTAGTTCATTTATTTATGATTCTTTCTTATCTAATCTATTCAACTGTGCTACATTTCAAGTTTTAATAGATGCCAAATAATTTTGATGATTACTTCTTTGTTGTATAATTTGAGACATGAAAGTGGTATTCTTTTTTCATTCTTACTTCCCTCAACCCCTGCTTATTTGCCTTGAGACTCTAGACCTAACCAAATTTTGTTATTTTTTTTTGTTTAGTTCTATGACATACCTCATTGGCAATTTGACTGACATAGCACTAAATTGTAAATTAATGTAGCTAGTATTATTACTATTATTAGAAAATCTTGGCTGAACCAAGAGAATTCACTATTAATAGAGACATATTTGGAAATTAATGTGATGTAAAAGCAAAAGGTGTTCATAAATTTACAAAAAGAAAGATCTAATATAAATGAAGATTATTGGGAGTGGAGGGAACACACTACTTCACTCAAACCCATTAATCCTTAACAAAGATTTTGGCAACCAACCAAATAAGCCAACTCACTCTGGTTTTACTTCAGAAAGCTTCTCCTGAAGAAATTATTGGATGGCCCACATGTGTAAGAAAGCAAACAGCAATAACTGATACCACTATAGTTTTATAGTCTTGCAACATACTTTACATACATTACCTCATTTTATCCAGACAACAATCTAATGATCTAGGTATTAAGTGATTATTATTCCTGTTTTACAGATAAAAAAGACTTTCCTGATCCCAAATGCCAGTGTCCTCTCTACCTACCTACCTTGATTTTACTTCATATTTATTCCATACATTATCATTTATTCTATTTATAATCTCTAAGTATACTTCCCTATTTGAATGATGTCTCTCCAACAGAAAGCAAGCTTTCTAAGATAATTTTTTTTTGCAAGGCAATGGGGTTAAGTGGCTTGCTCAAGGCCACACAGCTAGGTAATTATTAAGTATCTGAGGCCGGATTTGAACTCAGGTACTCCTGACTCCAAGGCCAGTGCTCTATCCACTGTGCCACCTAGCCACCCCTCTAAGAGAAATTTAAAGCAACAATTAAGGACTGGCAGTAATCAAGAAGTGGGAAAAGGGATACCAGGGAAGAATTTGAGAGCTTCCTGTTAGGGGGTTTACAATGGAAAGGACAGAGGCATTGAAAATCTCTGTTCAGAAAAGTGTACCCTGTACATCTTGTTTCCCCTCTGCATTAGGGGGCAATGGGGAAAAAAGTTTCTTGAGAGACACAATTAAAGATCTGAATGTCTATATTACTTGAAACCCATGGGAGATAAAAGGAAACCAAGGCTAGAACACAGAATAATGGGTGAACAATTTGAGACAAAGGAAAGTAAATATTATCCCCATTTTGCAGAATAGTACTTTGAGACTCAATGAGATTAGATGAGCTCTGGAATGTCAGAATGAAGACTTGAACCCAGATTTCATGATTCCAAAGTTAGTGTTCTTTCCTTATCCCATTCTTGCTTTTCAAGGGCTCTGATATCTCTTCCAAATAAAAAGATTCTATGAAGCTCTGTTGCCTATTTACTTGATATGCCTCACTTTGGAAACAATGATGAAGCAGACTTTGAGTCATCCCCCCCCCAAAAAAAATTAAAAACACAGTTCTCAAAATTTTAAATATAAACACTTCATCCTGAAGTGAAGCCATTAGAGAGGACCTTTGCATTGAGTTTTAGCATTAACATTTATTCCAATTTAGTTCTTTAGTACAAAATAACAAAAAAAACCTCTTGAACCAATAGATGACGGTATTAATCATGAAGTGGAATAATTAATAGGAACATCATTTCCATGGCTTTTTGAAAGATACAAAAAAAGTAAGTGGTTTGGTTCAGGAAGTTCCATTCACACTGAGCAGGAGATGTATTATTCATGGTGAGTTTAATAGGGAAGTCATTACTAGAAAAGTGTATAGTTGATTTTTCTCTGTTCCTAACCACATAAAGAAAATGAGATTTTAAAAATTATTTTATGACATTTGCAAGAATTGAAATTCATCACTTCTGCTCACTAGTAAAATCCTGAGAATAGCTCTCCTACCCAACTCAAATTGATGAAAACAATACTTGAATTTTAATTCAAAGGAAATCTTCTTACCCTTTTATTAATAGAATTTAGTCAGCCAAGGTGATGTGGTTTTCTTTGATAATCACTAGGAAAACACAGACACACATACACACATGCACACATAACATTTAAAATTTGGCACAAAATTAGTAAATTAAGTAAGGAATTGATTAAGGTGATCTGGGAGTTGATTTATATTATTTCTGCACTAACTGATCTTATTCTATATAAGGCATGTTTATTAATGTGTCACCAATATGTCTTCTGAAACATTTTGGCCAGAGTTAAGACTGTGGTGAAAGTTTAGATGGGAAAATATGAAGAGAACCAAACCAAGGACTACTAATGTTAAGTCTCTGAAGATAAATTGCTATGAATTTTCCGCTACTGGATTCAGAAAAAAAGAGATTTTTTTTCCCCGGGAGAGAAAAAAACACATTACTAAATTCATGAGCTCTCTCACTATTCTGTTCAACAACTGTCACAATTTGCTAGCTGTTTAACATGGATATGTTACGCCCAGGACATGGAAGACCACTAAATATAGAAGAAATCTGGTCCAAAAAAAGCTCTTGACTATTTTTGAACCCTTGACACAAAGATATAGAGATTTCCCAAATCTGAGGAAACCAAGTCCTTGTAGATCCAGAATTATTAAGAAAAAGAAATGGATTGTTACAGGCAGGAAGGAGGGTGCCCGAAGGAGAAACATATGGGTTGACATTCAATCTCTATACTAAAGAGGCACAAGATTATTAACAGTAAAATCATAGGAACTGAGACTAGAAAGGGGTTTCACCAACTGCCTTTTGAACATTTGAACCCTTTAAGCACTCAAACCTGATATGTTCAGAACAGAAATCATTATCTTTCCATAAATCTTCCCCACTTTCCAACTTTGTTGTTACTGACTAGTCCTTTTAGTTACTCAAGTTAAAAATCTTGGTGTCTTTCTTGCCTCCTCATTCTCACTCAGCTCACAACCAGCCTATTGCAAAGTTTTGTCATTTCCTAACTTCACAATATCTTTTTTAGGTATTCCCTTCTCTCCCTTCATATAATCATCTCTCCATTGCAAGCCCTTATCAATTTTAGCCTGAATGATTACAATTAGCTCTCTAATTTGATCTCCCTAACTCAACTCTTTTTCCATTCCAATTCACCTGCTGCTCAACTACAAAAGTAATAACTGCTTCACTCTAGGCCTGCTCTTGTCACTACCATTGTTCCTCAATAAAATGCAAAGACTTCCCATCACTAGCATCAAAAAATAGAACCTTCTAGCATTTAAAACCAGTCACATCCTGGCTCCAGTCATCTCACATGCGACTTCCTTCCAGCTGATCAACTATATACTTTAATCTACTTATTGTTTTTTTCCTTCTAATTCACCACTCCACTGTGCTCTCTCCACTTCTACCATGGTACATTTCCAGCCAGCATCTATTCCTCTCCTCTTTTTTTAAAATTTTTTTTTGCTCCTCTCCTCTTGAAAATAACTCAAGACCTTTGCTCTTCCTTTATTCTTCTGTCAATATATGATTTTAAGTTGTTTCACTAATAACTGGAAGGAGAAGACAAGGAATGTTTGTTTAGATATTTATTCATTGTCCCCATCTTTAATAAGAGTTAAGTTGGAGAGGAAAAGAAAATTGTGACCTGAAATGCCAGTAAGATTCCTATTCACCCTTGCCTGTGGTATCAAAAATCCCTATCCCCTAACCTTACTATGATTTTTGAAAGCTCTATAGATTTCCACTTGTTCTGATGATACTATCTCCCACTGAGAATCTACCATGAAGTGAACTGAGGCTTAGAAGCATTTGTTATAATTATCTAATACACTCAAACAATAATCTTGAACTGATTTGCATTTTAGCCTAATTTTTCTAGGCTTAACTTTCAAACACAAATGATTGTTTCTTGACCCTCTTCTTGACTTCCTGGCTCTGCAAAGAAATGTTCTTTACTTGGGGCTTAATTGCTCAATGGGAGTAACACACACACATACATAATTTCTAAACATTAAATGTAATTGGATTACAAGATCATAGG
Organism: Macrotis lagotis; assembly: GCF_037893015.1. Classification (NCBI taxonomy): domain Eukaryota; kingdom Metazoa; phylum Chordata; class Mammalia; order Peramelemorphia; family Peramelidae; genus Macrotis; species Macrotis lagotis. Next base: position 162,593,304 of record NC_133661.1, read on the forward strand.
GAAGGAAGATAACCTTCTTTTCTGAGAAATGAATGAAAAACTAATTAAACTGCAGAGATGTCAAGGAGAATGATGACACTAGGGAGAAAGGTCATTGATTTGGTGATTAGGAAACCACTGATGATTTTAGAAGTTTCAGTATAACAGTCATCATAGCAGAAGGGGAACAGAATCCAAATAACAAAGGATTGATAAAAAAGTAACTGACAGGATGAAATTTTTAACAATAATATTGATGACAAGAACAAGAATTTATGTAGCATTTTAATATTTGCAAAGCCCTTTCCCTATGGTAGCAGTACATTCAGATTTCTACTCCTACAGCCAAGCAGACTATATTTCACTCATCAGGGTATTAGAGATAAATCAGGGGTGTGGACATGTCTGTTTGTTCTGTCAACATAAGCCCCCACCCCAGCTGACTCTAGGTGCCCATCATTTGGTGACAACGACTAGTGTCTCAGTTCTATTTAATCACTTAATATAAATTAGTTTTTAGAAAAGGATAGTTAGTTAAACATTATTGCAAAGGAAATACAAAAGTAGTAGCAATGGTGATCAAAACTATCTGGAATTGGCCTAAGAAATAGTAAAGTGAATCAGTAGAATAGATTAAATACAAAAAAAATAGTAAATGACTATAGTCATCTGCTGGTTGATAAACCCAAAGACTAGTTTCTGGGATAAGAATTCAGTATTTGACAAAATCTTCTGGGAAAACTGAAAAATAGTATGGTAAAAACTAGACATAGACCCACATCTCACACCCTATACCAAAGTAAGGTCAAAATGAATACAGGATTTAGATATAAAGGGTGATACTATAGGAGGTCAATTAGGAGAACAAGAAATGATCTATTTGTCAAATCTGTGGAGAAGGGAAGAGTTTATGATCAAACAAGCAATAGAGAACATTATAAATTACAAAATGGATGATTTTGACTATGTTAAATTAAAAAGGGGTTGCACAGACAAAACCCATGTAGCAAAATTCAGAGGGAATGCAGAAAGCTGGGAAACAATTTTGACATTTAGTGTTTCTGATAAAGGACTCATCTCTTTTTTAATATATTTTAAGAATTTGTTTTTCCAACTACAAGCAACAGTAGTTTTTAACCAATCTTTTTTTTTGCAAGGTTTTAAGTATTACACTTTTCTTCCTCCCTTTCCTCTCTGACAGAAAGTAATCTGATTAGGGGCGGCTAGGTGACACAGTAGATAGAGTATCGACCCTGGAGTCAGGAGTACCTGAGTTCAAATCCAGCCTCAGACACTTAATAATTACCTAGCTGTGTGGCCTTGGCCAAGTCATTTAACCCCACTGCCTTGCCAAAAAAAGAAAAAGAAGAAAGCAATCTGATATAAGCACTACACATATATAGCCATGCTAAACATAGATACATATTGATCATTCTGTGAGAGAAGAATCAGATCCAAACAGAAGAAAGAAAACATTAGAGAGGGAAAATGATATAGTACATAAAACAACTTTTAAAAAATTGAAGATAATAAGTTTTGGTCTTCATTTAAACTCCACAGTACCTTCTATGAATATGGATGGCTAATCATCACCCCATGTTGTTGTTAGTGTGTATAATGTTCTTCTGGTTCTGCTCATTTAGCTCAGCATGAATTCATGCAAGTCTTTCCAGGCTTTTCTAAAATCTTGTCCCTCAGGATTTCTTACAGAATAATAGTGTTCCATCACAACCATATACCACAATTTATTCAGTCATTCCCTAAATTATGGATATCCCCTCAATTTCTAATTCTTTGTTACTACAGAAAGAGTTGTTATGAATATTTTTGTACATGTGGGATTTTTACCCTTTTCCATGATCTCTTCAGGATACAGACCCAGTAGTGGTATTGATGGATCAAAGGGTATGCACAGTTTTATTAGTCTTTGAGCAGAATTCCAGATTTCTCTACAGAAAAGTTGGATCAGTACACAACTCTACCCACAATGCATTAACACCCCAGTTTTCTCACATTCCTTCCAACATTGATCATTTTCCTTTCTAGTCAGTCATATTGGTCAATTGGAGAGGTATGAAGTGGTACCTCAGAGATATTCTAATTTGAATTTCTCTAATCAAGAATGATTTAGAGAAATTTTTCAAATGACAATAGGGAGCTTTGGTTTCTTCATCAGAGAATTACCTTTCCATATCCTTTGACCATTTATCACCACTATTATTCAATGTTGTATTAGAAATGTTAGCTTTGGCAATAAGAGAAGAAAAAAATTGAAGGAATTAGAATTGGTAAATAAAGAAACAAAAACCCACTCTTTGCAGATGATATGATAGTATACATAAAGAACCCTAGAAAATCATCTAAAAACTACTGGAAACAATTATCAACTTTAGCAAAGTCAAAGATATAAAATAAATCCACATAAACGATTAACATTTCTATTTATTACTAACAAGATACAGAAGCAAGAAATAGAATGAGAAGTCCCATTTAAAATAACTTCAGGTAATATAAAATACTTGGGAATCTACCTGCCAAGGCAGACTCAGAAATTTTTTGAAAACAGCTATAAAACATTTTTCATATAAATAAAATTAGATATACATAACTGGGCAAACATCAATTGCTCATGGGTTAGCCAAGGTAATATAATAAAAATGACAATTCTACCTAATTTAAATTGTGCCTTACATATCAAACTTCCATAAAATTACAACTAAATTCACATAGAGGAATAAAAGTTCAAGAATATCAAAGGAAATAATGAAAAAATGCAAAGGAAGGCAATCTAGCCATACCAGATTTAAATTATATTATAGAATATCAGTCATCAAAACTGTTTGGTACTAGTTAAAAAATAGCATGGTGGATCAATGGAATATATTAGGTGCAAAAGAAACAAAAATAAATGACTACAGTAATCTATTGTTTGATAAATCCTAAGATTCAAGCTTCTGTAATAAAAACTCACTCTTCAATAAAAACTGGGGCATAGTATGGCAGAAACTAGGCACAGACCAACATCTCATACTCTATACCAAGATAAGGTCAAATGGGTACAGGATTTAGATATAAAAGATAATAATATTATAAGCCAATTAGGAGAACAAGGAATAGTTTTACCAGTGAGATCTATGGAAAGGGGAGCAATTTATGACAAAAGAAGAGATAGAGAACATTATAAAAAGCAAACTGGATAATTTTGATTACATTAAATTAAAAAGATTTTGCACAAAGAAAATTAAAAGGATTGAAAGATTAAAGGGAATGTAATAAGTCGGGAAACAAAGGACTCATTTCTAGGATATGTAGAGAACTAAGTGTTTTAAGAATATAAGTTGTTCCTAATTGATAAATGACCAAAGGATATGAACAGGAAGTTTTCAGATGAAGAAATTAAAGTTATTTATTAAAGTCATATGAAAAAATGCTCCAAATCATTATTGATTAGAGAAATGCAAATTAAAACAACTCTGAGGTTTTATTTCACACCTATCAGATTGGCTAAAATGACAAAAAAGGAAAATGATCAATGTTGGAGAGTATGTAGGAAAACTGGAATATTAATGTACTATTGTTAGAGTTGTGAACTGATTCAACCATTCTGGAGAACTATTTGAAACTGTGCCTAAAGAATAATAAAACTGTGTATATTCCTTGATCCAGCAATACCAACACTAAGTTTATATCCCAAAGAGTTCATAAAAAGGGGAAAAGATCCATATGTACAAAAATATTTATAGCAACTTTTTTTGTAGTGATAAAAAAACTAGAAATTGAGGGGATGCTCATTAATTGGGAACAATTGAATAAGTTATGGTATATGAATGCTATGGAGTACTATTGTTCTGTAAGAACTCAAGCAGTCAGATAAAAAACACTGTGTAAGACTTGCATGAACTGATGTTGAGTGAAGTGAGCAGAACCAGGAGAACATTTTACATAATAATGGCCACTTTATGAGATGGATCAAGTCTGATATACATAGTTCCTCTTAGCAGTTCAATGATCAAAGCTAATCTTGAGAGATGTTATGGAAAATGATATCCACATGCAGAAAAAAAATAATCATGGGGGCGGCTAGGTTGCGCAATGGATAGAACACTAGTCTTGGAGTCAGGAGTACCTGAGTTCAAATCCGGCCTCAGACATGTAATAATTACCTAGCTGTGTGGCCTTGAGCAAGCCACTTAACCCCATTGCCTTGAAAAATCTAAAAATATATATATAAAAAATAAAATAAAAAAATCATAAAATCATGAAGTCTGAATGTAGAATAAAGCCAACTATGTTCATGCTTTTTTTAAAAAAATTGTTCTTTCTTTCTTGCTTGCTTTTTCTTTCTCTTTCTGAGAGAGAAAGAGAGTCAAGGAAAGAAAGAGGGGGAAGAGATGAGGAGAAAATGAGAGAGTGGGAGAGAAAGCTAGATGACAAAGGCATAAAACAATCTATAACTATTAATAAGCTCTACCTCTTAAAATAGTTATTACCCTTTGCTTAAATGTATATCTGTTACTATTTGTCGAGGTTAGGAATTGTTTCATTTTGTTTTTTATAACTCTGGTACTTAGCACAGTATCTGACATGTAGCAATTCCTTAGCAAATGTTTGATAATGTTAAATTGTTAAATGCTTAAAAGGTTTTAAAATGTCAAAAATGTTAAAAAAAATAAAAATTATTTAACCCAGAATGTAAGGTCCTCCACAGTACTGGATTCAGAGATAGTAAAGACCTTAGGTCTCTTGGGTTTGAATCTTTCCTCTGCCACTTAACATTTCTGAGTCACAGTTCTGTTATCTGTCAAGTGAGGAAAATAACTATCTATGCACAGGTTGTTGAGTGAATCAAATGAAACAATATAATATAATACATACAGATTAGATATAGATATAGATGATAGAGACAGAGATAGATGATATAGATATAGATAGAGATAGAGATGATAGAGATAGAGATAGAGATATAGATAGATAGATAGATAGATAGATAGATAGATAGATAGATAGATAGATAGATAGATAGATAGATATAGCTCAGAACTCTAGTTTCCCCTTTTTGACTGTGCCAATTACCATACCACCCACATCAGCTACAGGAAGCCTTTCTAGGCATTTATTCATCCCTTTCATAGAGATGATATACACTCACTAAGGTCTCTCTCCTCTCTCTCTCTCTCTCTCTCTCTCTCTCTCTCTCTCTCTCTGTGTGTGTGTGTGTGTGTGTGTGTGTGTGTGTGTGTGTCTCTCTTTCCCTCTATTTTTTTCCCATTTAAGGCAATGGGGTTAAGTAACTTGCCCAAGGTCACACAGGGAGGCAATTATTAAATATCGGAGGTCAGATTTGAATTCAGTTCCTCCTTACTTCAGGGCCAGTGCTCTATCCACTGAGCCACCTAGCTGCCCCTTTCCCTCTCTTGTAATTTTTCTTCTCTGGGAAGGATCATAAGATCAGATTTCAAGAGGGGAAAAAAAATCTTTGAAAGCTCTCTAGTCCAGTTCATTTTACAGACAAAACTGAGAATGAGAAAAATGATTAGTCCAAGCTAGTGACAGTAAGTGACAAATTTGAACCCATGTCTTTCCCTTCAAACCCATCAGCCTTTCTATTGTACCATGTGGGTCTCTGGTAACAGAATTTAATGGCTTGTTCTTCTAGATATTCTAGTTGAAATTTCTAACCTTTAATGATATAAGAAATTAGATTTATCCTAAGATTACTACACAATAAAAAAGCAAACTGGAAAGCCTATAACTATCAGTTCATTTAGATAATGTAGAAAGTCACCCAGTTAAAATATTTTTAAACAGAAAGAAAAGATATAGTGTCTATATAATTCAGAGGTATTGCTAGAGTTTAACCTGAATATTTACTTTGAAAGACTATTGTATCTTCAGCTGGTATCTCTGGGCCCCAAGTCTATGAATATGTATTTAAACATCAGATAAAGATGAATCAAGTCTGTTAATTTTCTGAGGTGCAATCTAGATTTATTAAAAGTTTATTGTAGACAGAGCACAAACTAAGTACTTAGGACAAAGAAAATCAACAAACCCTATGAGCTTATGGTTCTACATGGGGTGGTCTAGATTGAATTAGACCATTCTCTTTTGGACAGCTTAATTTTTAGAACATTCTCCCTTATCAAGCCTAAATTTAGCTCTTTGTAACTTTCGTACACTGCTCCTGGTGCTTTCCTATGGGCCAAGATATACAAATTGACACCATCTTCCACATTATCTCTTTTCCACTATCTAAAAATGACTACCATATATATCCCTCTTGAAATTTCTCTCTCTATGCTATAATATTCCCAGCTCCTTCAACTGATCTTCTATGGCATGAATACAAGCCCCTTTACCATCATTCTTTCCCCTATGTGGATACTATCTAGTTTATCAATGTCCTTTTATAATTCTTGTCTCCAGAACTGAATGTGTCATTCTAGGTTTGATAACCTGGGTAGAGAGAGATTACCAAATCCTTAATTTTTCAAGTTATGTCTAACATAATAAAACTCCAATATACCACAGTTTTCTTGTCTACCCCACCATATTTCTGACATATTTTGAGCTTGTTGGTGAGTTACATCCCTCAGTTTTTTCCAAATTATTTTCTAGTCATTTCTCCCCCATCTTGCACCTTTGCAATTTATTTCTTCAATTCAACTCTCCAACTGTTCTCTTCTTCATATAATTGTGACTTTATATTTCTCAGTTGGATTTCACATTTTAATTTTTTTTAATTTTTAATTAATGGAATTTATTATTGAATAATTTATTATTGAATTTGACTCAAAACTGTAGTCCAATGGTGTCAAACTGAAATAGAAATGGGAGCCAATACCCCATTCATAAGACTCTATGAGTTGCATATTGTAATGTATAAATGTAATTTTATCTATTTTTATCATATTTTGCTTATTTTGTTAAGGATTTCTCAATTACATTTTCATCTGGTTTGATTCACAACTGAGACTGCTGAAGTCTGTCAAATTCTTTTTGAATGCTAACTGTATCATCCAGAGTTGTAAGCTCTAGCCTCCTAGCTTAGTTTCATCTATGCACTCATTGATAAAAAGGACTGAACATAGATATCTGACCATTCCACTGGACAATTACTGCCCAAGTGAAGCTGAACCATTAAGGACTATATTTTGAATCCAGTCATTCAACCAGTTCCAAAGCAATCTTATTATATTATCTACAATTTACTTCTTTTCCTGTAAGAATAGCATAAGGTTCTTTTATAAATGCTTTACTAAAAATCTAGGTCAACTATTTCTACAATTTCTCAAACTCCACTAGTTTATTAACTGTATAAAAAGGGGGGGAATAAAGTTACTTATCACCTGTACCAGATGAAACCATATTTTCCCCTTGCTTCCCCTTCTTTTCTAGATGTTTACTAACCATCCCTTTAACTTTCTATTTTAGAATTTTCCTACAAATCAAAATCAAATTTCCTAACCTGTAATTAGTCCTTTTATCTTTTCTTTTTTGATAACTAGGTCATGTAGCCTTCTATTAGTCCTTCTGTACCTCTCATATTTTCCATGATATTTTAAACTTCACCATAGTTGCCCAGCAGTCATTTTCAATGACTGGTTCTTTCAGTACTCATCATGGCCAGGTGAATTAAATTCATCAAGGACAAGTAGGTAATTCTCTTACTATCTTCTTTATTTATGTATCAACTCTCTGTTAGACATTTTGGTTCTGTTGTCTCCACTGGAAAAAAAAATCATTCTTGACTGAGAAAACAAAAGCAAAATAAAAATCGAACTGCTACATCTGCTGTCATCGCTTATCAATGTCCACCCCAAGCATCAGTTCTGTTCCTTCATTGATATGTAGTTTTCTCCCAATAACTTTAACCCTTTTGTCACCCTTCACTTTCAATGCCAGTATCAACTCATTCTTCAGTTTAACGCTATTGACTGGTTTTTTTTTTACAGGACTATGACAAGTTCTTATTTTCATTCTCTGTTAAACACTCTTCTACCTTCTTTATGCATTTTTTAAAAACTGAATTAGATCCAGTCTCATACACTTAATAATTACCTAGCTGTATGGCCTTGGGCAAGCCACTTAACCCCATTTGCCTTGCAAAAAAAAAAAAGAACCTTAAAAAAACCCCTCTGAATTAGGGATGTGCATCCACAAGTCTCCAGACAAAGTCTCCCTTTTTTCCTAACCCATTGGAATTGTTTCCTGTTGTGTCTTCAGAATACAAGACTGATTTTCCCTGTAAAAATTTCATCTGTTTCCTTTGAACTCTGAAATCTGCTTCCCGCCCCCCTCAAATCTAAGTTATGGGGCAGGTAGGTGGCACAGTGCTGGACCTGAAGTGAGCAAAATTCACTGTCCTGAGTTGAAAACTGGCCTCAGATACTATCTTTTCACTTACCTAAGTGGGCAAGTCACTTAACCCTGTTTGCCTCAGTTTCCTCATCTATAAAATGAGCTGTAAAATGGAAAAATACTCTAGTATCTTAGCCAAGACAAACTCAGATGGGGTCATAAAGAGCTAGACACTGAAATAACTAGGCAACAATAATAATCAGGTGCATGTGGAACTGGGTTGAACATCCCTCTCTAATATTACAAACTATAGAAGGTAATAATAGTTCTTCCCCCATCCACTCACAGAAGTTTCATCATTTTTATTCCAATAACCAATTCCTCTCTATGAATGAAAATCAAATTTAGAACAAAACTTTCCTTTGTTGACTCCATCATTATTTGAAGGATGAAATTATCATTAAGGTAAGTCAGGAATTTAGAAGTTATTTTTCTCTTGGTAGAGAGAGGACTCCAGCAGATGTTTCCGGTAATATGAAGCCCCTCATCTCTGTTACATCTTAACTCTGTGTCAAATTGGCTGTTTCCAAAATTCCTCATCTATTTCTTCTGACTGACCAAGTGGTCTCTAGTATAATCAAATGACAAAATGATTTATTTTCCCTTCACTGAACTTTATCCAAATTCTCCCCATCATATTCCCCCCAATTTGTATGCTTTTCTCATCTATCTTTTCTTACTAAATAATGCCACCTCACTCAACCATGCTTTTATTTATCCCACTTCTTTTTTAATGTTATATCCTGTCAGAGCAACATTCCAGGCATGAGTTTCATTACCCAAAATACAATGATATCTTTGTGGTCAAATTTGTCAAATTTATCTCCTTGTCTCATGACTTCTAGTTTTGCTTTTTGCCTAAACTTAGACATTTATGTATAGAAATTTCAGGCTGACAAAGGCTATATAACTTTGGATTTTTTTCACATGCAAACTTCTACACATGATAAATAACTGGTATTATTCCTTCATTGCAATTACTCTCCAACTTGAACTTATCTGACTTGTTGGATATCTCTTCTCCATCCTTTCTTAATTTAAACCTCTTTGGATTAGGTTTTTAAAGTCATATTAGGCATGGTGGTACATGCCTGCAATTCCTGCTACTAGAAAAGCTTGAAGCTAACGGGTTGCTTGAGTTTAGGAGTTCAGAGCTCTAATAAGGCTACAGCCAATGGGGTACTCATGTTGGTACCAATATGTTAAGTTGCAAGATAGTCCTAGAACCTAGGGGTGACTAAGCAAGGGTAAAGTGACCTGTATCATAAATGATCAGCAGTGAGGTCAGGTCCATGAGTGACCATCATGCTTTTAGCTAGATGTCTACAAATGTGTGTGTATGTGTATGTATAAGGCAATGATGCTATTTACAACCTTTGTTAAGTGTTCCCCATACTGGCCAGGAGTCTCTCATCCCTATATTTTAAACTATTGTCTAGAAGTCCAAATCCCATTCTCAGACATGTCTTGATAGATAGCTGCTCACTTCCCAAATCAACTTTTCTTTTATGCATCTCTTGCCTCCCATCATCATCATTAAGGGAAACACAATCTGTGTTCCTATGGTCTTCAGGGTCTTGTCCAAGACTTTGTCATCTTTGGTGATAATATTAAGATAGTATGCTTCTTCTGGTAATATCATTTGTACCCACATGAATCAACAGAAATTAGTAGTAATTATACATTTTTACAAATCTGGGGGGAGGGGTCATCCTTGTTTTATTTTGTGAAACCCGTGGTTAAATAGGGCATGCACAAAGCTAACTTTCTTGAATCTAGTTGATCACATAAAGTTTTTCAGTATTTGGGAGCTTTAGGGATGATGATCCCCTATCTGCTATAAAAATTATGTGACTCACTAAACCATGAGTGATGAAATTATCCCCTTATTGGCTAGCTAGTAGAAAGAACAGATGACTCAGTGGAATTTTAGAAAGGGAGTGACAGCCCCTAACCTTCTCTTTATTTCCTGGCTGCAGATAATGTCAAGATGGTTTCAAGCTGCTTCTCATAATGGGGAAAAGTAAAGGAAACTCCTTAGGAATAATTTTTCCTTTTAGATGGTCATGAGGCTATGACAGCCAAAGCTAGGTGAGGCTGATCCTGGGTCTGAGGGTGCCTTTTTTGTTGTTACTCTTTCCTAATGTTACGTGAATGGACAATTCTGAGATGGAAAAGGTCAGACTTGGAGGTAACCTTTTGAATTAGAAGCAATATAAAATGAATTTGCCTTCTAAGGCAATTTCCAGCTCTACACTTCTGTTCCAATGAGCTTATGAGACCTTTAGTTGAACTCAGGACCATAGTCTGGGAGAAAAGAAACTCCAACAAATACTCCAGTACTTCTTGGAGAAGATGGCCACCAATAGGAATATGAATCCAATTTCTAACTGAACTTGCTAGAAAATAATTCCTAACTATGTGTGTGTTTTGGTTGGGGGAACTATGCAGAATTGAAGTGAAATGTGGATGTAGCAAACATATTGAATAGTTCCATAAATCATTTTGTATTTTGATGAGTCATATATTAACCTCTCAAAAAGAGTTTAATAGAGTATAATATTAATTATAAAGTATCTAAATCCTGTTTTAAGCATTTCTGTTAAAATACTTGTGTTGTGTGGTTACCATTTATTTTTAATAGAACAAATAATAAAATAACATACATTATAATTATAATACAATAAATATAATTGTCTCATATTTGATGTATTTGTACTTTGAATTCCTTTCTGCCCTCCTATTTGGGGATATCCTAGACATGAGCCAAAAACTAGACCTTTATGATTTTCCCCCCTTGGGATATAGTATGGGGCATGTGTCAAGTCAAAGAATGATAAAAAGAAAATTTAATCCCCTTTTTTGGAGGCTAAGACTTTCAGGCCTTATCACACAATGGAACATGGATTTTAAAGCTAGAGCAGGAAGAGATTTGAAGAGTCTATCCGAGCCAACCCCTCATTTTACAGAAAATGAAACCGAAGCCCAGGAAATTGAAGTGATTCACATATGCTCACATACATACTAAGAACCAGAGGTATAATTTGAATCAAGATCCTCTGACTCTAGAGAACTGTTTAAACTGTTTCATCATGGGTTTAGGGCAACAGGAACCATTTACTAGTGAAAAGAAAATTATCACAACACTCTGGACTCAGCAGTGTTGTTCTAATGATAACTTGAATACATGCCCCAAGAAGAAACAAGCCTCTCTATTTACATTTTCAGGCTGACAAATAATTGCCTTAGAGACCCTAAGTAAGGAATCAGCAACCAATATGACTAGACGATTTTTTCTTCTGACCTTTATTAGGTGATTTCTTACTTGACATATCCTTTTTTTAGAACCCAACTATGTCATTCCCTAGAAACTATTTCCTCTTTGATTCATCTATCTCCCTCTTCTTCAGGAAAGGCATCTTTTCTTAAGTTTTATGTGTTCTGAAGTTATTTTCTTGCTATAATAAAATTCAATAAAGGTCAATAAAAGTTCATTCAGGGAACATGGACAGGTGACCTATGTGGACCTGCTTCTAGGTATAAGTAATTAAGGATCCTGTTCTCTAGTCCAGAATGTACAAAAATATATGATTGTTTCCAATTTACTTACTGATTTTTGATTCAGAATTACAGGTGCATACAAAAGACTTCCATGGGGTCAAATTATCTTCTTTTCTGTGTTGACTGAGAGAAAATATTCTGTAAGCCTCTGGGTAGTGAGAGAGACTTTTAGACCTTTTTTTCTGATTAAGGCCTGTTTACCTTAGTTCTGCCACTGCTTCTGTCTCTATTGTGTCCATTCTTTTGTTATTAGGCAAAGGACCATGGGAGCTTCAAAATGTCAATATTAGAGTTTGCTAGCAATCATACATGGTGAGAAGCCCACAGTATGTTTGAAGGAAATGCCAGACTCCTATATAGAAATTTCTATAAAGAAGCCTGTATAAAAATGAAAACCCATAACAAATTTTGTCAGCACTCAAGTCTAATAAGACACCATTGACTAACGAAGTCCAATAATCAATCAATCAATTCCAAGAAACAATGTCCTACTGTAATAAGGGTTGGAAAAGAAGCTCAAGCCAATGATACAATAAATATTTCCTCCCCCCAAACTCCCTGGGGATACCCCTAGAGCCTTTAGGGGACAATGCAGTTATTCTCTAGGAAGATCACTTGACTATAAGAGTAAGGCCTTGATCTAATATAGTTTATATCTCTTATTCTGTATAATATTCTTCCATTCTCTCACCTTTTGAAATGGGTTTTCTCTCAACCTCTACTTCAGAAACCTTATTTCTCACTGAAGCTCTTCTTTAGTAATCCTTAATTGTCCCTAATAAGGTGGAGGATTTCAAGACATACCTCAAATCATTTCATACTCTCTCACATAGAAAGATGAGCCATATTCAGAACACAAAGAACAGAAACTTCATCCTATCCAAAATATAAATATTGCTTACTTAATTCAAGACCACACAAATTTCTCCCCATTCTTCCTACTGGTTAAAATTGTCAGTCTTTTTAAATTATATGGTAATTTTTATACTCCTCCCTAAAATCTTGTTTGTCAATAATTCCCTCTTAATAATTTGGTCATCCAACTCAATTTTATTTTCTTACTTTCAACACTTCCTTAAAATAACTTCCTATCTTTTTGATACCTGTCAATGTTATGCCCCTTTAAATTGTCACATTTACTTTTTTTTACTTTAATAACTGCCTATTACAAAGCATATACTCCTATGATATGGTACCCTGGATGAAAATCTGAGCATTGAAGAGTATCTCTTTCCTCTGGGCTATGATACATCTTTTAGGGGAATATCCCCTGCCTCTGCCTCCTTTCTATATTTGTTCTATCCCCTAATCATTTGGATTTTCCTTTGACCAGTATACCAATCTTCATAAAACACTACCTCTCTTCATCTCGACTCCCATCTTCTTCCTTTCTTCAGAAAATACCCATTAAGTCTACCTAGCTCTAACAGTGGTTACCACCCATTCACCTAGGGAGCTGAGAGTTCTCTAACCCCCAAATTAGAAAAGATGAGTCTATTTCTATCTCTTAAATCACTCTGTGAAATTCCTGGGAGGTCCCTTGGTGCCTCTACATTACATGCTGTCCCTGGATACTTTTCCCTCCAGGCCTATTCCATGTGGTCAGGTGGCTTCTGGGCATCTTGTTCTGCTAACAGCACCTTCTCCTCCTTTCTTCCCCATCCCCTAACTGCCTCCCCCAAGGGAGAATGCCTGAAAAGCACCTGGGTCAACATCAAATCCAAACTGAAACACTCAGAATGACTTCTGTCCTGAAGTGTCCCTAGGTTGGCAGAAAGGCCAAGGTTGCCCACTTACTCCAGGGTCATCTTCAGTCATTTTGATCTGTATTTGGTCACTGGTGACTTCACACAACACTGCCTCCCTTAAGTCCAATTCACAGGTATGTCATGCCATCACATCCCTGATGTCATGGTTCCCTTTGAGAACAAAGAAAAAACAATAACAACCCATTCCTTGAATCTTCTACTTATATTTTGCTACTACTTAGTCCACCTTAATCCTCCTTAATTCTGTGACTTTCTTTTCAACCTCTTCTCACAGAAACCAGAAATAGAATCTGAATACAGAGAATGTTCTACAAATTTCCTTCAATTTCTTACAAATTTTGCCTCCTCAGGTTTAATCTCTAGCCTTCACAAATCCAAATGCCTCTAAATTACTTTTACAATTTCCTTTTTCTGATTAAGTTGAAGCACTTCTCTTCCCCTACTTCTTCTATAATCTTCTCCTATAGGTTTTCAAACCAATACAATTTTTTTAAAAAAAATTACAGTCCAGTCAAGATCTGCATTTCTGTAAAATCTACCACATTGTTTCTAACAATGAAATCAAGTATTTTTCTTCTTAAGATACCCCTTTCATATAGCTAAATAAAAATATTTGCTAGCTCAAATATTCCCAATTCCCTCTATTGCACCTATGTAGACTTTGTTTCAGGAAACTATTTCACCGTTTCCCCCCGGATATACTTAAGCTTATGATTATCTCTTCAGAAATGTGGTACTTGAAATTGGACATTGCAGTGCAATAGTGGACGGATCAGGGCAGACTATCAACTTTCTTGGTCTGGATACTCTACTTCTATTGATATGAATCCAAATGGAATTTGATTAAAACCATAGGGTCTTTTTTTCACTTCCAAGCTATATTTCCAACATTTTGTTCTTGATCAGTATAGAATAAATCATTTATATAATGTCTTGCAGTTTTCAAAGCACTATCCTCATCTAAAACCTATGAGACAGATGGTAAAATTGCTACAAAATGTTGCATTTTTCAATATGTCTTCCTTCATACTGACTCGTATGCATTTATGTTGTTTGAGATTAAAAACTTCCAGAGAGATTCTTCTTTCAGCTCTTGTTTTCTTGGTGTGTTTTTCCCCCAATGCTCTAAACATAGCATCTGTTTTTCATCCACCAGGATGATCTCATTGTGTGTGTCCAATCTCCTGGGTAGCAATGGCAATCACTCATTCATCCATCAGGAAGAGACAGACACTAATAATTCCATTTTCTATCTTCTTTCCCATCATCCTGCATCTGAGAATAAGGGTTAAGACATAAGCTGTTTTGCAACCAGATACTTGAAGCATAAACCTCAGGGACACAGAATTTAATTTTCCACCATTGTGCAGTGACAAGAGACCTCAGACTTGTGTCTTGGATCAAAGCAATTGTAATGGGAAAAATCAGGTGAGGGAGCTCTTTAAGAGGAGACTAGCTAAAGCTAATCAGGGATGGTTTAGACTCTAAATGTTAAGGGGAATTCTTTTTCAAGTTCATATTCAGCTAATTGGCTATAAATCTCCTTTCCCACTTTAGAATGAGAAATGATGATGATGATGATGATAACTTTTACCTACTAAGTGAGAGACACTATGCCAATCTTTTCATAGCTATTTCATTTTATCCTCACAAGAACCCTAAGAAGTAGGTGCTACAATTATTCCTACTATTGTAAGGTGTGAAAACTGAGAAAAATAGAGGCTAAGTGATTTGCTCAGGGACATACAACTAGGAAGTGTCTGAAGTCATACTTGAACTCATGTTTTCCTGCCTCCACTAAGGGAATAAAACTGTGATTTCATTAGTATAAGAAATTCCTGAATAAGGTACCCACCTCTATCAATACAGGTTAGTACCTTTTCTCCCATTTTTAGTCTTGGACCAATTGGACTTGAGTCAACAAGAGGTTAAATGACTACCTCAGAGCTTGCTTGTCTTCCTAGCCCACATTGCTTCATTGTGAGATGAGAACTATATAAATATGACCTTAATTAAATTCTCAATGATTTAAAAAAGTACTTAGGTCTGTAGCTTTTCCTTGACAGCAATTGTGATTGTAGTTATATGCCCAGCAGTTGGCACTGTCATTATCCCCACCATCAACTTGTATTTATTATGTCAATTTGTTTCTATATATACACATACTCACAATATAGATATGTTGTATGTGTATATGTATGTGTATGTGTAAATATTAGCTAGATAGATAAATGGATAGAAGCAGGGAGAGACTGGGGGTGGCGGGGAGGCACAGGGAGAGGGAGAGAGAGAGAGAGAGAGAGAGAAATGTCAAGAGACAGAGAGGTAGAAGCAATCATATATTGTTGCTATGGCTTAAGAATAAGGAAGTCCTGGCCTCAAGTCCTGTCTCTAAAAACATATGGGCAGTGACCCTGGGTAATTCATCTAATTTTTCACATCCCTACCTCCACCAATGACCCAGGGTAATTTAATTAATCTTTTTATCTTTCAACCTCCCCCTTCTCCCCTCCCACAATGAAGATAATAAACTGATCCACAGGTACTCATTTTAATTAATGGAGTTTCACAAATTCATGAAATCACAAATCATTCTCTCCCCCTCCTTTCCCACCCACTACCCTAGTACACTCTGCTTCCACCCCACAAAAATATCCTTTAAACCTATATATGTGCATATCTTCACCAAAAAAATGAGGGCAAGCATTATTTCACTTTTGTCCTTATTTCCTCAGAGTCTAACACAGTACTGCACACATAATAAATCAATTTAATTAATTTAATAGTTAATTGAATAGTCGATCAACTGATTCATTTCCATCTTGAATCTTGCTAACCTTTGTCCCTTCAGATCTGATTTCTCTCTTTGCCACTAGCCTACTGGGTGATGCTTTTAGAAATTTGGGACCATCCTAGATTTTAGAGTCAGAGATTCATGGTTTTTAAGTCTTGGTTCTATAATTTGCTACCTCTGTTAATATGGGACAGTCACTTAACTTCCAGGGGTTCACTTCCTCAGACCAAACAGGATTAAAAGACTTGTCAATGGTCACACAGATAGATGAGAGTAGAAACTGAAGGATCAAAGAGACTTGTATGAAGACTCATGAAAACTAAGCCTACATTGCTATCTGGTCTAAGCTAGGAGAAAGAGGCAGAGAGTAACTAGATAGTGATTGCTGATTACTGGGTTTGGCTCCTGAAAGAAGGAACTAGCTAGAACAGACTAGTCTGGGATGACTGAACAACAGCATTCGGAAATCAATCAACAAGTGATTACTAAGCTTTCTCCCTGTGTGAGGACCTGGGCTTGTTGATGTGGTAGACACAAAAATCAGAAGGTATGGCCCCTGTCGTATCCATGTTTATAATAGTCAGGAAGACTGAATATAAGTATATGAAAAGAATTTGGATTAAATAAGTGACAGTTCATCACAAGAAATGTCACAAGGCAGTAGAAAATAGGCATATATTTGGAAGAGATTGGGTGTGATGACAGTAACTCAGAAAGAAAGGGCATGGATGGGGTGGCTAGGTGGTGCAGTAGATAGAGCACCAGCCCTGAAGTCAGGAGTACCTAAGTTCAAATTCGACCTCAGACACTTAATGATTACCAAGCTATGTGGCCTTGGGCAAGCCACTTAACACCATTTGCCTTGCAAAAAAAAAAAGAAAGAAAGAAAGAAAGAAAGGGCATGGTTGCTGAAGAGGCTGCATTGTGTGTTGGTAGAAGAGTATTAGCTTTGGATGGTAAACACTCAGATTTGAATCCCAGCTTTACCATTTACTTGTGTGACCTCAGGTAAATCAGTACAGCTCTCTATGCCTCAATTTCCTCATCTTAAAATAAGGAGATTGGATGGATGAGCTCTAAATTCTCTTTCAGCTCAAAATCTTTATGATTTTCCAGTGCTCAGTGCAGTAGTAGGCACATAAAAAATTCTTGCTGACTTATGATCTTCTGACTCCTTAGATAGAATCTCTAACTAATGTTATCTCCAATTGGTCTAAGTTGGAATCCATAGGAGGTACCCAGGGGAGGTTCTCCCCATTTCCCCCAAGGAGTTTCTTACCCCTGGCCTAGCAGATAAAACATAAGCTCCCTGAAGATGGGAATTGTCTGAATTTTCATCTGTATCTCTAGCACCCAGCTTGGAGCCTGGTCCATTGTAAATGCTTAATAAACACTTATTGGATTGAATTAAACTAGACCCTGTACTTAAGAGTCAGAAAGGATGAGGTTTGAATTTTGCCTGAGATCCTTATTAGTGTCATAATCCTGGATTGCCACTTAACTTTTCTAAGCTTCAACTTTTTCATTAATAAAATGGAATTAATGGTAGCATGTCCTACAGGATGGTAGAGAAGCTCAAATGAAATAATATACACAAAACTTAAAGCTCTATACTCTAAATGGGAGGGTAAAATAAAGTTAGGAATACAAGTTATTATTGATGCGGGAAAAGATATAGAGAATTATGATTGTAACAGAAACAAAACTTGTAATCTTAAAGATGTTGAATCTTGTTAAATTGAGTGGATTCCCTACTCTTGAGATGTAAAGCAACTATCATTGTTTCATTGTGTAATGTAAAATTTGTATCCTGATCTCCTTAAATTTCACCCTCTACCTAATATCAGGTCCAGTAAGATAAAGGGAGTTCATCTTTTGCCCTCTGGATGAGAAGCAAGACATGATTAGGTTGGACTCTGCTCAGGGTTGCCAGTTTTCTCTGACTTGTTGGCCCAGTCAGCTCTACTTGACTGCTTTTTTGTCTCTGTCTTTCTTTACCTACCATTTTCTTATGTGTTGTAACTTCTTTAATAAATTTTTGTTTTATTTTCACCCTTGCTTTCCCTATGATTCCTCATAGGCAGAACCAAACTCAAGGAGTCAGCAGCTACATTATAGACAATATCATCTCAGGGCATTGAACAAGTTCCAAGAATAACAGTATCTCAGAATTGGAAGGAAACTCAGAGATCATGTAGAACTTTTCCAGCAACATGCAAAGATAATTTTCAACAATCATTTTTTGTAAGATTTTGAGTTTTGCATTTTTCTCCTTCCCTTCCTCCCTCCCCCTGACAGAAAGAAATCTAATATAGATTATAAATGTATAATTACGTTGAACATTTATCCATATTAATTACATTGTGAAAGAAAAGTCAAAATGGGAAAAAACTTTAGAGAGAAAAAGAGAATAATATATAAGACAAATTTTAAGAATTGAAGATAGCAAGCTTTTAAACTCCACATTTCATTCTCTGGATATAGATGATATTTTCCATCAAAAGTGTTTTAAAATTCTCTTTGATTATTGTACTGCTGAAATGAGCAAGTCCATCATAGTTGATCATCACTTAATGTTGCTGTTAGCAAGTACAATGTTCTTCTTGTTCTGCTCACTGAACTCAGCATTAGTTCATGCAAGTCTTTCCAGGCTACTCTGAAGTTCTGACCCTCATGATTTTTTGTAGAACAATGGTGGTCCATCACATTCATATACCACAGTTTGCTCAACCATTCCCCAACTGATAGGCATCCTCTCAATTTCCAATTCTTTGCCACTATGGAAAAAACTTCAATAAATGTTTTTGTAATATGGATTTCTTACCCTTTTTTGTGATCTCCTTGGACTACAGACCTAGGGATTCTTAACCTGAGGTCTTAGAACTTTTAAAAAAATCTTGGGGGCAGCTCGGTAGCACAGTGAATAGAACACTGGCCCTGGAGTCAGAAGGACCTGAGTTCAAATCCGACCTCAGACACTTAGTAATTACCTAGCTGTGCAACCTTGGGCAAGTCACTTAATCCTATTGCCCTGCAAAAAAATCTTGGTGACTATTTCAATATAATTGGTTTATTTTGTAATCCTAAGGATTACAAAAGGATGCTATTTAATGAATTTTAAAACATTCTTCTGAGAAGGGGTCCATTAAACTGCTTCAGAAAGCCCAAGGGGTCTATAACAACAAAAAAAGGTTAACTACACCAGTTCCAGACCAAACCATATTTGAAGAGTTATCACAAGTAGCACCTTTAACAGGAGGTCTTACAATTTATGCCTGAAGACTTCCTAATGCAGAGAGTCCACCATCACCTGAGGCAGCAGCTCATTCTCTAAGATGTGATAGACTGTAAAATAAGACAAAGAAAGGTAAGTTCTAGTAGGTTCATGGTGTACAACTACCATTTATTGAGCTATTACTGGTACAAAGTAATGTTTTGGGATTCATATTTAGTAAATATCATATTACATATTCTATATTTTATTAAGACAAATAACTCAAGAGTTATTATCACCAGGATATTTCTGAGAGAGGTCATGTTGCAGCCTTAAAACTGTGGGGTGCTCAGGGCGGCTAGGTGGCATAGTGGATAAAGTACCAGTCTTGGAATCAGGAGTAGCTGGGTTCAAATCTAGTCTCAGACACTTAATAATTACCTAGCTGTGTGGCCTTGGGCAAGCCACTTAACCCCATTTGCCTTGCAAAAAAAAACTAAAAAAAACCCTAAAAACTGTGGGGTGCTTTTTTAAACAAACAATATTGTGGGATGATTAACCTTGATGGAAGTAGCTCCTCTTAGCAGTTCAGAGAGCTAGGACAACCATATTAGTATGGCTATTGACAATGTTATCCCCATCCAGAGGAAGAAAAACAAAACAAAACAACAAAAAAAAAACTTTCAGAATCTGTTGAACCCTTTAATATATATATATATATATATACATATATATATATATATATATATATATATATATATATCTTTCCCTTAATCCTAATTCCTCATACTGAAAATGACTAATCTGTAAACATGTTTATCAAAAATATATATGCACAACATTAACCTGACCTGCTGCTTAAGGGAGGGGAGTGGGAATGGAGGGTGGAAAGAAATTTTGTAACTTAAAAATATACATATACTTATGGATGAATGTTGAAAAAAATTTCATAACATGTACTTGGAAAAAATATCAATTACAAAAAGAAAGAAAACAAGGGGTACTTTTCTAGTCTATCTCTAGAATCAAACCCAAAAGCTGCAGTAATATGTTGCAGCTTTGTTGAGATTTTTCATTTGCCTACCAAGGGCAAAGGGTCATACATGGTGATTCAATACTGAATGAATCATGAGGCGAAGAACCTTTTAAAAGAAAAAGCAAGTAAATCTGACCAAGGTGTGATGATGTGCTATCTGGACAAAAAAAAAATTAAGAATCCCTGTTGGAAAAGTTTTGACCTTCATCTACTGTGCATCTATGAGGGGCACACCTCACAAGGGATATGGACTTCACCACTGGCACAGATACAGTGCAGTCTAAGAATAGCAAAGGACATTATGTTTTAGTTCACTGTCCAGGGTACTTTCAAATGCACCAAGTTCTGAGCAGGGAGAATTAGACTAATAAGGAATAAAAGATATTAGGATATGAGAATTTGAGAATATGCTCTAACTCGTGTCTATTACAAAGGAAGAATTTTCAAGGAGAGTACATACTATTTAAGAACCAAAGAGCATTATGAGAATAACACAAATGAACAGAGGAAAATGGCAGTGACCTCAAATTCAATTATTTTCAACATAAAAGGCAAAAATTATTTTGGAAGATGGCCCATGTACAGAAATCTATATGATCCTGGACTCAGCAAGCTGCTTATTTTTTTTTTAGGCTTTTGCAAGGCAATGGGGTTAAGTGGCTTGCCCAAGACCACACAGCTAGGTAATTATTAAGTATCAGAGGCCAGATTTGAACTCAGGTACTCCTGACTCCAGAGCCAGTGCTCTATCCATAGCACCACCTAGCCGCCCCCTCCACTGTGCCACCTAGCCACCCCCTAACAAGCTGCTTATTATAAGGTCTTTGTGAAGTATCATGTAAATATATATATATACATATATGTATAATATATATATATAATAAATCTATATATGTATCACTTTCTGCAAAATGACAAACAATTAGGAAAATAGTGGAAAGACTGACAAAAGTTAAGGAAGCAAAGCATTTTATTTTTTATTAACAAATAGCATTTGATTTTTTTTCCAATTACATTTTTTTCATAGGATTTTGAGTTCCAATTTTTTTCCCTCCATTCCTATTCCCCCTCTCTTCCCAAGATGGCAAGTAATTAGATATAGGTTATACATGGACAATCATGTTAAGTGTATATCCACATTAGTCATGTTGTGAAGAAACATAACAAAAAAAATATAAACCATGGGGGGGAACACAAAAAAGTGAAAATATTTTGCTTTGATTTGATCTGCATTCATGTTCAATAGTTCTTTCTATGTATGTGGACATACAAAGATTTTGCATCACGAGATTTTTGGAATTGCCTCAGATCATTGTATGGTTGAGAAACACTAAGCCTATCATGGTTGATCAATGCACAATATCCTTGTTAATATATACAATATTTTCCTGGTTCTGCTCACTTCATTCAGCATCATATAAATCTAACCAGGTTTTTTTCCTACTCATCATTTTTTTCATATGATAATATTATATCACATTCAAATACCACATGTTGTTCAGGCATTTACACAATTAATGAGCATTCCCCTCAATATCACTATTTTGCCACCAGAAAAAAAGAGCTGCTACAAATGTTTTTATCCATCTAGGTCCTTTTCCTTTTGTTTTGATCTCTTAGATATGCAAACCTAGTAGTGATATTGCTGAATTAGAGTATGCCCAATTTGATTACCCTTTGGGCATAATTCCAAATGAAACATAGCATTTCTAAAAACTTTCTTGATACTTTTTGTTTTCTATACCATGTCATTTTTCCAAAATATTCACTCCCCAAATTGAACCTTTATTTGCAAAAAAAGAAAAACAAGTAAGCAAAACCGACCAACAAAACAACTGTCCAACTACAAAAACCACATTCTGCACCTGTAGCTTTCTACCTCCCCTAAAAAGAGAAAGGTGTGGGGTAGCTAGGTGGTGTAGTGGATAACCTGGGTACAAATCCGGTCTCAAACACCTAATAATTACCTAGCTGTGTGGCCCTGGGCAAGCCACTTATCCCCACTTGCCTTGCTAAAACTGAGAGAGAGAGAGAGAGAGAGAGAGAGAGAGAGAGAGAGAGAGAGAGAGAGAGAGAGAGAGAGAGAGAGAGAGAGAGAGGTGTGCTATATTATCTGTTCTCTGAAACAGATTGTCATAGAAATTTTCTTTTTCCTTATACAGCTGTTTGCATTAATATTATTATACTTACTGTGCCTATTCTCCACATGCTCCTTGCTTTGCTTTGTCTCAGTTCATAGATCTTCCCATGGTTTTCTGAATTCCTTAGTTTCATCCTCCTTAACAGTACAACTTTCAATCACATTCCTATGTCAAAATTTGTTCAGCCTTTTACCAGATGACAGAAACTCAAATTGTTCCCAGTTCTTCACTATTGCTAAAGAGTACTAACATGAACTTTATAATATACATGGAACCTTTCTATCTTTGCCATTATTAGGGTATAAGCACAATAGTAAAATCAGATCAAAAGAATATTGTCTGTTGGTTTTACTTGCACAATTACAAGTTACTTTTTGAAATAGTTGGTCTTAGTCACAGCCTTCACAACTAACTTTTTTCCTATACCCCCTCTAATAATTGACTATTTTAATCTTTATTTTCTTTTGTAGTGTTCTCAGCATAAAATGAAAACTTAGGGTTGTTTTCACTTGTGTTTCTCCTACCATTATTGACCTTAGCATTTTTCATAATGTTGAAAGTTATATTTATTCTTTTGAAATTATTAATAATCTTTGAGCACTTATCTATTAGTCCTTTGTCTTATATATTTGTCTTCGTATCTGTTTATTAGAGATATAGGATGCAAGATTTTTTCCTCACTTGACATATTCTCTTCTAATTCTAGGAACATGGATTTTTTGTGAAAAATGTCTTTTAAAATGTTATATAACTAAAATCGCATCCTCTCTTTTATCTGATCTTTTCTTCCATTGGTTTAATTAAGAATTTTTTTTCTAAACATACTTGTAAAAGTATCTCCTTTGGTTCCCTCTATTTTTTTCTTATAAGACTATGTATTTAATTCATCTTATTTAGAGCTTATTGTGGTTTATAGTGTAAGATGTTAATCTAAGTTTATACTTTGCCAAAATGATTTCTAGTTTTCCCAGTAGTTCTTATCAAATAGAAAGTCCTTCCCCAAGAAGTTTGTATTATTCAGTTTATCAAACATGAGCTTCCTGATTTCAATAGCCTCTAGGTAATGTTTATCTAAACAGTCCTATGGATCAACTTTTCAATTTTAAACCATAAAGCAATAGTTGGCACTTGTTCAGTGCTTTACAACTCTCAAAGTATTTTACATATACAACTTGATTTGGTCTTCAAGGCAAGTCTGTGAAGCACTTACTACAAGCATTAGTATTCATCCTTTGTAAATAAGAAAAGCATTCTTTTAAGCATCATAAATAACTGAAGCTCCAAAATTTGATATTTGCTCTTCAGTAATAGGAAATGTTTTAAATGCTTTAATGTGATTTTTAAGGTTAAATATGTTTTAATAAAATTTAAATCATACTGACTCTGGGACACCCTGTATTTTGAAATGTGGTAATTACAGAGCCCTCCCTTCAGTCCTAGTCTTTTTCATTCTTCCTGTGCTCAGTCAACAACTGATACAGGCCCTCATCACTTTACATATGAACTACTGTTAATAGGGTGTTGCTTGGTCTCCCTGCCTCAAGTCTCTCCAACTCCAGTATATCCTTAGCTGTCAAAGTGACCTTCCTAAAACAGGTCTGAAAAATCCCTCTACTCAGTAAATTCCAGTATCTTCCAATTACATCCAAGATGAAATATAAATTCCTTTGTTTGGCTTCTTTAAAACCCTTCACAATCTGGCCACTTATTAGCCTTCTGTCACCTTATTCCCCTCCAAGTTTCTTATGATCCAAGGATACAAGCTTTTTTACCACCCATAGGACATTCCATTTACATACTCCACTAGATATTTCTACCTGGAATGCTCTGTCTTATAGTTTTGCTGACTTCCTTCAAGTCCAACATTGTACGAAAGGAGGAAAGTCTCCTTACTGTTAGTCTCTTCCTCTGCTCTTACTTCCATTTTATTCTATATATACCTTGTCTGATCATATCTATTTGAACTCTTTGAAGACAGGGACCATGACTTTTGGGTTCCCAAAACTTAGGACAGTGCCTTTTACATAGTTGTATTTAGTAAATTCTCATTGATGAGAATAATTTTTACTCTGACTTTTCTAAATCTTTTGTACCTCCAAATAAATTTTGTTATTTTTTGTTTTATGCTATAATGTTATCATATGGTAATTTAATATGGCACCTAATATAAAAATTAATTTAAGTAGCATAGCATAATGGATTAACCCCAGCATCAGCAAGTTCAATGTTCAAGGATTGCCTCTGACACATCCTGAGTTTTGATTCTGAGCAGGTTACTTAATCTTTTAGTGTCCTAGGGAAGTATGCAAAACTGTAAAGTGTGGGGTGGTGAATCAGCTGGAGCTTTCTACAATAATGGCATCATAGTTTGGGGTTTTTATGTATGTTATCATTTTTATTACACAGAATAATGAAGGATTCAAATCTTACCACTAAGGATCATTTCTTCATGAACTTGGGCAAGACAGAACCCCTCTGGATCTTACTGTTTACATATCTAAGATGAAGCCTTTGGAGTATTGCAAAGTGGTTTTTTTTTAATAGTTGGACCAAGTCACAGCCTCACAAAATGGTTGTTTGTGTGCTTATCTTCCCACAGCACCTTCTTCCCATATCACCTTTTATTTAGGATGACTTTGAAAGTCATCTCTGGTTATGGATCTATAGTCCTTTGAATGTCTCTAATTATTTGCTATATTTTATTTCTGGAAAATGTTTTTATAGTTATTTTGTATAAGATTTGAGCATATCTTGACAGGTGAATTTTCATGCACTTTGAAGCTTATGGAATATAATTTCTCTATCATTTCTCCTATTTGTTTTGCTAGTATTTTATAGAATTAAGAGTTTTGTGGCTTTATTCTGTTACTTTACTATAGCAGTTAATCATCTTAATAAATTAATTGGCTTCTTGTTTCTATGGAGATTTTAATTTAACAATCATGACATATGTAAATAGGGATAATATTGTTTCCTCTTTGTCTATATTTATAGTTTTCATTTCATTCTTATCTTATTACTATCAATAATATTTCTAGGATTATATCAAATAAGAGTGGTATCAGGCAGCATCCTTGCTCTAATAATATTAGGAAATATATTGTTTCTTTATCATAGATACTCTTAGCTCTTGTTTTACCTATACTTAAGATCATATTAGAGATGCCACTTTTCATTTCTGTACTTTTTTGCAAGGCAATGGGATTAAGTAACTTGCCCAAGGTCATACAGCTACCTAATTCTTAAGAGTCTGAAGTCAGATTTGAATTCAGGTCCTCCTGACTCCAGGGCTGGTGCTCTATCCACTGCACTATGTAGCTGCCCTTCATTCCTGTATTTTTTAGGATATTTAACCAGTTACGTCTTAGGTTAGAGAATTATTTCTATATCTATTGTTATATATGGGTTTTATTGTTTACATCATTAATTATGCTAATTGTTTTACCAATATTGAACCATTCTTCTTTCTCTAATATGAATCTAACTTGATTATAATGAATTATTTTCTTAATATAATGCTGTAATCTTTTGTAAAAACTTTGTTCTTAAAATTTGCAACAATACTTTATAGTGAGACTTAGCTATAGTTTTATTCCCTCCCTGATTTGGATCTTAGGATTTTAGCTATATCATGAAAAGACCTTGCTACAATTCTTTTTAAAATGATTGAGAATTTGGTTTTTGTTTGGTTTGTATGCAACATTAGTATTAGCTAATTGATCGATAGAACTCATTTGTAAATCCATCTTGATCATGAACATTCTGTACTTTATTTGTAGTTATAATGATTTCTCTTCCTGAGATTTTTTTAAATACTGTTAATTTTTATTTATGAATGTTTTTGTAGATAATTATCTATGGACTTTAAATTCTCAGCATATAATTTTATATAGTAGCTTCTGTTAAGTCATTTTATTTCTTCTCTTTTCATTTGGTGAACTCTCTTCTTTTAAAAATCAAGTTGAATAGTGATTTATCAGCTTTGTTAAGCTTTGATTAAATACCTATTGGTTTAATTTATCATTTCTATAGTAGTTTTGCTTTTAAATTTGTCTTTTACCTCTCATTGTCACAAAGACAAACTTATTCTGGGTTTATCAAATTACTAAATTCTAGGTTCTGTTACTATGTGCTCATTCTTTTTTCCTTTTTTATTATTAGAGGGAATATTTTTCTCTAGTGATTGTATTAATTGCATTCAATAATTTTAATATGTTGTCATTGTTATCATTCTCTTTAACACAGTTAATATTTTATGACTTCTTGATTCAATTATTCAGTCTCCATGATTTTTTGATTCATATGTTATTCATGATCTCCATTTGTATTGTTTGCCTTTATTACCTATATTGACTGTGATTTTATTGTTATTGACTGTAAAAGATTGTTTGAGATTTCTTTTTTACATTTATTTACGATTACTTTGTCTGAGAACAAGATCAATTTATATCACGAAATCATATATCAAAAAGTTTACATTTTTTATATTGTCATTCAGAAGACAGCATAATTCAATCTTATTTTTCAACAATATGTTTAGTTCTGTTATCTTTTATTCATCTTCATATTAGTTTTAGCCAAAGTTTAAAGAAGAACAATAAAGTGTTGTACAAATATTATGTTACTATTGTGAGGCAAAGAGGCCTCCTTGGAGTTAGGAAGACTTGGGTTCAACTCTGTCACATATTAGCTATGTGACCCAGGCAACTTTCTAAGGTTATATTTGCAGAACAATCACTGATAGAGAGTTTACTTTCTAGAGTTCCTAAGTCAATAAAATCAGAAATCCTGTCAAAAAAGTACAAAAAGTCCTTATTGTAATTCTGAAGACTCTTTTAAACAAATTGATACTTTATTATTTAGTACATTAATCAGGATTCCTGAATATCTCACTGTTGATAAATTGGTATAACTCACCATTCAATAAGTCCTTTGCCCTTCAAATTATCTATGATCTTTATTTCTTCTAAGAGTATGGAATTCCATAATTTTTACCTATATTACCTCACATCAGTGCTATAGTAATGAATAGTTTGTAATTATTATAATCACTATATAAGCACCATTAACGCAAATATATGGAAATAGGAAAAAATCCATATCAATAGAAATAGAAGAGATTTAACTACCTCCTCCCCAACAGTTGATTTAATTACAGAAATTAAAAGATAGATAAAAAGGCATTTACTATGCTAATGAAATATGTGAAAGCCCTGTCACTTTTTTATGAAGTATGAAGTATGAAGTTCTCTGATTGAATTGGAAGAATGGGGAGTTTTCAGCCGAGTGAAGATTGGTCATGTTTCTAGAGTTAATCTGAGACCAGGGATAGAGCCTAACTTTTACCAGATACCTGCAAACAATATTCAAAATAGAATGGAGGCTCAAGGAATGAATCTTCTGGTAGGAAAGAAAAGAGTTGACTGTATATTGAAGAAACCATTTAATCTAAAGAGTGAAATATAGAGCTATGGAGAAGAACAGAACCATAAACCATCACCTGAGGAACAGTTAAACTGTGGTATCTGAAAGCATTAGAATATTACTGTCTTGTAAGAAATGATTCATATCAAAGTAAAGAATAATTTTGGTCTATAATTTCTGGAAATAAGTTATCCTGGTTACTTGTTTAGAATTTAGGGGAACAAATCCATCTTAAATTATGTCTTTGACTTGTTTTCTAGTTTTTTTTTACAAATTTGTTACCTTTTTCTATTATAACAATAAAAAAATAAAGCAGGATAACCAACAGTCTTTCTTTATATTGCCAACAAAACTCAGTAGAAAGATGTATTCAAAATAACTATAGAATGTTTTACAGCTACTAGGACATGAACAAGAGTAAAACCACCCAGTACTTTTTTCAGAATTAGAGACAAATCTGAATGAATGGAGAACTCTTAATTGCTTACGATTGAGTCATACCAATAATAATTAAAAAATAATACCATCAACATTAATTTATAGGTCTAGTTCTATTTCAGTCAAATTACCAGAGTTACTTTATAGAACCAAAAAAAAATATCAAAATGCATCTGGGGAACAAAAGAGAAAAAATGGAAATATACTGGAAAGAAAATAGGAATTTCACAAGTCACTACAAAGCAGTGGTCATCAAAACTATTTGGTGGTAATTTTTAAAAAATACAAAAGTTTATCAATGGGGTAGATTAGGTACACTAGACCCAGCAGCAGAAAAACTTAGTAGTATAGTATTCAATAAATATAAGTACTCCAGCATTTAGGATAAGGATTTATTATTTGATAAAAAAAATGCTTGTAAAATTGGAAAGCAATCTGACAAAAATTATGTTTAGACCATCATCTCATATCACATACCACAATAAACTAAATAAAGCCCTAGATTTAATATACAAATATTTTAGAGATAGGGGAAAAAGAACTTTCAAAACTATGGAGATGGGAAGAGGTCTTGACCAAATAAAGTAATAAAAGATCAAAAAATAAGATAAATAATTTTATTTATGCAAAATTGAAAGATTTTTTTACAAACAAAATGAAAGTAATTACAATTAAAAAGAAAACAGTTAAGGCAATAAAAGACACTTCACTTTTCTCCTATTAAGATCTTTTATCCAAAATATATCAGGAATTGATGCAAATATATGAATAAGAGTAATTCTCCTAATCAAAGGTTAGAAACAGGTAGTTCTCACAAGAAGAAATGTAAGCTATCAAGAACCATATTAGAGAATGCCCCAAGCCACTGAAGATAATAGAAATGAATATGAAGGTGGCAGCTAGGTGGTGCAGTGGATAGAGCACCAGCCTTGTAGTCAGGAGGACCTGGGTTCAAATTAGTCTTCAGACACTTTCTAATTACCTAGCTGTGTGACCCTGGGCAAGTCCCTTAACTCCATTGCCTTGCTAAAAAAAGAAGAAGAAGAAATGAACATGAAAATATTTCTGAAGTTCTAACTCAAACTCATCAAATAAGTAAAGATAAAACAAAAGAAAAATAACACTAGTTAGAAGGGCTGTAAGAGAGGACAATCACTCTCTTATATTATTGGTTAATCTCTGAATTGGTCTAATCATTCTGGAATAATTTTGAACTATTATTAAAGTCACTAAAATTGTTCCTGCTCTCTGTATCAGTGGTACCTCTATGAGACATACTCCAAAGAGAACCAAAAGAGAAAAAAGTCATGCAGAAATATATGCATACATAATGTGTTTATATGTATTAATGCATATATACATACACATGTACACACACATATATATGAAATACTTAAGTATGCAAATAAATGTGTATTTATGGATGTATTTGTGTATGTATATATTCAATTATATTTGTATGTGTATGTCTGTGTTATCGCTGAAACGTCAACAAATTGGATACCCATTGATTGAGAGTAACTAAGTAATTTATGGCATAAAAATGTGATGGGATATTATTGTTTTGTCAGGAATTATGTAAAGGATAGATTCATAAAAACTGGCAAGGTCTTAGATGAACTGATGCAAAGTGAAGTGAGCAGAACCAGAATAAGATTTATGCAAGTCTACTATTACATTTTATAAGAAATTTTAAAAGACTTAAAATTTTAATCAATAAAATGGCTAATTATGACTCCAGAAGATTGATAAATCATACTTCTTCCTTCTTGACAAAAATGTTATAAACTATATGTTTAAAATGAATATACTTTCTCAGATTCAGATAATGCATATATCTGCATTGTATATCTATTTTTATTTGTCATAAGGAAAGGTATTTATCTGAGAGGACAGAGGTAAGTTAGGGGATAGAGATTGTAATAAAAATAATACAAAAGAAATGAGATAAATGAATCATTGAAAAACAAACAAGAGAGCAGAAGAAAATTCAGAAAATAGAGATAAGAATGGCAATGTTGAATGGCAATGTTAAATCTGATATATAAAAGGATAAATCAGTAGGATTAAAATAAAATAGTGGAAATTCAATATTTTTATGAAATTCTCTCTTTTGACCTTTTTGTTTGTGCTGAGATAGAAATGTTGATGGTTAACAGGTTAATAACAATAAAAAGGAAAATTACCTTTTAAAAAATCAAGTCATCCTATTATGAGTTCCCTCATTCTTTTACCTCAGAACTTCTAAATCTTCTCCATTCTTTTCTTTCTTTGTTCTAGTCTGTAAGAAGCCTTCTTGACTAATTTCTTAATTATTACCTCCCAATTTCCTCCCAACTCTTCTAGGGGTTTGTCTACTGGTTTCTTCTTGTCCAAGTCTAACTCATTCTTAAGAGACTATCACTTTGACTCTACTGCTCCTTCAAAGGTATCATTGTACAACTCTCCTTTTTGTTTTTTTTAATCAAACATTCCTAGAAAGTCACTTAGAAACTGCAATTAATGCAACAGTCAATCGACCATTACTCCAAAGAATTAATAATGAAACATGTTTCCCACCTCTGAAAGAGATGCAAGAGACATAAATTTTTCAAGTTATGTAAATATACTTATTTCCATTTCCAACATGGAAATGGATTGTGTCGATGTGTAAATTTGTTTGGCTTGATTACACTTATTTATAACAAGGAAAGTGCAGGGTATAAATTCAAGAAGAAAGGGAAACTAACAATAGTGGCGACAAAAAATAAGAAACAGAGAACATGCTTCAGTGAAGCATTTTATATTGCATAGAAGAGAGTGAAACAGAAAAAAACACACCAAGCAGAATAACTTTGGAACTAACAAGTCAAATACATTATATACCTTTGAACAAAACTACCTAACAAGCTCTAAATAGAACTTCAACATTTCAAATATAATTGTCTGTTTCTGTTCTTCTGCATTTGTCTTTTGGTCTTTGTCAAGTTTGGAATAACAGAAAATAATTTAAAGAATCATTTATAATCATTGCTTCTACTTCATCACCACCCAGTCACTACTTAACCCCTTCCAGGCTGACTTTCAATTCTACCGGTCAATTAAATTTATTCTTTCTAAGGATGGCAAAGATCTCTTAAATGATCAAGGATTCTTTATCTGGAGTCCATGAACCCTTCCATACAGGGGGTCCAAGAATAAATTTCAGATGGAAATTAATTTGTATGGCAAAATTATATATTTATTTTCATTAACCTCTGACTGAAATTTAGCATTGCCTTCAATTACTAAAAAATTTTGATAAGGGGTCCATGGGTTTCATCAGAATCTCAAAAGGTTCATGACATAAAAACTGTTAAAAACTCCTGTCTTAACCCATCTTTATATCTGCCCTCATTCTTGTAATATCTGCCACAATCCCATTCTCATGGAGGATTCCTTCCTTTTCTCTTGATTTTCTTGCTACTTATTTGATGACTTCTTAGCCTTCTCTGCTAATTCATCATCTGTTTCTACCTCCCAGAATACTGACATCCTCTGTCCCAGGCCATTTTCTCTCTCTCCATTTTCTCCCTTGGTTGGTTTCATCTGCTTCTGTGAATTCAATTATAATATCTGATAATGTTTGTTTATTGTGTACATACACATGTGGAAGACAGGACTGAACTTAATTCAATGATATAGGGGAGTCTCAGATGAAGAAATTCCTCCAGCAATACAGGCTGGCATCTCTCTTCAACTTAGACTTAGGGACTTTTCTAGAACACCAAGAGGTGTTCTAGGAGCATTTCCCATATTCACTTACCCAGTGTCAAAAGCAAAACACAAATACAAGTTTTCCTGGCTCTAGAACAAGCTGTATATAGATATAGATATAGATATAGATATATAGATATAGATATAGATATAGATATAGATCTATAGATCTACAGATTTTATCCCCTTAACTCCCTTCTTCAAAACCTTCAGTGACTGTTTTACTTCCAGAATAAAATTCACTCCTCAGCCTAGTATTTAAGACTCTTCACAGTTTCCACCTACCATATCTTCCCTGACATATTTTCTATGTTCCAAAAAACTAGACTACTAATTTAACTCAGAATTACATCTTCTCTCTCCATGTCTGCAAATAAGTAGCCCCTATATTTGGAACTCACTTCCCCATCTCTGCCACTATGAATGTTAATCCTTCCTCAAAGCTCAGAGTCAGAGGTCATTTCCACCTTCTCTGGTCCCTTCTAGCTATACTTTGAGATCACTTCTAACTCTATGATTCCTCAAATAACCTTGTATTTGCCCACCCAGTATACATGTCATATCTTTCAGTCAATTAAAAGCTCCTTTAGGGTGGTATTGGTGGGGAGTTGTCTTTACATCCCCACCATCCAGACCATCTTGCATATAAGAGAGCCTTATGAATTTTTATCAAATTATATCATCACTCTCATCTTGATTTTTGCCACACTTAAAGGATTTCATTTTAAAAGTTGATTTTATCTTCTCCCCTTCCACACAAATAAAATATTGTTGTAATGACAGAGATTTCTTTTTATTCTTATTTTTATTAATACTTTGTGCTTCTTTTTCCCCAAATATATACCTTTTCCTCTTTTTAACAAAGATGTCTTAAAGAGAAAGCAACAAAAATCATTTGGCAAAATTATCATTGATATATGACAATATGTGCAATATTTAACTTTCATAGTCCCTCAGTCCTGCAACCAGGAAGGTGGAAGTACATTTGCTCAATTTTTTCATACCACAATTCCTAATTATGTTACTGTATTGGACAACTCTTCCATCACTCTGAACTCCCCCCATTATCTAAAATTATTTGATACTAGACAGAGGATTATCCAGATATGCTGCTCCTGACAGCTATAAAGGGAGGATTCATCCACAAGATTATTAGTTCTGTGGTTGAACACTCTTTGTACCCCTCCTTGACTTCATCATATCCTGATTTGTATTATAGGTTTTTTTGTACTAAAAATTCTTTACTAGATTACAAACTCCTCAAGGGCAGAGTATCCGTCTTACTTATCCTCACATTTCCCTCAGTCATAACACAGTGTTTTGTACATCACAGCTCTTCATAAATATTAAATTAGATTAAAGTAGCAGTTTGGTGCCAAGGGTGGGGCTGGATTTGGCAGAGCAATGCTTCTTAATAACATATACCTATCCCAGGGATGCATCGAATCCAGAAATAAATAACCACCTTTTATTTTCAAAATAAATCATAAAAGACTCCCTCTACTCCAGTTGATAAACATGAAATGGAATAGCAGCTTTGATATTTGGGTTCATCAAAGGATTTCCCCAGGTAAGCACTGATTCTTCTCCAAATTCCTAAATCTAATAATAGCTCTCAGGTGAGACTGCTGACCCTTCAAGCAAATAACCACGTGGAACAGGTAATATGAGAGGGATTTTGGCATGTAATGTATTTTTGTCTTTCTAGGACTACAAGAGGTTTTCTCCCCCCACTTATTCCAGCTCATCGCTTCCAAACACATGACTATTTCTTTCTTCCTTTTTTTTTGTCCACAACTCCCATCGTCATCTTTAGTCTTCTGTTTTAGCCTTGTTCTTTCTTTTTCTCCTTCTGGTTTTCTTTTTCTCCCCTTCTTTTTTAGTTCAACATCCCTCCTCACTGCTAGGTCTTAAAATTTCTCATTTCCTTCAAGGTAATTTAAAGGTTACCTTCAAGATAAAGCCTTTTTTGTTCCCTCATATTGTCAGTTCCCTTCAACCATCCTCCCATTCGTCCAGCCTACCCCACATCACACATACACACAATCACTCACACACACACACACACACACACACACACACACACACACACTCTGTCTCTCTCTCTCTCACAGACATACACTCACTCACATATACACTCTCACTCACATACACTCACACACCCTCACACACATTCTCATTCACACATTCACATACACTCACATACACACACACATGCACAAATCTGGCAGCAATTATATCAATTCCATATTGTATCTGCTACTCTCCCTGGTTTCAACTTGGAACAAGATGCCCCTCCCAGGACATTTGTTGTTGTTGTCCAGTCATTCAGTCATGTCTGATTCTTTGTGAACCTATGGACCACAGTGGACTGGGCTCTTCTAGCCCCCTCTATCTCTCTGAAGTCTCTTCAAGTTCAATTGTTTTGTTTCCATGATACTATCTATTCGTCTCATTTTCTGTCTCCTTTTCTTTTTACCTTCAATCTTTCCCAACATCAGAATCTTTTCCAATGAATCCCTCCTTCTCAATGTGTGGTCAAAGTATTTAAACTTCAGTTTCAATATTTCATCTTCCCAAACAACATGAATTAATTTTTTAAGTATTGATTGATTTGATCTCCTTGCTTTCTGAGGGACTCTCAAATGTCTTCTTCAGTACATTTTGAAAGCATTGATTCTATACAGTTCAGATCTCCTTATAGACTAACTCTCACAGCCATACATTAAAACTAGAAAGAACATAACCTTGACTATATGGATCTTTGTTGCCAAGATTATTTGTGCTTTTCAATATGCCGTCCATGTTTGCCATAGCTTTCCTTCCAAGGAGCAAGCATCCTTTACTTTCATGGGCACAACTACTGTCTTCAGTGCTCTTCAAACCCAAGAATATAAACTCTGACAATGATTACACTTCTCCCTCTATATTATATGATTATATGATATGATCATTTGTCATGATCTTAGTTGATTAACTTTTTTAATGTTAACCTTCAAACCAACTTTACACTCTCTCCTTTTATCCTCATCAAGAGGCTTCTTAATTCCTCTTTAATTTCTACCATCAGAGTGGTATCATCTGCATCTCTGAGATTGTTGATATTTTCTCCAGCATCTTTAATTGTAACATTTGATTCGTCCAGTTGGTATTTCACATGATGTACTCTATATAGAAGCTAAATTATTGACAGTATACAACATTGTCATACTGCTTTTTCAATCTTAAACCAATCAGTCATTCCATGTTAATTTCTAATTGTTGCTTCCTTGGACTTCATTTAAGTTTCTCAGGAGATAGGTAAGATGATCTGTTACTCTTACCTCTTTGAGGACTTAACCACATTTTGCTGCGATCTATATCTGCTGTGTTGTTGATTTCTAGAACTCCCTTGCTTTCTTCTTAATCCAGTGAATGTTGGCAATGTGGTTCCAGGTTCTTCTGTCTCTTTGAAAACCAGACTGTTCTTTTGGTAATTCTCAGTTCATACATTAATAAAGCCTGCCTTGCAGAATCTATCATCCCCAATAAATTCATCACAAACTCAGCACCATGCCTCTAACTTAAGCTTAATTGACACCATTTCCCTCAGCCTCCTGTCCCTTTAATTGAAGGGCTGAAGGGCAGTTAGAAATTCCTTCTAATGTTTTTCTTTATCGAGGATGGAGCTACTACAGCTCACTCTACATTGCACCTGATCCTTTGCTTTGTTTCAACTACAGAGAACAAGATGCCCTTATAAAAGAAAATGCTATCCACATCCAGAGAAAGAACTATGGAGTCTGAATGCAGATCACAGCATACTATTTTCACTTTTTTATATTTTATATTTTCTTTCTCTTGGATTTTCCCTTTTGTTATGATCTTTCTTTTACAACATGACTAATATAAAAATATGTTAACATGACTGTGCACGTGTAGTCCAAAAAAAAGAAATTTGCATGACAACTTTATTATATTTGAAAGGAATAGCAAGTTGTGCCTAATTGATTTGCAATTTCATGTGCAAAAAAACCCCAACAAAACCAAAATGTCCCCACTCCATTTATCCTTTGGTGTCCCGTTCTTTCCCAGTCTCCACTTTATTACTTTTTTGTATGTGTTATCTTCTCCTTTAGATTATAAGTCCTTTGAAGGCAAGGAGTGTCATTATTAATCACATTTCTAGCTCATAGTAATGACATTCACATAGTAGGTTCTTGATAAATTTTTATTGCATTGGATTGAACCGATTTAGTTCTTCACACTCCACTATCAGGGTCAAGTGAGAGATTAAGGAACAAATCACAATTTGCTACTGCATATTAAAATGTCAGTCCTTTCAGAACTTTATTAGCACATGGCCACAATTAAACCCCAAGGGATCAACAGGGAAAAGGGGGAATTCTGAGCCTGCTCTATGAAATGGCTCTCCTCATACCTATATGTATACATATTGTTTCCAGCAAGAAAATGTAAATTCTTGAAAGTTGAGATTGTTTGACTTTTGGGTTCATATCCCCAATGTCTGGCACATATTAATGTTTAATAAATGTTGTTGACCAAATGATTCTCTGCCCTGCCTCCTTCTAAGCTCTGAGAACACAATTAATGAGCCTTGTTTTATCATTAATCCTCCTGAATAAAAATGAAAACTGTATCAATGAGGGCAATCTCAAACCTACACCCTCCTATATCAGCACCACCTCTCATACCTGGAGAAGTCACACATTCCAAATTGCCATCATCTTTACTGAACTTTATGAGATGCTGACTGTAATTATAAAGACAAATCAAATCAACTTTGAACTGTGGCTGTACAGAGACTCAGATCCTGGGGCTTTGCTCTCCCTACAGAGTCAGAGATGAATTTGCCAACCACTGAGTCTTTTTTTTTTGAGCACTCACTTGATATAAGGCACTATGTATCCTATATTTAAGGAATTCATTCCCTGATTAAAGAAACAAGTCACATGCTCAGAAAACAGCTAGAGAATAAATAACATGTCAGAATAAAGGCAAGTGCTAAAGCTGTGTTGTAATCGTTAACTAGCTATAATAGCTAATAAGAATTGCTGCATCAATCTAATCCAATCCAATGAGCTCTTATTATATGTCAGGTTTTTTTAAGTGCTGTAAAGTTATTATCTCATTTGATCCTCATATAACCCTGAAACTATATTTTCTATTTTACATTTTAAGAAACTGAAGTAAACAGAGGTTAAGTGACTTGCTCAGGGTCACATCACTAGGAAATAAATGAATTCTAACTTGAACTCAGGTCTCCCTGACTCTAGGAGTGCCACTATACCACAGCACCACCTGGCTGTCCCAGTAGAGACCATAGGTAAAATGTGTTCAGATAAGAAGAGATGGAGGAGTGAGTTGGAGTAGTAAAGGAAGGGGAATATTGTGTAGTAGAAAGAGTTCTGCATTGGAACTCAGAGGAACTGGGTTCAAATTCTATATCTGCTACTAACTACCTATATGATCCTTGTGTACATTTCTGAAAGGTCTCTTCCAGCAGCAAAATTCTATGAAAACCAATTTTTTTCCCATGACTTCAGGGTCACTTGTTCTCTGGGTCTCGGATTTCTCATCTTGGTCTGATGTAGTCAAGGTAACCACAGCTAGGACTTGAAATTTAATAAATCTAGTAGCTTTTTAGGGATAGAATTAATTAAATGTTTGACCAAATGATGTTATAAATATCCAAATGACCCTCGGCAGAAAAAAGATTCCCTACCCTTGATTAGATAATCACTAAGGGAGGGAAAATGGCATAGGGGTCTGATCTTGAAGTCAAGACACGTGAACTCACATCCTGACATTGTCACATATTGCCTAGGTGACCTTGCATAAATCAATTACTGGCTTATTGACCCCAGAAAATTCTCTAAGATTACAAGGTACCAATAAGTTGCAGCAGAAAAAGGAGTTTCCACATGGGTGAGGAAAGAGGAGGGTAATAAATATTCATCAAATGCCTACTCCCTGCCAGGCACAGTACCCTTTACAACAATTATTTAGTTTTTTGGTTGAGTTCTCCACTTTGGAAAAAAATCACAGATCTGAATCAAAAAGAAATTCTGCTAGAGGAGAAAAGGTTCAGGGTTTGGAGTCAGAGATCCTGAGATAGAATTAGAGGACTGATACTATCTATATAAACTTTATTCGTTAGATTGTAAGTTCTCTGAGGGCAGTAACTTGTCTTTGGCATCTTTTTGTATCTCCAGCAAAGTGTCTGCCAAATAGTATGTGCTTCATAAGTTGTTTATTGAATTGAACAGAAATTTAGTTTTCAATTTTCTTATCTGTCTTCTAAATTCCTCATAGATCAAAATCTATAGATTTATAGGATCTATCTTCTTGCAAAATTATATGCTTCCATATAGAAAAACCTTTCTGAGAGAGGTTAGGATTTGAATTTTATTTTGTAGAATAGGTCAAATTTAAATCATATGGAGGGACAAAAAGGGAGCAGAGAAAAGTATGAAGAAAGAATAACTAGTTAGGGTAGAGTCACATTTTAAATATCTTTGAAATCTAGATAGAAGTCTTCAGATGCTGATGTGGTAGGCAACAGAGAATAGAAGTTACCATAAAGACAGCTGTGTGGTAGGGAGTTTTAGAATCATGAAATCTGGAAGGTCATGAAAACTGACCCAATGTATCAATCTCATTTCTAATACCTGATTGACAATCTTCTAGACTCTCTTAAAATACCCCCATTGACAAGGAGTTCAATCCCTCAGAGGCAATTCATTCTATTTTTTTGTATCAGCTTTCATTGTAAGAAAGAATTTTTTGACCGAAATAAATCTTTCTTCCAATAACTATTCCAGCATCATGCTGGTTTAGAAATGCCTTGGACACCCTATCAATAGAAGACTTGTTTCCATTGCCACTGCTAAGAGATAACTTTACATTGGAGATGTAACCCATGATTTAGTATAGCAAGTTATGGCTTTATATGAATTGGGTTCAATCCTTCGAACATGACCTCAAAATAATATTTATTTAGCTCCTTGTTCTCTACCCAGAGTTTACTCAGAAAAATCTCATAATATATCGCAACTATAGTTCATTGTATAGGTCTCCATAGATAGAAATAAAAGGTTCCCTAGCTCCCAAACAAGCATTAAAGTTAACAGTTAATGTCAGCCACTCTTTTAGCCTGCAGAAAATACCAAAACACACATACACATAAGGGGCTTACAATAGCCCACAAATAAAGACTCTTGGTTTACACAATTAAGGGCACATGCAACTACCATCTACCTCTGACCAAGCCAAACCAAATTAGTGTTTTTGATAGGGGTATAAAGGCTTGAAAAAATTGTGCAGGACTCAGATTTGCTTTTAGCTCTGCTGTTCTGTGGTCCAGCTTCCAAAAGGAAGGAGATAAAAATGGATCAATTTTGCCATGAATACACTCTTTTATAGTGTTAACAGTAGGGGAGTGAGTTTCCAAACCATAAGAGTACAAACCAATTCATACACAGTGGAAATATAAAGCACCCAGAAAGAGTCATGATCAAAGTCCCAAAGTCTAAAAGTCTTACCACACTATATACCCTTTAGAACTCCAGCTAAATCCCCAAGACCTCTATAGAACAATCAACATGAGTAGGAAACATTATTTTCTTTTTCTCCAAAAAATTGTGACATAAACCTAGAATCTAAAATTCACAACATTTTTACTTCTTTAACAATATTTCTCCCAAATTTGTCCCTGGAGTCTCACATTGTTAGTTATTGTAACATATAGTTATGTTGGCCACAAAATGAGGAACTATACAACCGAAGTGATATAGATCTAGATATCTAACATTTATATGTATATATAGCTGTGTGTCATATATGTACATATAAATGTAAATATCACATATGTAATAAATATACAGTTGCACATTACTCAGACCACTTTTTAAATATCTGGAGAAAGAAAGTATTTTTTGATATAATTTTTATATCACCTCTATGGCTTTTAATTAAAAATGTATTTAAACAGCAATATCTATCTCATGATTCTAAGACTCTAGTTTGACTAGGATCCAAGTATTAAAGATAAAGATTAAAAATCAAGAATGGCCATTTTGGAAAGAATTATGGATCTGAAGTCTAGAGATCTAGTTTGAATTATTAATCCTACCTTTTTTCCCTCATTACATGTATGATTTGAGGCACGGTATTTAATTTTCTTCAGTCTCAATTTTCTAATATATAAAATGGGGGAGAAGTTTGCATGAGATGCCATTTAGGGTCCTTTCTTCACAGTTCTAAATCTAGGGATGTATTATCATTAAATTATCTATTCCACATGCTTTTTTGCTGTCCAGTTCTAATTCTTTGTTTGGGGTCACTACCCTTTTTGGATAATAGATATAAACCAGTTCCCTAAATCCCCGTTCAGTCCATGTCTATTAACTATTGTGGAAAGAAATACTCTGACTTTCCTCGCTGGATAACTAGCTCCTTACACTGTCCTTGTAAACTGAATTTCCAAACTAGAACCTGCAGTCTTGCTATTTTTCTCTCTCTTTTATTTTTCTCTTCCCTCTTCAGTATACCTAGGGTCACTAGTATTTCCCAGCTGCTGGTTCATGGATCACAAATTGTTAACTAGAAAGTTCCTGAAAATGTAACCAAGGCATAGAGAAAAGTATTTTGGAATCAGAAGACCTGAGTTCAAAACCTAAATCACTCACTGACAACCTTCATGTCCTTTGACAAATCACTTAACCTTCATTTTTCTCATCTGTAAAATTGCTTAATGTCTCAGGAAGAAAAGAGGAGGAGGAAGAAAATTTGGAACTCAAAATTTTTAAAAATGTTAAAATTTATTTTTATATAAATTGGGGGAAATAGTATTAAAAGAAACAAGTTGTAATAGATATCCGCAGGTCCCTTCCAATTCTAAATAGTTGATCATATGATCATACCTTAAAACCTTCTTTAAAAAAACTCTTCTCCTACTCTGCTTTTCATTTTTCTCTAACTCCTGGTTCCCTCTTCTGTATAGCTCTCAGTTCTCAACCTTCAATTCGCCCAAAATCCACTTTGCTAAAGTTGCAATAGGAAGAGATATGCATGGTAGACAACTGATTCATTTTATCCACAGAAAGCTTAATTTGAATTGGGAAATATGACATTTAAGAGAAACAGCAGTTGGCTGGCACAGAAGAATGCCAGACCTGGAGGTATGAAGACTCATTTTCCTCAAGTTCAGATCTGGTCTCAGATGCACACACTAGCTGTGTGACCCTCGACAAGTAACTTAAACTTAATGACCTCAGTTTCCTTATCTTTAAAGTGAGTTAGAGAAGGAAATGGCAAATAATTCCAGCATCTTTGCCAAGAAAACCCCTAAAGGGGTCACAAAGAGTCAGATATAATGGAAATGACTAAATGATAAGAAGAACAACAACTCAATTGTTAGGAAGTTGTCTTTGGAGTCAGAAAGGCCTGCATTTACATGCTGCTGCTGACCCTAAAAAATATGACCCTAAAAAATCAGTAGCTATCTAGAGGCAAAATTTCTTCATCTCTCTAAGACTGGGATAATGACACTTGTGGTGCCTATCTCATAATATGAGGGTCCAAGAAGAGAATACATGTAAAATGTATGTAGAATCAACTGTAAGGGGCAGCTAGGTGGCACATTGAATAGAGCACTGGCCTTGGAGTCAGGAGGACCTGAGTTTAAATAAGTCCTCAGACACTTAATAATTGTCTAGACCTTGGGCAAGTCACTCATAACCCCATTACCTTAAATAAATAAATAAAATATAAAAAACCAACTGTTTTTTACATGTCAGTTATTAATAAAAGCTATTGGTCTTTCCACAATTATATTCCACCTGGAAATATTAAACACTTGGAAATCCTGTACTCCTATCCAAAAGCCATCTTTAACAATATACCTGATGTGATATTAATATCAAATTCATTCCCAAGACTTTTGCATTGAAATAGTTAAACTGGGGGCATCAAGCCTTGAGGCTTTTAAGATCATTCTCCCCCTCCTTTTCTCCCCTTGATAGTTTTCCAGCTGTCCACCAGATGGTAGGTACCCTCATTAGCAGTCAGGGGTCTCCTAAAAAAAAAACCAAAAGGAAGAGACTACATTTTCTCAATCAAGCTACTTATCAGTCGAATAACTTATTTATTGGATTATATGATTATAGATTTAAAAGTGAAAGAAGCTACAAAATCCATTTAGTCCAGCTTTCTAATTGACAATTACAGAGAAAATTTCATTATAGTAACTTTTTTATGATTTTACATTGTTATAAGTTTCCATTGTAATAACCTTTAATAACATTATACTGTTATAACCTTTCATTGTGATAACCTTTATTCAAGCAGGGGTGTGGGGAATATTTTTTTTCTGCCAAGTGCCATTTGTTTTTTTTTAACAATTCATGGGCTATATTTAATCAAATATTTAATTCTTTCACCCCCTGAAAAGCTCCTAGATTTATTGAATTTCC